>NC_051861.1:74270270-74619270 GCF_015732765.1 Culex quinquefasciatus | reverse complement strand
CACAGTTCCAGCACTTCACGCGGAAAGCTGCGCACTGTCCTGGCCCATGCACCCGACCGCACTTTGTGCAGTTAGCCACGGACATCTTCTCCCACGCATCCCGCTTCAGAGGCCAGTCGCGATACCTCTTCTGTGGCACCGCGAAGCCCTTGGTTGATCCGCCCGAAAAATAACGACCGCGTTCCGCCTTCGGCTTGAATTGACGCACCACGTTCACTGCTTTGAACCCCTCTTCTTCGTGGCGTTGGCCTCCGCTTGCGCCAGCTCTCTCGTCCAGCTGCTTAGCGGCATCTGCCGCTTCCCGCCTGATGTCATCCAGATGCTTGCCGTGATTAATGATCTTTTGCAGATCGCGCCCCAGCATGTCCGATGCCTCGTACAGCTTGCCAGCGATGTCCGGGATGGAGCGTCTCGTCAGAGCCTGCAAAAACTCCTCTTCCCTCTGTTTCAACTCGAAATCACAGTACTTCGCCTGCGCCTCTAGGCGCAGGACCCAGTCGTCGAACGGTTCGCCCTCGCTCATTTTCATCTCACGAAACTTTAGCCTCTCCTTTGCCGAATCACAGATTTGGTTGAAGTACCTGTGAGATTGATCAACACGATTCAATTCGTCTCTACTTACTTTGGAACCACCCACATTTTTCATTATTTTTACCTGTTGAGCGCCTCTACCGTGTCCGAATAAACATCAATTGACTCCGAATCAACCAGTTTCTCCTGCATTTCTATAATGTTGAGCAGGAAATCACCCGCGAAGATCTTCAAACCAGTCAGTTTTGTGGACGGTCCCACCGGTGCCTTGCAGGAAACAATGCGGTTAAACTGATCTCGGAACCGGATCCACTCTGACTTCCGATTGTTTGGCATCAGCGTACCATCGAACGGCGTCAACGGCCACGTGCCAGACAGCCATTCTGCCTCTCGGGATTTTCCGGACCCCTGTGTCACCTCTTGCGCCTCGACGTACCTAACCTCCAAAAACGATTCGTCAGACGGCGTTACGTCAGAGATCTCCCACGTGCCACTCATGACCTAAAAATTTTGACAAGAAAAGCGGTTCTACTAACACGGCACCCGAAAACTAAAGAAAACAATTGGAATCTAACGGATTTTCATACCTTGAAATCCAAAATTCACTTCCACTTTTTTTTTAAAAGCAAAGAAAAACGCGACTCGCCGCGGAGGAATCACTCTGTACCACCGTTTTCAGCGACGAGTAACAAAAGAATACACTTTCCTTTGTGCTGTCTTCCAAACCGAAACGTTCAAAATACCGCCTTCTCACTCACACTTTCAGAACTCGCACAGCCTAGTCTATTTTCATCTCCTTCCAACAGAGAGAATGCGACCAACTCAGTAGGCTCTGCTGAAGCAAAAGTAAAGTCGATGAAAAAGCTCTCTCTTCTCCGTGACAGTTACAACGGCTGACTCGACTAAAGTTCACCCAACAGTGCGACCAGTTATTTTAATTGTTGACTTTTTTTTTCGTTTCTTTTTTTTCATCATCAATTTTTTTGCAAGGTAAGCTCTAATAGTAAACAACGGCATCTTATTTCGATCTGGCAATGGACTTAATCCTGCTCAGTCACAATAGCTAACTGGCAATGGGCTCTACCCTGCTCAGTCGGGAACAACTGCTGGCATAGGTCTAAAACTGCTCAGCAAACCATTTAACCGGCCAGGCATCCTCTATCCAGCTCGGTAATTACCATATCCTGCTGGTTTTGGTCTTCTCCAACTCAGCATACACATCTCGATACACACTGACGCTGGCAATGGACGTTATCCTGCTCAGCGGCTAAATATCTGTGTGTTCGTTTGGCCATGGACTGTCCCGACTCAACTAAACTTTGCTCTAATATCGATTAAATTCACAGGTTTTATATGGCCTGGGGCTTACCCGACTCAACTGACCGCTTTTTTTTCTTATTCTGTGGTTAATTCAATTCTCCTTAATTGTTTGGCCAAGGGCTTTCCCGACTCAAACCATACTCATTTTTAAAACTTATTTTTCTGTTTTCCTGGCAACACTTCTGAAAGCTCCTTAACTCTGGGGTTTGTTGGCTCCCGCGATTATCATCATTGTTCTTCTTACTTACTTTTTTTTCGACTCAAACCACACAATATTCTATCACCAATTACTATACTTAAAACCGTAAAAACTGCCATTTAACACATAATTCACATTTAACATGGCAGGATCGCCAATGTGACGTCTTGGACTATGTAAATAACTACACAATTATATATTTATTCTCATACCAAACGGGAGCCAACAACTCCATCTTTATTGCCACAACTCAGTTCGATCCAACTCCACTCTCAACCGGAATCCCACAATTCAGCTCGATCAAACTACACTCTCAACTGGAATGCCACAATCAGTAGAGGCCGACGAAAGTTTGCCCTGGGCGCCGGACAGGAGCTCGCGGCACGCACCGGCATCCAGATCTTCAACCGGGTGGGCTTCTTCGGCCAGCACATGTCGAAAAAAAATCACAGGGGAAAAAAACGTTGAAATAACAAACATTTTTAGTCACAGTAATCAACACGAAACCAATAAAAACACTAGCACTCCGCGGGACATTTTTCTCCATTCTCGAAACGCCTAATTCTGGTCCGGATGCGTCGTGCCGATTTTGCGTGTCGGAGAGGTCACTAAACTGACTGACTGTACGAATATTCAGTGATTTGACAGATCAAGTTCAAAGACTCTTGAATTATGCTTTCATTAAACGGAGAAGTTTTAGTTCAGTTTTAAGGCAGTTTTGGCAATGTAAAATGGTCTTAAAAATAACCTCTCTGGGATAACTTCAAGTCAAACAACGAAGAGTGGCATAAAACTATGTGTCATGCTTCTAAAGTGCTCTTGAAGATACTTTTAAGAGATTTCTATCGTAAATCTTTAAAGTTTTGTTCAATATCATCACAACACCGAGTAGCAAATTTTAAATCTTTTATAAAACCTACTAAGAAGTAGAAGCATTTTGCTTGTTACTTGGGATATATTTGTTTTTAAAACCGATCCTCGGTCAGTCGCGTTTCAGATACGGTGGAGAGAGGTCGATTTTCTTAAGCTCCGTGAAAGTTTGCGCGAAACTAAGAAGAAGAAGTAGTGCGTGGAAGTTTCCATCGTTTTCGCGAGTGTTTCCAGGCTAAGTGGTTCCGGGAAAGTGTCCACCGGATAGATTTTGGTTCGTTTCCGGTCGGGACCACGCCGGGAGGCCCCCGGAGGCTCGGCCAGCGGCGGAATCGTCGAATTTCGGGGAGTTCCTCCACCGCATTTTGACAGTTCGGCCCCAGGGCTGAGGACCTTTCGTGCCGGGAGTGAGTAAGATAGAAGGTAGTGGCCCCAGAGCAGACGCATCGGAAAGTGTTCAAGTGCAAGAGAGACAACTAGTGCAGCGCCAGTGTTGCCAACCAAGGTTTGGCCTTCGCCACTTGGTAGCGGGGACGCACACCCGCGTGCGAGCGACATCTGGCATTTGGGACGAGCAGTGAGGTGTGTGGGGTAGTGAAGACACGCACCTTTGAGCTAGTGACACCTAGCGGGAAAAGTAGAAGAAAGTGAGTGTCAGTGTGGCCATCTAACTCACTCGTGGGGATAGGTGGCGCACTTTTTTGGCCGAAGGCATCTGGATTTGTGTCCGAACTAGCAGTAGTTTATTCTACCGACCAGAAGAGGTCACCTCGCTCGCCGAGGTGATCCTGCCCTGCCTGGCGATGACCAGGAGGAAGGGCAAACCCGATGATCGTGGGGGTACATCCCTGAACGATCGCACGGCTCCCGAATGGATGGACTCAACCGGGGAACACGGTCCGCTGACCGTACTCCTGATGACTCCAGCCCACCTAGAAGGTAAGCTACCCACGAACCCCTTCACCATCGCCCGATCGGTGAAAGAGCAGATCGGGGCTATCACAGCGGCGTACCGGGACAAAGATGGCCACCTGGTCATTAAGGTTTGAAACGACAAAAAGGCGGCTAAACTGATGGAGCTAAGCAAGCTCATCGATGGCACCGAAGTCAAGGTAACTTAGCACGCTAAGCTTAATCAAGCGACGTGCATTGTCACCTGCCATACGGTTGACGAACTCTCCGACGAGGAGTTGGCTGAGGAGCTCGCGGACCAGGGCGTGATCCACGTCCACCGGTTCGGTCGAAAAGGTGGAAGATCGGCAACTATGTCCGTCACCTTCCGCGGGACTGTGGTGCCAAGGGATATCCACTTCGGTTTCGACCGCTGTGCCACACGGGAGTTCAAGCAAGCACCGATGCAGTGCTACCGCTGCTACGACTTCGGCCATACGAAGCCGCAATGCTCTGCAGAGGAGCTGTGCAGGAATTGCTCGAAGGCTCACACCATCGAAAAGGACAGCGACGGCAAGACTATCTGCTCAGCAGCACCTAGTTGCAAACACTGCAACGGGGCGCACTCGCCGACCAGCCGCATGTGCCCTAAATACGTTGAGGAGGAGGAGATCAACGAAATCCGCACGAAGGAGGATAAATCGGCGCGGGAAGCCCGCCGACTATTCCACGAACGGAAGGCCACGAGCGGCAGCAGCTATGCTTCTGCGGCTGCTAGCGGCAACAGCGACGTCCGAAACTAAGAGAAGCTGAAGAAGGAGCTGGAAGAGACAAAACACACGCTCAAGAAGGCCCTCACCAAGATCGCCAGCTTTAAGCAGGCCAGGGCAGCGGAACGGAAACAGAACGAGGAAAACCAGCAGGCGCTGAAGAAGGCAGCCGCACAAACGGACGGATCAAACCTAGAGAAGACACCTGCCAAGCCGAACTCCGGAAGTGAGTTGGACATGGAGGTCACGGAAGAGACTAACAAAAGACCGCGTCCCGAGTCGTCCCCCAGCGAAAGCAGTGACGATGACGAAAACGACGACGATGACGAAAATTACGACGATGACGAAGACGAGGACAGCGAAGACAGCCAAAAGAATGCGCCAGCGGCGCCCACTAAGATCGTTAACGAGAAAGCACCAGCGGCGCCTATTAAGGCCGCAAAGGAACCCCCGAAACAAACCAAAAAACCAGCGACTACCGAAACGACCCTCAAACCCAACAACGCCAAAGGAAAACCAAACCCCAAAACCACCAAGAAACCTAAACTCGGATCGGGTCAAGCTGACTCGGCCCCCAACAACAACAAGAACACCCGGAAGCAGTGATGGCCATCGAGCCATCCAGCTTTAATGAAAGACACCCACAACCCAACGAGCTAATCCCCACACCCGACCAGACCAAGACCAACCCTACGGTGCCGTCCACTTCTTGCCCTGCCTCCACAGATGGGGCAGCGGATGGCACTAACAACTCAACAACAAGTACCACAACTAGAACACCACCAACTGTATCTGCGCCGGCCTCCACCGAGGCAACAGCAGAGTTCCAGAATTCTACACCACCACCGGGACGCACCGTAGACGGCCTTATGGAAGCCCCCGATCGCTCCGACGCAGTCGAGCCTCGAGCCAGCGACTACAGCCGTCCCGGTCCTGCGTTCGGATGTCGTGAGGGGGTCTTCCAAGCCTCCCTCTCTGGTGAGTACCCTAACCCAACCGCTAGAACAACATCTGTCCCTGATGATTCCTCGCTCAACAGCCAACCTTCCGAGGACCCGGACATCGAGTCCGCCGCTCAAACGGCGTCAGCACTGGCGCTGCAGTGGAACATCTGCGGCCTGTCTACCAGGCATGCCGAGCTGGAGCTGCTCATCAAGATCCACCGTCCACATGTCATCGCTCTTCAAGAAGTTCAAACAAAACAGGTTCGTCAAAAACTCGATAAGGGGGGGTATGACTGGGAATTTGCCTTCCCTCCTGGGGAGGTTTCAAAGAATGGAGCTGCCTTGGGGATCGGTAAAGACATCCCCCACGATTTCCTCCAACCGGACACCACACTGCAGGCAGTGGCTGCAAAGGTAGAATGGCCTATCCAAGCTACCTTTGTCAGTCTATACGTGTCCAAAAACGACGGCAAAACGACGCTCAAAGATAAACTACAAAAACTACTCGACCAACTCCCGGGCCCAGTTGTCTTGCTGGGCGACTGGAACGCACACAGTGACCTGTGGGGCGGGAACACGCTGGACGAAAGAGGCCGAGCCATCGAAGACTTTGTCAGCTCTAACCAGCTGATCGTCTTAAACAACGGAGCTCACACGAGGGTCGACTTCCACGACGGCCACACCTCGGCAATCGACCTGTCCATCGTCTCCGAGTCGTTGGCAAGACGTTTGTCGTGGAAAGTTACGGAAGACAGCGGCGGAAGTGACCACTTCCCGATCGTCATCAGAGACATGGACAGCAGACCGGTACGGGAGCAAAAAAGACCCCGCTGGCTATACGCCTAGGCCGACCGGAAGAAATTCCAGGAAGCCCTCTGTCTGCCAAGCACTGTCAGTGCCGAGGCCCTATCGTTTCGGCGGCCGAGACGTCGATCCCACGGACAAGCACCAAAGTGTGCCGGCGAGCGGTTCACTGGTGGAACCAATCGGTGGAAACTGCGATCCGGTCACGGAAAAAGGCCCTCCGGAAGCTCCGCAAGATGAAGCCCGACGACCCACGCAAACCCGAATCGCTCGAAGCCTTCAAGGTGGCCAGAAGAGCGTCGAGGAAGGCCACAAAGAAGCCAAGGCACAGTCTTGGACTGCATTTGTGACCGGCATCTCCCCCTCGCTCAACACTAAAGAAATCTGGAGACGAATCAACACCTTCAGGAACGGCAATCGATCATCCATCAAACGCCTCACCACTCCGGATGGAGTCATTGACTCACCTGAGGAGTTCTGGTGGATCAGTTCTACCGGGTCTCCGCTGACGAATCACTCCACCCGGAGCATGTGGAGAAACGGAATACATCTAGATTCACCATCGACCACACGAAGCACGACGACTACTACAACCAAGTTTTCAGCATGGCCGAGCTGCGCTGGGCCATAAACCGAGGCAAAGGTTTGTCGGACGGTGTCGACAGAATCGGATACCCGATGCTGCAGCATCTCACGGAACCATTCGCAGAACTCCTCCTGTCGGTGATTAATGAGATTTGGTCCACTGGTGAGATTCCGGCCAGATGGAAGGAAGGCCTCGTGGTAGCAATCCCTAAGGCCAACAAGGACCCAACACAACCGGAAAATCTTCGTCCCATCACACTCGTTTCCTGCGTCGGGAAAACAATGGAACGCATGGCCAACCGACGGTTAGTCCAAATTTTGGAATCCAAGGGAGTTCTCGGTGAGAAGCAACACGGATTCCGCTCTGGACATGGTGTCGACACATACCTGGCGGACCTCGAGGAAGAACTTCATTCGGCGATCAATGAGGGAAAGCACACGGAGCTGGCCCTACTTGACCTCAGCAAGGCATACGATACCGCTTGGAGAGCTCCCGTGGTGGCGAGCCTCGCCAAATGGGGCATCGGCGGGAACATGGGCAGGTACGTGGAGAATTTTCTATCTGGAAGAACATTCCGAGTGGCGATCGGTGGGGCGCTCTCAACTCTGAGAGTCTTGGAAAACGGTGTCCCACAAGGGACGATCATAGCGGTAACGGCCTTCTTAATCCGCATGACCGAGGTGGAACCGTTCATCCCTGCCGGAGTAGAGGTCAAGCTATACGCGGACGACATACTCCTGATGACCTCAGGGAAGAAAGCCATGGAAGTCCGGAAAAAGGCGTAGAAAGCGGTTATTGCGGCGGAGACCTGGTCCACCCTCTACGGCTTCCAGTTGTCTGCCTCCAAGTCCCAGTTACTTCACGTGTGCAGGAAAAATCGCCACTCGGACATGCCCAATGTCTGTACTGACGATGGCCCGATGGAATCGGTGAAGTGTGGTACACTACTTGGCATCGCCTTTGACAGCCGCTTCCGCTTCTGGAAGCACATCGAGAATACCAAACGAAGTGTAGCGAGTCGAAACCGAGCTCTGGCCGTCCTTGGCGGCCATCTCGTTGCCGGAGCCCGTACTACACTCCTGATGGCCCAGCAGGCGCTCGTCCAGTCTAAGATTTTCTTCGGCTGGGGAGTCGTCAGCAGTGCCAGCAGCTCGAGGAGAAACCGTCTGGAGGCCTGCTACAACGCCGGCATCCGATCGGCATCAGGTGCCTTCAGATCCAGCCCCATCCCCGCTATCATGGCGGAAGCAGGTGTACTGCCCTTCCGCTACCAGGAAGTAATCAAAAAAGGGACGCAGGTACAAGCTCTGGCAGAACCAGGTGTTAAACGAGCCATATTCTCTCGAGCCCAGGAGAGGTTTGGTGAACTAACGAAGCTAGATCTCCCCGACGTTGCTAGAGTACTTCGAACCACAGACCGTGCCTGGAACGAACCACCACCCAAAATCGACTGGCGAATGCACGAGATGGTACGCGCCGGGGATAGCACCGCAAAGGTTGCGGCCGCCTTCGGCGAAATCGCACAAGATTACCTGTCGCACCGGAAGATTTTCACCGACGGCTCCCTGAAGGACGAGATAGTGGGAGCTGGTGTCGTGGACGGCGACACTCATTCCACATTCCGACTTCCAGAGCAATGTTCAGTTTTTCTGCGGAAGCACTCGCCATAGTGAAGGCGCTGGAAAACACACCGAACTATGACAGCCGCCTCGCCATTCTCTCAGACTCGCTCAGCGTCCTTGGAGCTGTGGAAAGCGGCTTCTCGAAACATCCTTGGGTGCAACAGATCGAACAGCTGATTAGCGGACGTGACGTCACTTTTATCTGGATCCCGGACACACCGGAATCTCCGGAAACGACCTGGCGGACGAAGCAGCAAAGCGGGCCAACGAACTCGACCCTGTCGACGCTCCGGTGCCTAAACAAGATCTGCTCCGATGGGCCCAGGAGAAAATCCGGGCGGCTTGGGATCAAGAGTGGTTCGGCTATAGGGACATGTCTCTTCGCCGGATCAAACCGACAACCACCGCAGGCAGATACCGTAGTGACCAAGAGGAACAGAGGGCGCTGACGACTCCGCATCGGTCACACGCGGCTCACGCACAGCGAGACCTTCAAAACCGGCGCCAAGTCCTGTTCAACCTGCGGCGTCCCTCTAACGGTGGCCCACATCCTGCTGGACTGCCGTAGATACGACGCCGAACGAAACAAGCACGAACTCGACTCCAACCTTGGGGTCGTACTTAGCAACACGGACAAAGAAGAGGACAAGCTGCTCTCGTTCCTTCGCGAGAGCGGCCTCTTTAAAGAGCTGTGAAGGATTCGCCAAGTGTCTACAAGACCCGGGGCCCCCCTAACCACAATTCGTTCGAGGCGTGGCATAGGTGTGGCATCCCCGGGCTTCTGACACGAAGCGGACTCTGGAAAGCACCAACAACGTCGGCAATGGTACACGAACTCCACGGGTCGGAAGACCCGGGGCCCCCCTAACCACAAGTCGTTCGAGGAGTGGCATAGGTGTGGCATCCCCGGGACCCCCCCCCCCCTAACCACAAGTCGTTCGAGGCGTGGCATAGGTGTGGCATCCCCGGGCTTCTGACACGAAGCGGAAGAGGACGCACAAAGGGGGAAAACCCCCCTGTTCCCTCGGACAAATACCAGCAGCACGGCCCAGTAGGCCCAGCGATGGAGGTGCCGCCAGCCACAAGTGGCCGAACGAACAGCAAACGATTGCCGAGCGAGCGCCGAACGGCGCCGAGAAGACGGATCACCGATTGTCAGCGAACCTTAGAATAACAAATTAAAAGTGAAATAGAATAATAAATGTACGCTAGGAGGGGCAGCGAATGACCGAAAGGTTAAAGCTGCCGGAAATAAAGAAATTAACAACAACAACGATCCTCGGTCCTAAGCTGGTCGTAGTACCTAAAAGGACCTAATAAAAATAATTTATGAGTAAAAAAAAAAACCTAGGTGATGCGAGCTGCAGTTCGCTTTACAAGGAGACAGTCATTTTAAGCGGACTTACCGGAGACCAAGTTGCCTAGAAATTTATAACTGGAAAAAGAACCAATTCCACCTGAACCTGATTCTCACCATCATGACAGCCGTCCAATAGGGTGCCCAGAAAAAATGACCCCTGCTCCACAAGCGGAAAACGGTTAATTGGGTTATTTTAAGCATCTGTGCAAATTTTGAGCGAAATTGGTTGTGATTAACCCATTGATACCTGAGCCTAATGTTGGTGAAAACAATGTTTTTCATACAAAAATGAGTTTTTTAAATCGCTAATAAATTTTCAGGATTAAGTTTTACAACTTTGGTATGTTGTACAAAGTTATAAAGCATTAAATTTTCAATAAGAATCTCACTTTTGGGAATATTTGGATGGGAGTAGCGCACCGTGCAGACCAAACCGTAAGAAAATGGGGTTTTCCATACATTTTTTCGATTTTTCCCATACAAACTTCACCTTCGAGTATCAATGGGTAAATGTTGACCGATTTTTCTCATATTTGGCCGGTGTCCTAAAATAGCCCAAAGAGCAATATTCAGCTTGTGGTGCGAGGTTTTGAGAAAAAGTCCCATATTCTGGGCACCCTACCGTTCATTTCCGGCCGCTCCCATCTCCACCGCACATCAGGGTCAATGAAGACGAGAACTGTTGATGCTCCTCCACTTTTTCAGAGTTTTAAGGTAAAATTTCCACGGTATCCTCATGTAAATTTCGCCAAGAGTTGGACGGACCACCCTAGGCGAGTGGTAACGAAAATTTCATCTAAACTTACTAAAGGAAATTTATGTTTCTTCGCGTTTAAATGCATTTTACAGAGATGATATTTTTTCCCCACCTTTATTATTGACTACAAACTTGAAAACAAAAACCACATTTCAAGCAGATCGGAGTCATCTTAAAACTGGTACAACAACAACAACATCTATTTTGACGATACATCAAGTTTGGAAATTATCGCACTAATATACTACACAGCAAAAAATCCGATGCTAAAATCGCATGCAAAAGCATGCACATCTCCTTCGTCAAAATAAACACTTACAAAAATTTCATCCGACGGGATTCAAACCCAGCACCAAAAGTACGGACTGGCGCCTTAGCCCACTCGGCCATCAGACCGATGAATAGCTACAAGGATAAACGCATATATGAGCTTGACATTTCGGTCAAGTAGGTTTCCCATACTGATGGGCTACATATTTCAGGGTGTAAAATCACATAAAATTGCATACAATAATGCAATATTAATTTTACACCCAGGCCTTTTACACGCAGCTGGATTACTACTTTTTCAGCTGTGTAGGCTGGAGAATGTGTCATAGACGGGAAGTGTTAACTTAAAAAAACGAAATGTTAAGTTTACATGCACCTTAATCAGCAAAAAAAAATTATTTAGCATTTAGCATTATTTATTAGAACAGATTTTACAAAAAAACCAAGCGTTTGCGAGAAACAGCGTGTCTTCTAATTTAATCACGTAACTCACCCACACACACACACACGCGCGCACGCTTGCATCCAAAGAGCGTACACTTGATCGAGAGAATAAGTGCCCTTATCAGTCGTTTTGGCGTCCAGCGCCACTCTCAGATTCCTCCAGAACATCAGAACGATCCGTAGTTTTTCGAAAGGTCATGGTTGTAACTGCAAAATAATATGTATCAGCAGAGACTGTAAAGACTGAGTGTTTGGGCAAATTATGTTCTATCATGCATAAATGAACCAACAATTTGATTGGTGGGTCAGTCTTGACTGTTGAAAACAAATATAAATAATTGAAAAAATCCACGCGGTCGTTGGAACGCCCAGCTGTTAAAATCTCTCAAGCTCTTCCAGTTTTCAAGCTCAGGATTCTCTCGCTTTCGTCGCTCCGAACTTGTACGATCGATCCGATCAGTCTCCTTCGTGAGCCGGCTGCGATCGGTTGTTCTCGTGTTAAGTCTTTTCCCACCCGTATCGTTTGTTCGATTCGCGAATCAAGTGTGCTCAAAGTAAACAAGCGGACCTAATCCGACAAGTGTGTTGAGTTGTCGGTGTCACCGTCGTCGTCGGCCAACTCGTCTTTGTAAATTGAGAGCTACTTTACTCGAAAGGTGCCTGAATGTGTGTTGGATTGAAACTTGGATGATCATTAGGGTGACACAAAAAAAATCCTCAGCGCTCATAACTTTAACTGTTCCCTGTGTAATATTAAGCATGTGGTTTAAAAAATTGTACATGCAGTATGTAATATATAAGTGTCTTTTTTTACAAAGGTGATGTGCATGGTATTGCGATTTATCAATTAGATTTTTTACTGTGTGGCACACGGCTGAAAGTGTTTTTCCGTAATTTATATTGAATAGTTTAAGTGCAACAATTATATTTCAGTCTCGATTTAATCTGCTTTTTGAGCCTATGAATAGTAGTAATTTATAAAAAAACAGTCGATATTTAAACAATATTTAATAATAATATATTTTTGAAAAGATTTGGTTTTTTGCGGCAACTTTGACCATATTTAAAGGGTGACGAGCGGGATTTCCCAGAATTTGCAATTTTTGAGCCTCTCGATTTCCGAGAAATTTGGTTGAGACTCCAAGAAATTTGGATACTTAAATTGAAGCAAAATAATTTAAAGTCAATCAGTGACATTAGATGAGTTATATTCTATACATAGAAAAAATGAGGCCATTTTAAAGTTCGATTCTAACAATGCTGCTTTGAT
Organism: Culex quinquefasciatus; assembly: GCF_015732765.1. Classification (NCBI taxonomy): domain Eukaryota; kingdom Metazoa; phylum Arthropoda; class Insecta; order Diptera; family Culicidae; genus Culex; species Culex quinquefasciatus. Next base: position 74,606,632 of record NC_051861.1, on the reverse strand, counting down.
TTACCAGTTCAGCTTACAAAAAAATTAAAATGCAGTTGCAGGTCAGGAATGATAAACCAAAGTCAAAGCAAACAAATCTTTTTCCTCAAGATATTTTATTATTTGGATGGCAAGTCATTTTATGTTGGTTTCGTATCGGCACCAATAATCAATTATTATTTTCGTATAACTCTGGCATTTCTTTGTTACGTTAAAGCCCGCCATATTCAGTTTAGTTGTTCTTTCAACAGTGAATAATCCTTCACTGCTTGTCAAGGGAGAAAAACCATTCAAATGATGCTTTGGATCCTTACTTTCCAATGTACCATACATCTTGATCCTGAAAATTAATGCAAAAGCTTTTGTTTATGTCTTGGGCAAAATAAAAAAAAAGTTTATGTGTACTAGGACTAACTACGACACAAAAAGATGTATTAAAAAAATTAAAAATCATTCTGAGTAAATTCAGAATGGATAAGTATAATTCAGTATTGAGTATTGAGTCCCAACAAGTCACTAAATTGAATTTTAACTCCAAGATTTGGAAAACTTTTTTTACAGGTAGGAAGCATTCCACAAAATTATTGAATTCTCGATATTAAACTGTGTGCATAATAACTAAGACTTAATGTTATCCAATTTATCAAAATGTTATAAATGGGTAATTCTCTACCAACTCGATTTTCGTCAAACTTTATCCTAAAGAGTAACCTTTGTCCCTGATCACGAATCCGAGGTCCGTTTTTTGATATCTCGTGACGGAGGGGCGGCCCCTTCCATTTTTGAACATGTGAAAAAAGAGGTGAATTCCCAAAAAAAAACGTAATTTTCATCGAAAAAAAAAACACTACAAAAGTTTTAAAAACTGTGCCATTGTCCGTAACTCGACTGTATTTTTTTGGAACATGTCATTTTAAGGGAAATTTAATGTACTTTTCGAATCGACATTGACCCAGAAGGGTAATTTTTTCATTTAGAACAAAATTTCGTGTTTTTTTGCAATAGAACATTGTTACACTTTAAAAAGTAACCCTGCAAATTTATTTGTTCTAAATGAAAAAAAAACCCAATGTAGATTTGAAAAGTTACCAAATTTTTAACGGTCGAGTAACGGAAAATGGCAGAGTTTATAAAATTTTTTAAGTGTTTTAGTGGCAGTGCTTGGCCGAATGGTTACGCTGTGCGCTTTGTAAGCGGATGATTCTGGGTTCGATTCCCATCTGCTGCAACCTTCCATCGGATGAGGAAGTAAAATGTCGGTCCCGGCCTTGGTTGTTAGGCCGTTAAGTCTTCCAGTTGTAGGAGTCGTCTCCATGCCATAAGTACAAACAACACACCAAACCAAACCTACTCCGGTGGAATCGCTGGCGGCGGTTGGACTGGCATCCGAAGGTCATCAGTTCAAACACTGGAGTGGAAGGTTCCTTGGAGTAGAAAGAGGTTTGGGTGCTCTCCCCATTCAAGCCTTCGGACTCCTAGGTTCAAGCAGAAACTTGCAATAGAGACCACAAAAGACCTGGGGGTCGTTAATGTGGATGGTTTGATTTTTTTGATTTTGAAGTGTTTTTTCGATGAAAGTTACGTTTTTCGGGATTCTGAGTACGCCATCAAATCAAAATTACATTTTAGATAAAAGTCCCTTTGACTCCAAATTTCTATCTCATCACCATTTCAGGCTGCAAATTATTGAAAAACACAACCCTTTTTTTCGCATGTTCAAAAATAGAAGGGGTCGTACCGCCCCTCCGTCACGTCTCCGATATCAAAAACAGACCTCGGATTCGTGATCAGGTACAAAAGTTATCTCTTAGGATAAAAATTCAGGCAAATCGAAGAGGGGTCGGGGCAACTGCTGTGTGAGTTGGGGGAGAATTACCCAAATCTATAATGCATCTTTAAAAAAAAGGTCAACACATAAATAATTTTGCCTAAAAACAAAAATTCCCGAGAAATTGCAATATTCAACTCAACTCTAAATCAATGTTTTTTGTGTTTCCTCTCAAAGTGTGTTGTTTTACATCTTAAGCTACAAATTCCATCTTATACTATAGTAAAACTTTTGAAAACAAGAAAAAATAAAAAAGAAATATGACTGGGAAAGACTCTGCACTGCAGAGTGATTGTTTTATTTTTTTCTCTCTTGTCACCCTAGTGATCACCTTACGAACACACTGATAGGTGCAGGTCGAGCCGGAGATCAGTTGCGACCGGACTGACCGGTATTCACTGATTAAGTGAGAGGCTAATTAGTGCTCGTCGCCTCTCATCGCAGTGTATTCCCAAGACCCGGTCAGTTTAGTCACCGTTGTGTTCTGATGGACTGTATTTATCGTTGATAGACACTAGCTTGTGTTGGATGGTATTTGTACTACACTAGTCGACCTAGTCTAAGTACGACGCATATTGCTGCTCAGCAGTCCTCGACGATGTGTTTGGAATAAAAATTTCGAAATTTAGCTGTAAAAGTGCGACCAATGACCAACGATTTGGTGCGAAAATGTGCAATGTGATGTCTCCCTCTGGCAGTGTCTTGTGAATTGTGGCACAAAATCAAAATAAAACTGAAGAAAGTGAAACATTTGCTGTGGAAGGGATAGGATAGTTGTTTGTGTGGAGTGTAACGGGTCATCCCCGGACTAGATGACAAAGGAAAAGGAAGAACCCGCAACGATGGTCCGGGGTGTCCCGTGGGCACTCTGGCTATCATCCGGGCTGGTGATAGCCCTGCTTCTCTTCAGTACGGTCATGCTGATGGTCACGGTAAGGTGCAGCACCTCATCTCGTTCTCATAACAGAATAATATTTGAGTAATTCTTATCAAGCGCATTTGTGTCCATCGTGTCTGACGGTGGGATTTTCCGTCCGTCCCGGACTGGACACAACTCAACCGTTCACAAACAGTGTAAAGTCGGAAGTTTGTGTTTAGACCTCCTAACGAAATCTCTTTCAACCTCTAAACAACACGATCCGACGCAAAATATCTCAATCCGGTCTGGGTCAAGCAGCATCAGGAACATCGTCCTACGAGCAACCTGCCAACAATTAAAAAGCATTATTTTCTGTTTTGAACTTTGTGTTGTTAGGGAATGGAATTTCCATAGATTGACGACGACGACCACTACAAACTTATCGTCGACGTCGGTTTTCGACAATGACCGTGACGCACCACGTAGACTTTAAAAACACTCAGTTGTGTAGAACAGGCATCACATTTAGCTACCGCATGAACCTGAAGAGCAAAATGCCAAAAATTAAACATTCCTCTTGTATCAGTTTGTAAATTTGTGCAGCATAGAACTGTTAAAAACATCGAATATTTTATTAACAGAAAAGCTCTACTTCATCTAAGATTATTAAATTATGTGGAAAATTAGATTAAGATTGAAGCAGTCGCTTGCATTTAGTTTCACTGTTAAGTTAATGCCGAAATGGTATATTCACCGTCCCAATCAATATCAGTGTTGAAGAGTTCATTATAGCACTAATGTGAATGCTGCAAAATCCAATTTCTCAGAACATGTATCAAAAAGTGACAGTTTTCGACATTTTGTTGGTTTTGAACTAGCCAAATACACGAACCCCAAACTAAAGTGTGAAAACAAACGAATCAGTTTTGAAATTCTATTTAAACGTGTTTTTCGAATTGCAGACACCATTTTTTGCCAATTTAAAAAAGGTATCTTTTTTGCAGACATTTTTTATTCATCAAATAAAACTCTTTAAAAATGTTTTCAAAGTGAAATATCTATGTGTAAAGTCATTTTGACTTTTGCCATATTCAATTCAATTCAATTCAGTTTATTACTGTAGTTTCTCGACTAACAGAAGTTTTGTAAGTGCAGTACAGAGTTTTTGAGATCCTTTCAGCTGTGTATAAGGCATTTATCACAATGGATGCAAATAAAGTTGGTTGTAAAGGAAACAGCAAACAGAAAAACAACTCGCAAAAAAAACTTTCATTTTTCTTTTGCCATATAAAAATCCACTTTTTCAAGAAATCCGTTTTTTCTCAGCAAGTTGTTTTTTTTTTATTTGGGACAATTAAACCAACAGTTCAGTGCATCTTTGTAAAACATTGATACACTTTTAAGAGTAACCCTGCAAAGTTACAGAAAAACGCGTAATTTAAAATGAAAAATTAATTTAATATCTAAAAGAATTTTTTTCAAGATATGTCAAGTTTTTGTAAAAGTTACATAAAACCGCCTCCTATGATTACACTGACTTACAAAAATTGACAAAAATGACTGCGCAGGCTCAACTCGAGGGGAAGCATGAAGTTTGGAGTCCCCAGAAACACGTGCATTTTGAATTTTTCAGAAATATTTCGTCTGGGTCGAATGGTTTTTCTCCAAACTTTGTATGGAGAATTAGGGCGGTTCGTCGCTGTTGCATACAATCGAAAAATTGCAATTGTAGCGAACAGCACTAATTCTCCATACAAACTTTGGAGAAAAAACCATTCGGCTCTGACAAAATGTTTTTCAAAAATTCAAAATGCACGTGTTTCTGGGACACCAAACTTAATGCTTCCCCTTTGTTGGTTGGTGTTACACTTATCCTGTCGTAAAACTTTTTTATATTATTCACAGTCAATAGTCAATGATCGATTATCCGAAGACCTTGGAAAAATTTCACTTCAAAATATTAAAGGAACAGATTTTTTTTAAACTTCGGACCACTTCGGATTTGTGCTCCCTAAACACGTTCTAATCGACAGAATTGAATTATAGTGAACTTTCTGCGAAACAAAAATTCTTTTTTGGTAAAAATGATATGAAATCATCTTAAGCGTATTCAGGGAGTCCAATTCTCTCGTACCTTAAGCAAGTTGAAGCGTTTCCCAAGTAACATTTTTTCCAAGAGTTCTACAAGAGCTCTTCAAGATAGCTACAGCATAGTAGTTTGGACCGCGGTAGGATAAAATTCTCTTCAAAACATCATTACTAACATCATTCTCTTCTTCAGGAGTTTGGAAGAGTACTTGAAGACCTACCGCGGTCCAAACTGCAATGCTGTAGCTATCTTGAACAGCTCTTGTAGAACTCCTGGAAAAAATGTTACTTGGGTTTACTAACATCAATTTCAGAAATGTCGAGTTGTATATTAATTGATGTTTTACATCTGTGTGTGTGTATGTGTGTGCAACCAACCAAACGGGACCATGCGGCCGCTGCTTACAAATTGAGTTGTTTCCATGTATTTTTAGATCTACATTCTATACATGCAAATAACTCGCATAGGCATTTGGAAGGTGTTAGCTCTGCCGAGCTTCGGTGACCCATTTCTACGCTGGCTAGCCGAGCGCGAGGTACTTCAGCTTTATCGACAAGCCCCGCCCTGAAGAACGTTTGCATCAATCGGATTCAAACGTTATTTAGAACTTCCGAACCCTTGTCAAATGGACAAGGACCCAGCGCGTATATAGTTAATACTAACAGTATTCCTAATTCCAGATATAGCTCACCAAGTCGCGATGGCCTAGTGGTTAGCATTTTTGCTTACCAATCCAAAGGACGGGGGATCGAACCCCGACTCGAGTGACTTTGATTTTTCGTTCATGTTCAGAGTTTCAAGATTCATATTTCCTATACTTTCTCGTTGGGAGCAGATGGGAATCGAACCCAGGACCATTCGCTTACAAAGCGAACACCGTAACCAGTCAGCCACGGCCGCTCATCAATTGATGTTTTACATCTGGGCTTAATAGAAAGAAATGTAAGAATTTTAAGAGCTTGAAGAGTATTGTAGCAAAAGTTCGTGGACTAATTCAAAAACATATTTATTTTGCAACGGAGTGTAAAAAGTTCCAAAAGCAAACACCAAGGCGAGACGTACTGTCGTCAAAGCTGCACACCATCATTGGAGGAGCTAGAAGCACTATTTTTGGAACGTTAAATCACGCACGGAACAACTTTGCACAAGTGTTTCGTTCGTTTTCTGTTACAGTTGGTTTGTTTTACACATTTTAGATACTTTAATCGGTTCGCTTGTGATAACACGTAATCACGCTAAAGTTTAAAATAAATATAGTTTAATGCAGCCCGATTTCTGCCGAATCTAAATTACGTGTTATTTGTCTGCACCCTCAAGCGATTAGTAACCACTCGAGCAATGTATTGATTAGATTTGTTTATGTTATGATGTCACTGTCAAGTTTTGTAATCAGTGGGAATCCATCGATTCTAGGCTTGATAGACGTTTGCTTTTTTTGCGTTAAAAGTACTTCAGTGTGCATTACTTTATAACCGGTAACAAGAGAATATTTTGAATAGTTATAATAGTTATGGTTATAATAACATTGACTACAAATCAAACAACCAAATTCCACCTTTTAACTGGCACTTGAAGAAATGTGTACATAAAGCTGGTTTAAATCCAACATTGCTTAAAAATGTCCGGATGTTTGAATTTTAAAACTATTCGAAACTTTCTCAAATGTATTATCTCCAACTTAATACGATACAAATTGATCTCACCTTTGTGCCTTTTAGAGTCTTCACACTTTGTTGTGACTTGCTGCCGAAAACCTGTTTTTCTACATTTCGGGGGAACCCCCCTTGAGCGTGCGTTCACCACATTGCGTCCTCAGATGCATATCATATTCATTCGATTGCTTACTATTTCTTATTCAATATTCCAGAACAGAAACAAAATCATAACTCATAGAATAATGAGAGCTACCTTGTCGAGTTGCTATTCCAACAGATGCATTGGTATTTGTCACAATAAAATTCCGTTGGTATGAAAATGAAGAATGATGCAACCCCTCTTACGAATACTACCGTGCGAGTATTAAAAGTGCTTTTAAACTAAATACCAACTCCGTCCATTCGATTATTATCATTGCCAGACAAACAGGGTTTCACTTTAGCTGGTAAAGAACTTCATTGAGGTGCAAAGTTAATTTGTTTGGATTAGCCAGCTAACGACAACGAACGTAGTGTTTTGTGAGTGTGTTAGTCAGGTGGTATAATTTATGTAGGTGCACGATCTGCTCCAGTCTCCGGTGCTTAAGCGATGCCACTGAGAGTGAATTTGAATAATAATTGACTGATTGAAATTCTCCTGTTACGTTGTTTGAGGAGGGCGAGTTATAATCCAGCATTTGTGGGAATTTTCGGATGGATGTCAAAAAATCCCCGCTAAAGTAGTTTGTTTACACTGCAATGTAGCTATTTATAGAAGGAAACATTTGTTAGGATTGTCTAGCAACTTGCTGACGGAAACTTCTTTACTCTTTACTCTTTACTCTTTACTCTTTACTCTTTACTCTTTACTCTTTACTCTTTACTCTTTACTCTTTACTCTTTACTCTTTACTCTTTACTCTTTACTCTTTACTCTTTACTCTTTACTCTTTACTCTTTACTCTTTACTCTTTACTCTTTACTCTTTACTCTTTACTCTTTACTCTTTACTCTTTACTCTTTACTCTTTACTCTTTACTCTTTACTCTTTACTCTTTACTCTTTACTCTTTACTCTTTACTCTTTACTCTTTACTCTTTACTCTTTACGCTTTACTCTTTACTCTTTACTCTTTACTCTTTACGCTTTACTCTTTACTCGTAGAATTTTACTTTTTAATTGAGAGAAAATTATAGTTAATCCCGTTGTGTAGAAAAATAATAATCACAATTGTGGCTCTGATTGCTCCTTTTAATTTGCGTGAGAGAGCTCTATTTCCGGACATGGCTGCAATATCAAATTTAGCGCAACATTCAGCGTATGATTGATAGCAGAACGCTGAACGCTTGAATTGGTGGAAATTTCGTATCACGCTCACTACACACGATAGCTGTGACGTCATTGTGGTTTTCCGGATTGTGCGGTTCCGATGGATTCGTGCCCCGTCGAATGTAGACCAGTGGTCACTTTGTTGTTTAGAAGTTCAGATTGACTGAGCCAGATAACTTTGCAAGTGTTGAACATATGAAATGAGTCATTGTTTTCTTCGGCATTGTTGGCTGTCAGAGTCATTTACGATTGCGCACAATAATGCAATCGTGCTTGCTACCTTGTGGGTGAAGGCTTTTAAAACAAAACAAAAAGACATAACGTTAAAAACACGAATAATTTGAAAAAAATACTACTTTTCAAAAAAATTCGTGAATTTCTTATCTGAAAAAATAGAAATAAAATTTTATTTTATTTGCAAAATAACGATTTGGTATTTAACATACAATAATATCCAACAGCTTCAAACCACTAAAAATATATTTGCCAGGGGACAATATTTAAACATTATCAACAATGGATAATTTTTTAAAAGCATTAAGAACAGTCTTTTTGATAAGATAAACCTAGAAGGTATTGACGGAAACTTGTTTGGTTCACTAATCCTTAATGCCTTATTTTATCCATTCTCTAAATCTCTGCAGCTGAATAGTGATTGGAAAGGAGCGCAGTACAGTTTCCTGATCTGAGAGAGTAAAAACTGAAGACAAAGTGGATAGCGTTAGCACGCCACCGGTTAAATTGCCACCGTTTATCATTCTTTCAATTACTTTCAGTTGATGTCTTCCAGCTTGAAGGGTGCCATAAAGTCAGTGACTGCAACAGTTTGTGTGGTTTTGCTGTTGGTTTCTGGTTTCCGGAAGGAATTTAATTATGTTATGTATGAAATACTTTTTTCCAAAATGATTTAAAATATACACGCAGAACAATATTTTGTACGACCAGCCTGTACGAAGTTTGATGCAACAAAATTTTTGTTGAATATAACTAATAAAATTTTGCGTTGAAACAAACCTTGATTTTCTCAACTCTATAAAATTCTATTGCTATTTTGAAAAAAGTTGCTTTGACGTTTAGTGTTGATTCAACAAAAATCTGGATTTTCAAATCAACAATGCCTTATGTTTCTACGTGTAAAGATCATTTAAACAAAGGGGGTTTCTTCAAAACTATGTCACCTGCTCAGTTAAACTTTCTGTTCCATTTTAAATCTTTTGTCAATTTCCACAAAAAAAAACACACAAGTCACACCACATGTATCGTATATATACTTGCGTCCAATTCAACACCGCTAATAAATATCAATGAAACATAAAGCCTTCGCCAGCACCATTTTGCAAACAAGTTTCGACGCACGTTTTCCATGCCATTAGCTGCTTTATGTGTTACACAGTTTCAGAACCATAACAGTCCTGGGAGGTGAGTGGGCCGTTGAACCATATTCCAAGTGGCATCATTTTCCGATGCCTCGTTCTGCTTTCACCAGCTGATTTTACAAGGCTTGCCAGTTTTGCTGCTCACAAGGAAAGATTCTTCAAAAAGGTGCCATAATGAGGGATCGGTCTTAGCAACGATGTAACAGAGGCCATAAACTGCTCTGAGACGGTTGTAGGGTGATCAATTTTTTTCAGAATTTAGTAAAAATAAAAATGAAATCAAAAATTTATTTTGAAATAGAGGAAAAAATCAACTCGTGACAAAATTGGTAGGCTAGAAATTTTGACAGGTGTGATTTTCATAAATTATTCGCCTCCTTTTCTCTGGGAAAAATGTAGCTGTCAAACTAAGCAAACTGTTAAAGTCACTCACAATATGAACTTTGAGTGATTTGAGTTCAATTCTGACATCACGATTTTCTCTTCTATTTCGTAGAGACTACTTACTTTACCTTTCATTCTCGAACGACGATACGGCCTACTGATCAGTAGTGCGGTGCCTGTGGGGACGCGCAGTCCTGTTTTTTCGCGTTATTTTCCGTCTCTTTTGTGTCGCTGTTCGAGTCCATGTGGTGATTGGTCATTATAATTAAACAATGGCATCAGTAGTGCGGTTCTTGTGAGGATGCGCAGTCCTGCTTTTTCGTGTTATTTTCGTCTCTTTTGTGTCGCTATTTGTGTGCATGGGGTGATTGGTTTTCTTCTTCTTCTTTTTTCATTTTTTTTAGTTCGCGCGTTCGTTGGCCGATGAGTTTTTGTTCTCTTTGTATAGTTTACGATAGAAACGATCCGATTTTTTGTTTTTTGAGACAAGCAAGTCGTATTGCTGGATTAAGTCCTTTCCATATCATCGAGGATCGGAAGGCACGTCGACGAATATGTTTTAAGGCTCATGTTATATAATAATTTTAATAAATGAAGCCCTTCCTACATCACCGTTGATCGGAAGGCACGCCGACGGAGAGTTTCTGGAGAATCGCGATCGAATTAATACTATATTTAAATCCCTAGATAGCTATCTTTCCGCAGCCGGCTGCCTAAGATTTTTAAAATTTCAACCGATAAACAAATTGCTTATGGTCTCATGTGATACTTTGTCGGAGATGCAGCCGATTTAGCGGTCCCATCACTCAAGTATCGACTAACATTCCCATCCACTTCCCCGTGTCTTACCTCTGGTCGTGGCCGGCGTCGGTATTGAGCAGCACGGACCTTTGAAAATTGCAAAGGGGTGATGATTGGTTCCTACTTTTCATCTGTGGTCCACGGAGCAATGTTTGGGGGTCCTGGTCAATAACGTAGTAGCAGCTACGGGTAGACACCAATGCTATTCTCGAACGACGATACGGCCTACTTTTCTCTATCAAAAACAACAGAATTTAAAAAAGGTAATACTTTCTAGATAAATTAGTATTTTAGGACGCCCAATCCACCGATGCACCGCGATGGCTCCAGGTACTTTGTCTATATAACGACTAAATAGTTATACTTTTCAGCACTGAAATGGATGCTGAAAAGTTAAATTTTTAGAAACAAAAAGTTTTTATTTTCTTTTTCACAGAAAGGTATCCACCACGATTCACCGCGATCAATTTTTGACAGTTCGACGCCAACGAATTATTTCAAGAAAAATTACCGCGGTTAACCAAAATCAAATCAATAATGCACCTCCAGTTTAAATTTTCAAAAAATATTATATCATATCTCGGAATCCTGTTAATAAACTCCTCCCATTTTTCAAAGGATGTTTGAATAAACCCAAACATGCTCGAAAATTATTTTAAACGCAGGGGAATATATTTTAAATGTAGCTGGTTCCACTTGCATTCCCATTGAAATTTTGAAAAAAATGGGAGTGGGGAATGACACAAACTTTTGAAAATATTTCTACCACCCTTAAACGAAATTTAAAAAAAAGTTAATGCATTGCAAACCCTATAGAATTATTTGAGAGCCTAATACGAGAAAAAAATGTTTCCTTCTCTTCCGGAAAAAAATCCGAGCTGACTTCCTCATCCATACCTAATTGAGGTTCAGGACACTTGGCTGGTGTTTTCTTCACCATTTGCATTCCAAGAGGTATCAAGCCATATTCACATATGGTTCCAAGAAATTTATGGCTATTGGCCAAACTGTCGTCGTCTTCCTCAACTCCAGTGGTGCACAAAGGTAAACCTGGCCGTTCTGGGAGGACACCAGAAAAAAGAGTAGCACCGCGCCATCCAACACAGGACATAAATCTCAGGTTCGCTCCAAGTTTGCTACATTTCTACGAGGACATAGAGCCACTTTTAATGATCATTAATATGAATTCTCCAAGCGCCACCCAGCTCTGGCGTGTGTTAGCTCAGGGGACTTTGCATACATGTTGGCTATGGCACCAGCAAGCGGCACCGCGAAAGTGCACACATTTTGCAGCTGCATCAGCTGCAATCGCACGCGACTGCTGCTCTGCAGTAACATTAAATTATCGGCGGGTGAAACCGAAGAAACGGCAGTCGGTGCAAGTGTGGTGTGGATCTCAGGAAAGGATAACGTTTGCCACGCGTTCCTGGGGACAAAGTACGCGAACAGAAAAAAAACTAATCATATTTTTTTCCGAGAACTAGCGAATAACTCTTTGATCATGTGTACTTTATGTCCCGCATGTGAAACTTTAAATTATACTTTATCAGATTTTATAAACCAGCATTAAAACTTATGATTTCTTTTTTTATTTCATGTAAACATCGTGATCGCATGATCTAGATGTACTCCGGAGTTGCGTGCTCAAAGGTAAATTGTTATATTATTTTATAATTTGTAGAAATTCCATGAGAAATAATAACAACAAAAATCCTGAAATTAACAGCAATCCAAAAATTCGATCTTTATTCAAAATTAGACCATTTTTAGTTTAAGTCGAATGAAAACTTTTTTTCAAAATTTAAGTTTCTTAAATAAACCAGAAATAATAAGATACAATTCAATTTTAAAGCTTGTGTGTTCTTTTATGTTTTGTACAAGACAGTACAAAAATTCTAGAGAGCAAACAAACATAAATTAGTAATTTTCATTTTTTCTAATATAACCATTATAGAATGTAGTTCAAAAACATTAAACCATTAGCTAAATCCTTCATTTCATATTGTAAATAAAGATAAAGCAACAAACAAAACCTTTAAAACGTCTACAATCGTCGTCATCGTTTCTCTGATAACATATTGTAATTATTATCATTAGTAAAAAAATGATTGACAATTTCATAACATTGAGACTTGTATAAATGTTGTGGGAAAACTTCTGAATGCATAAATTAAAAGGCATCTTTGGATCTACAGCGTTCCTACAGGTACATTGAAAGAAAGGAAGGTACAACGAAAGAATTACATATCATTTCGGAATCATTATCATATATGATATTATCATTTAATCATTAGAGGTGTTAAACATATTTTTTTAATATTTGGGATGATTGGTCAAAACATAATTGAAGAAATAACGTACAACAACTAAATGCTTCGAGCAAAGAATTTATTATTTTATCTCTTTTTATTCTACTATTTAAAAAGATACATCTATCCTAAACTCAAACATAAATTGCTTACCTTACCTTGATTGATGTATTTTTTCCTATTTACATTCAGCCCACAGATTCCACATCAGAGTTCCGGCCCCTGGTGCGGCTACGGTCCACAACTACCGTGAGCGACGAGCCATCCGATACGGCCACCGATGAGGAGGTGCAGCAGAAAATCTCCGAGCTATTCAAACGTAAGGGATATTCCAACCCAGACCCCGATCCGGAGGATCAACTACTTGAGGAGTCCGGCTCTCAGATTGAAGCTAGAATAGTAGGTTTTGCAATGTCTCACGTTGTTAGATTATTTCCACTCTTTCTGGAAAGTGTAGTGAAGAATTTACAGATCTAGAACCATACAACATTCGAAAATTGTCCGCAAAAGTGACTTTCCTGCTTCAGCACATTTTCCCTGAAAGGTGGATTCCAGATCGAGGCAAATTTTGAGTAACTTTTCCGCGAGCAGGATCCTCCTAGGCGTCGACGAACGCGGCGGCCGCTGCAAAAGATCGGCAAGGATTTTGACGCAAGCCAGTCGTACGTGATCAAGCACGCCAACGGGACGATCACCTACGTCTTTCCCAAGGAGGTTCTGAAGGGAAATGGCAACGCCCAACTGGTGGCCGATACCACTTCAGAGGACAGCAAGAAAGCGGCTGAGGAAAACGTCGTGCGGTATCGAAGTAGGAAAAGCCTCCGTGGCGATTGTAGTATGAAGTGCTCTAGTTTTAGGCATTAGGGGGAAATTGGTTGTAGAGATTTTGTTTGGTTGTGCATTGGTATTAGACAAAAACGTTGTAAAATTGCTTTACTAACACATAAAATCACAAAAAAAACTCATCAAATCTGCATATTCCCAGTGCAAACGACGGAACAACATAGCGTCGTTTACTAAAATCGCCATAAATTTATAATCTCTTCAGTAATTTTGAGTTTTTGACCCAGAAGGAGGGTAACCGTATAAATAAGAGCAACACATGTCTCATGGTGAGAAACATTGGAAAGTGATAAACATTGAATAAAGAAGATATTTTGCGAAAAATTCCCCGGCGGAATACAGTGCACAATTTTTTCGCAAAATATCTTCTTTATTCAATGTTTATCACTTTCCAATGTTTCTCACCATGAGACATGTGTTGCTCTAATCTAAATTATAATCTCTTATTTTTGAGTTTGAATTCTACCACTTTGGAGAAGAACTAAGTAAAAATCCAGAATAATTTTTTTTAGAAGACTCAGGTAAATCGAGTATGGACTTTAAAACCCATGATCGGATGAATGTCTCAAATGCAACAGCAAGTTTTGAAAAAAAAAACAGAGTGTAAATGTCACATCTATTAAGCAATATTGTATCTCTCGCGACAAAATGTTTTTACTTTAATTTTGTAAAATTACTGTATATTTTGAGCTATTGCCTTCTTCACTATACCCCTCAAATATTGAAGATCTGAAAATGTCTAAAATACACTTTGAGATATTCTGACAAAAACAATGTACATCATGTGACCTAACGTTGAATGCGTAATCAAATAAACTATCCAACGAGTCCAAAAGATTGAAGATCTGACAACCAAAAGTTATGAGTCTTGGATCATCTTAAGCAACCATGCGCACCCACGATTATCGAAGAAGATAGCAAAAATGAAGAGGTGCGCATGGTTGTTTGTAAAAGGGTTCGCAATGTTGCCTAAAATTATTCCATAGCATTTGTACCCAAATTTTCAATTTTAGGTAATTTATAAACATTCAATTTAGCGTGTTCAAGGGTCCCAATTCTTTCTTACTTTGACGAAACTGAAACTATTTACACCACCTCAAAAATGTCGAGTTGTTTAATCATCGAAAATGATTTGAGCGCAAACAGTTCTGGTTCTCACGGATCGCTGAACTGCAGAAACGAAATTTACTTAAATTTTATGGGAAGATTTTCATGTTATGTCGAACAGCGCCAAATATTTTCTTTTAGTTTTTCAATTATAAATCAAGTACTGTTGATATTTTATTTGAAAAACATTTTAAGCAGTTTAATTATTTTTCTGTCAGAAGAACGAATCAAAAATAAATAAAATCCTTATAATAGAAGTTACGCTTACAACAACCCACCCTAAATCCCTGAAAAGTAATGGTCACTGGCAAATTCATATAATAATGGACTAACATTAGCTTAATTGCATGCAACTACTGTATACGACTATTTATATAATATGGATATTACACCCTGTAAATTTTTCACTTATGATCTAATCAACATTAGCCTAGTATCCTACCTAATCTCTGAGTCGGTATTTCCAGTACAGATGTATGTAAGCCTAAGTAACAGGTGTTACGTCCATTATTGATTGGTTTAAATTGAAATGCAGTCAAAAGTTCAATTTAGGCTTACATATTGTCCATATTGTGTCCATATTCTAGCGCCCAGTTCCAACTCAAGCGATATTGTCTTTCCCTCCGACTCAGAACCACCAACTTCGGACCAAGTGACACCGCAGAAGAAGGAATCGTGCAGTCCGGAATTTCCGATCTGCAACAACGTGGACAACTATCCGCACAACAAGATCAACGACATTGTCGCAAAATACAAGCAGCAGTACGCCGGCGTTTTCGGCGAAGACGTTGTGGTACCCGAGGGAGACGCACTGGTGACCCGGTTCGATACTTCCAACGATAGACCACTTTGCTATTCAGTAGAGCGGTTGATTCACCCACAGGAGGGCTTCACGAAGGATAAGATAAACTTGACCATAGTCAACACCAAGGAGTACAAACAAGGAGTTCGGGTGGAACTGTGCAGGTAAATAAGGCTTTAAAGTAAATTGTGTACCAGTCGCCCAGGATTCATCGATGACTTTTCCATTTCAGTAACCCTGCCCAAACGTGCAACGAGCTCGACGGGCTAATGGGGCAATATAGGACCGAATGCAAACAGCTGTACCACTACCGGACGCTGCTGGCCGTTCATCCCAAAACCGGAGAGCTGTACAAAGAATCGTTCAAACTTCCTTCCTGCTGCAAATGTGTGATAAAACCCCTTACTTTGCTCAGCGATGGCAAATAAGCACGCTTAAAATTACGTGCGGATGAATCCGCACAAGTAAAATTCACAAATTCAGGACATCGCGATATTAAACCATTGACAAAAGCTTACAAATTGCTTTTACTCAGAATGCGTGATCGCACTAATTGACTAAGTGGCAACCTGTAATGCTGCGTGTACATTCTCATCAAATCGAATACGCCATAATGTGTAGTTGTTTGCTCTTAAAAATAATATGTAATAAAGTTTGTATTTTATAGTAATTAGGAATCAATGACTTCAGAAAGAAATTCATCAGTTGAATGAAAACAAACCATTGATTTCAATACGTAAAACAATCATATTCAAAGTTGTACAGTGACTTTTAAATAACACTTCCCTTATCGTCAGAGGAGACGGAACGACTGAGTGAATTTAGCACTTTGCTAGATGCTGTCAGTTTCTTGTTCGAGTAATGTGAAACTTTTGTGCGCATGGTCGAGAATTTGAATTGCCAGAAAGGGACCGATATTTATTCATTGAAACAGGATGGCATGTGGAAAGGGATGGAAAGTCGTTGTTTACTCATTGTACGAGAAGCAACAGGTGTATGGGCATTGTGAACTCATAGTTTAACCGTATTCAAGCTATCCTTCTACATTCCTGTGCAGAAAAATGTAAACATTCATGTTCAACAAATTGAGTGATGAATTACGAGTTATTTTCCTTTCAAACATAGTTTTTATACGCTTCTTAGAACAACAACATTCGGTTGCATGTTTCGCTGAGTGAGCTAAGGGAGCGTTTTGCCTTCCTCACCTTACTGAGGAAAGGCTATAAAATCACTCGAAAAACGAAATTCTTAATTTGACTTCCTAGACCCACCTTCATGTATACCCTGGGTGCAGAATAGTGGTTTGCAAAGCGGCCTCAATTTAAAACTGTCAAAGCGGCACCAATTTACTGTTCGCAAAATGATACCAAGTACTGGCAAGTATTGTGATCGATCTATAATTTATTTTGTCAGGAAAAAAAAGATGGCGTCGAAGTCAACACATCTTAAGAAGACGATTGATATCGAGATGGCATAATTCAAAATCAAAAAATCAAATCAAATTATTCGCTCTACAGCATTGCCTTGGCGTTCTCGATTACGAGATTCCTACTCGAAACTAGGTGTCCAAAGGCTTGATTGTTGAGGCAATTGCAAACCTCTTTTTACACCTACGCTTCCATCAACCCCAGGATTCGAACTGACGACCTTTGGATTGTTAGTCCAACTGCCTACCAGCGACTCCACCGAGGCAGGACCCAGGGAGACGACTCCTACACCTGGACTGAGCTAACGACCTAACCTTTTTAGGTTAGTCCGGGGCCAACATTTACTTCCCGTCCGACGGAAGGCGTGGTCAGACAAATCTCGTCTCAAAATTTGCCACCAGGACCTTCTGGGATCAAACCCAGGCCGACTGGGTGAGAGGCAACCACGCTTACCCCTACACCACGGTCCCAGCTTGGCATAATTCGTCGTAGACATTTCAATATGTCCCACGCAAAACCTAGATTATGACGTTTTTAAAATTTAGCGACGATAACTATGAATGGCATCTGCCAAATAATATTGAGTTATCTTACTCCGATATTATTACTACACTTATTAAAAGATACATAATTTCAGAACTTCCATTCGGTTCACAAAATTCCACCCACTTTTGACACAACTTTTCATCACGTGGAAAACAGAAAAGGACTCTTTTGACCGCCCATTGTTCAGTCTACGAAAAAAAGCGAAGTACTTAATGTTTCAGCTAAAACTTCAACATCAACAGATCCAAAATGTTTTAAAACAATTCACTTCAGCAGCAAACAATAAGCCACGCTTGAGCTTGGACATAGCCTTCTACTTTGTTTTTGTTAACAGCTGTAGTGCAGTTGTGTTGGTGAGAAACAGTGGGGAGCTTTCGAAAATTACGTTATGCATTTTGTCTTTTCAGCACCCAGTGTATACCTATCGACTCAGAATCAAATTCTGAGCAAATGTCTGCATGTGTGGTGGGATGCTGATCAAAAAAATTTGCACTGGATTATCTCGGCATTGGCTTGACAGATTTGGACCGTTTTGGTCTCATTCGATCCGTCTTGGGGTCCCATAAGTCGCTATTGAAAATAATAAAGTTTAGTTAAGTACTTCAAAAGTTACGTTAATAAAACGATTGAAACAAAAGTCCGGAAGATTGTAAAAACGGTGGTTTTTGTAAGAAACCCCGTCATGTTACATATTTTTAGAAAGGTACCTTTCCAACGAGCTCAAGAGATTGCAGATCTGACACCCCTATCAAAAGTTATAAGCACTTAAGTGTTATTTATGACCTTTTTAGAGGCCGGATCTCATATATTTCGATGAAAACGTTGTCCGGATCTATCATGCGACCTGTCGTTGGATAAGTAATCAAAAGACCTTTCTAACGAGTTCAAGAGATTGCAGATCTGGAAACCCTATCAAAAGTTATAAGCACTTAAGTGTTATTTAAGAACTTTTTAGAGGCCGGATCTCATATATTTTGACAAAAACGTTGTCCGGATCTATCATACGACCTGTCGTTGCATAGGTAATTAAAAGACCTTTCCAATGACTTCAAAAGATTGAAGATCTGACAACCCAATCAAAAGTTATAAGCACATAAAAGCCCTGAATTATGAAGATCTGATTATCCAATCTGATGGTATGAATAATGAATCATAGAACACTGAAAGGTCCGCCCTTTTGTATCTATTTTGGATAGCATTTCGCTCTGAATGTGAGGAAGACACCAACCACCTAAAGGTGGAATAAATAACGTTTTTTATTACGTAACGCAAAAAAAAATGATTTTTAAACACCCTATCGCCCCCCCTCCTCGTAACAAAATGTCGATACCAATTTAAAAAAAAAATAATTGGAGCGTATCATAGCCATATGCTGATAAAATAAATATCTGGTGTTTAATGCAATTTACAACTCTCTTTTTGTAACCAGGCATTTCAATTTGAATGTTTGTATAAGTTTATACTCGGCCATAGTCAAGGGCCATAAACTCTAAAAAATATGTGCAACGGCATAAAAGAAAATATAACAATGATCCAAAATGTTTCAAAGCAACGGACCACTTCAATAAATATAAACAATTGCTGATTTTCAATTGAAAATGTAATATTAATAATGATAAATTATAAAATTTATTATTTAAAATTACTTTTATCACTATTGAACAAAATCAAATTACATGAGATTTAAATTATGATAGATTTTTTGATCTGCTACGTTTAAATTTAAATAAGATTTTTTGATAAAATTTTAGTTTTTATTTACATAAATATTTTATAATTGCTATATCTTTAACATTAAGTCAAAACTCTAAAGGCATAAAATGTAGGGACTTGCAGACCAGAGCTTTGAAACACTATTCGAGAAAATAAAAGATACAGTAAATTATGTAATCAAAAATCTGAAAAGCACGTGTCACAAGTGTGTTTCGAAAGTTAAATTGAGCTACGTGTCACAAATGTGCACAGAATTTCCATACAAACCAAAAAAACTCAAATCAATGATTTAATCGACTAATTCAGTATATTTTCAAAAACAAAAGATTGCATTGCCTTTAGAAAATATGTATCAACATAAATTTGTGAAAAAAAAGCTAAAAATTTCACATTTTCCAACAACATGTATGACGTGTAACGAGTGTGCACGATCATTTTGATGATAAATTGGTCTTTATCACAAGTGTGTATTGTGAAATCCGGGAAACGGAAGCGAGTTCCCAAACTCGGGTTAAAGCATCTTGTAATGTTGTTAAGTATAGCAAAACGCCAACTCATTTTCGACCAAAATGGTCTATGTCACAAGATATCACACATCAGACGATATGATACATTTATTGTTGGTTGTCTCCCAGATGGTTCCATTTGAGATTCTTAAAAATAATGTTTTAATTTAATTAAATATCTGCTAAATTTAACAACTGATTTTATTTAATCACCAGATAGTAGCAACTATGCAAAATTAAACGAAGAGTATAATGACGGAAGCGATGAATGTACAAAAAAATAAATAGGTATTTTTATTCATTAAAAATTGGATTAAAACAAAAAAAACAACCTGCTAAAATAATTTAGTAGTAAGCGTAAACAAATCAAAGTTAAATCCAAAACTTAAGTTAATCATTCAAATGTTTCTAGTTTCAAGCTATATCTATGTCTATCCCCTTTCCCTTGCAATTTTAGTAAGTTTTTTTTTTATATTTTTTCTTATTCTTGGTGACACCTTTATTTACAAGCAAAAACTGTTCCAACATGGGTTATGATAAGGAACTTCAAAACTCTGTTATGTACCTCAAAAGAACTTATTGTATCTTGATTATTCACCAATAAAACCGAATTGAATTGCAAAAATATTCAAATGTTGCGACTAGATTTAACTTTAGGTTCATTGTATCGACTTTTTTTTTAAACATTATTCACGGGCTCAAACGGGTAGGGGTGACGTTCACCAGATTCAAAGTTAAAGACTAGGACTTGAATTGAAAAATATTTACAAGGTTTATTCTGTGGGCATGACGAAGCCGAATATCATTCGGCTTTTGACATGTTACTCCTTGAAGCTCAATAAAAACTTACTAAATATCTATTACCAAAAATGTAGAACATTGCTCTTCGGTAAATTCTTTTCTTCTTTCAGGAGCAAGTTAGCACCATACTCTCTTCGGCAAAGTTGTAGAGGACATTCCAGAGCATTCGAATATGAGTCCGGTTTTGATATAGCATAAAACGTGGATTTGATAAAAAAAAATAAAATAAAATGGTTTTCCCCATACAAATTTATATGGAAAATTGAATTGCTTTGCGCAAAGTGAGGACTAAACCAATCGGTCCCAAACTTTGGAGAGTTGTTTAGGACCCCAAAAGGAACTCAAAAATTGCTGTGCTGGAAAATCGATTTTGATATTACACCCTAATGTCCAATCCTTGGGAAGATACAGCGGTTTTAAACATAAAAATAATTTTTTTTTGTAGTTTTCGGCAATTTCTATATGTCAGGCTTGGGTTTTTCAGTATCGTAAATATTTTGACCGGAAAGCTCGTCCAATTTCTCATAAGTTTGCCTGTGACAGCTTTTTGATTTGATTCGTTTTGATATTTACGTAAGCTAATTTACTATCCAGGTTTCTACCACACTGAAAAAATGTCTATTTTCAGTTGTTAGCCATTTAATTAAGCTTACATCATCCAATTGAAATGCTGTCAAAGACAAACTCATGGGAAATAGGACGAGCTTTCCGGTAAAAATATTTACGATACTGAAAAACCAAGTCTAACAAATAGAAATTGCCGAAAACTACCAAAAAAAAATCATTTTTATTTTTAAAACCGCTGTATC
Organism: Culex quinquefasciatus; assembly: GCF_015732765.1. NCBI lineage: Eukaryota > Metazoa > Arthropoda > Insecta > Diptera > Culicidae > Culex > Culex quinquefasciatus. The sequence goes on along the minus strand of NC_051861.1, from coordinate 74,585,491 downwards.
TTCCCAAGGATTGGTCATAGGACAATGGTCAATATTAAGACTTTTATGTAAAATTGTCTGAAGAATCGATTCCCACTACCGGTTTTTCAAAATTTCGACGTTAAGACCACTTTTCAAAAAAACTGTTTCAGTAAATGATTTTTGTATTTTTTTTAGGAGAGACATACCATCCTGCATTTTTCGGCAGTCTTTTGATAACATCTTAGGCTATTTCCTCAAAAATTTTGAACTAAAAAAATCGTGACTTCACCTTTAAATTTAAGTTTTAGACATAAAACTCAAAAAGTCTCATAGAAGTGCCATGTATTTTTGTTTCAGTGTATTTTTTAAAGAAAGCCCGTCCAATTTCCTACAAGTTTGTCTTTGACCACTTTTTGATAGGACGCAACGGCTTTGAGTTACAGTAATTTTTAAATTGCAAAATACATTTTTTTAAATGCCTTACGCCCTTCTCAAATGTTATTCTCGAGTACTATTGGCTCCATATACACAAAAATGGCTTATATAGGCCTAGGATAAGATGTCTACAAAGTTTCATTAAAATCGGAGAGGGTCGGGTACAAAAGTACCAGAAAAAATCCTGATTTGAGCTGGAATCGCTCTCTCAATAAAAAAAATTACAAATGTCACTTAAGCAGTCAAAACGTGCAACTGAGCGTTGCCAGATCTTCAATGAATTGAACTCATGGGAAAAACTCATTACCTAATCAACGATGGGTCGGATGATGGATCCGGACATAGTTTACATAGGGGAGAGTGGGGAGACTTGATCCCCGGGGACACTTGATCCCAAGCCTGTATCTCGTCAGCATGTCGACGTCGTCGTGCTATCTTGTCGCACCCGCCATTTCGACGTTCCGAGAAAAACGCGTTTTAATGTTTGACCTTGAATATACAAAAACGAGAGCACACAATGTAAACAATAACAAACACGTTTTGTTTGGCTGACCATTCTGTGCATTGTCCCAAAGTTTGGTTGAAGTTGGTTGCTGGAGTCCCGAGTTATAATTACAAATGTTTACGGTAGTCTAGCTTGTACGTGCGACAAACGCATCCTGACTTTCCTGGCCTGAAATCCCTTTGGCCTTTTGTCGCACTTACATCAATTTTCATGGAGTGACAAGATAGCACGACAAGATTGAAACTACTTTCATATATAAAGTGACAAAAATGCACGGAGTTTTTTGGTTTTTGTTGAATATCTCAGGATTGAAATCATGCCCATTTTTTGTCTAAAAAAGAAAATTTTAAGTTTTTAAATATTTTGCATGCTAAACTTGTTATATTTTGCACACAAACGTACAGGTTTTATGTGAAATTGCTGTAAATTATAGAAAATTAAAAGTTTGGATGAATAAGAAACATTTTGCTTGAGATTTCTTCAAAATGTTGAAAGGGGGACCAAGTTACCCCTAACATTTTTAAAATGCCGGTTTAAAATATTTTTTTAAAACGCTTGGCATGACTCGAAGAGTTCATCTGATGAAATACCCTTATTAGCCAAACATAGATAAATGTTTAAGCTTTCAATTCATGCAAAAAGTTTATAGTTTTGTGAGAAATTGACAGAGTTATGTGCGATACAAAAAAGGGGATCAAGTCTCCCCACTCTCCCCTACCCAATTCCGTCGTGAAATTACTTACTTTTCCTGTCCTTCTCGAGTGACGAAACGGCCTACTTTTCTCTACCAAATATAAAAGAATGAAAAAATAATGCCTTTTAAAACCAGTGCTGAAAAGTTCTACTTTTCAAAACTGAAATGGGTGCTGAAAAGTTGAACTTTTCAGCACAGGTATCAAAAAGTAACATTTTTCAATGTTGTTTTGTTTTTGAACGGTGAATTTACTTGACACATGGCAAAAATAACTAAGCAATCCACGACCCCCGGGTCTTTTGTGGTCTCTGTTGCAAGTTTCTGCTCATTTATAGGCGTCTGAAGGTTATGTGTGGTGAGTCACCCAAAACCTCTTTTACGCAAATGGACCGACGTTTTACTTCCTCATCCGATAGAAGACCAGGGGATAAGGCGGGAATCGAACCCGCGCCCCATAGCAACTAAGAGATCGGCAGCCGAAGCCGCTAACCACAACAGTGCAAATTACGACATAAACCAGCTCCTCCTATAAAAGGCTCAGAGGATGAAACTTCGACGTGAGCTGGAAGAAAATGATTATTCTTATTAGTAAATATTTGAATTTCGTTCAATACCATAACACATACCTGTTATTTTTTCACAATTATAGTATTAAACTACTTTTTCTGATGGTAGTCAGAAAACAGTCGACAACAGCGAGCAAATACAAAAAATGACAGCTACAAAATGACATCAGTTTCAGCTGTGAGACTCGGCAAATCTTTACTGAGCTTTCAGTAAAACAAAAGGTTATTAGCTGAGTACTCGGTAATTAAATTACCGAGTACCTATAATTTACCGGAAACTAGCGTTTACTGAGTGTAGAGTTATGAGTTATTTGAAGTGTAGCACCTACACATATAATGAGTAAACCAAGTGCAGTGTGTAATCGGAAGATCTGTCAAACGAACGAACGAACAGAAGCGAGAGAGTAAATGTCTAACGGCATACGGCAGTTAGGATTGGAGAGTAGCACGGAGCGGACGTGTTGGCTGGAGTGAATATTCCACACTGAGAAGTTCAGTGATATTAATACTGAAGTAAGGTACTTTCAGCAGCCCGGGAGCATGTCGACAGCTCCCATGCAAACTGAGCGTACCCCTTTTTGTGGGCCCAGTGGGCCTAAGATGGCGGCCTTCGATATTATCTAGCCAAACTTTTGAAAAAGGCGAACAGTTTAAATAAACATAGTTTTGGCTTGTTTCAGTTCAAAACGACAAAATAAGCAGTCTGGAATCATTTTCTTCAAAAACTTGTTTAGAGATACGCCGCGTTCAAATATTGGTCTAGAATAGTTGAAGTGAGCGTGCCGCGAAAGCCGTCACGAAAAAAAAATTTTCCCATGCAAATTTTGAGTTGCGTATTTCATGGGCGGACTCCGACGAGGCCCACTAGCCATCTTTCGGTGAATACGCGCAACTCACGAAAACTGTCAGCTTAGGGCCCGGCTGACTTTCAGCGATTTTTTTAACCGTAGCTCAGTATATTTCGACAGCAAAGTAAAATTTGATTTTTACAGGGGAGCAGTTCTCTACGAAATCGATCTTTTTCTTAAATTTTAATTTTTGTATTTTTTAATCCGGCTGAAACTTTTTTGGTGCCTTGGGTATGCCCAAAGAAGCCGTTTTGCATCATTAGTTTGTCCATATAATTTTCCATACAAATTTGGTGTCTTCGGCAAAGTTGTAGGTATGGATAAGGACTACACTGGAAAAAAATGATACACGGTAAAAAAAATTTGGTGATTTTTAATTTAAGTTTTTGTCATTAAAACTTAATTTGCAAAAAACACTATTTTTTGTGTTTTTTTTATTTTTTGATGTGTTTTAGAGGACGTCAAATGCCAACTTGTCAGAAATTTCCAGGTTGTGCAAAAAATCTTTGACCGAGTTATGAATTTTCGAATCAACACTAATTTAAAAAAAAATCGAAATATTGGTCGTAAAAATTTTTCAACATCATTTTTCGATGTAAAACCAAATTTGCAATCAAAAAGTACCTCAGTGAAATTTTCATAAAGTGCACCGTTTTCAAGATATAGCCATATATAGGATTTTAAAAAAATTAGTCGCATTTTTCCATTTTTTAAATTAGTGCACATGTTTGCCCACTTTTGAAAAAAAAATATTTTTGAAAAGCTGAGAAAATTCTCTATATTTTGCTTTTTTGAACTTTGTTGATACGACTTATAGTTGCTGAGATATTGCCATGCAAAGGTTTAAAAAGCAGGAAAATTTATGTTTTCTAACGGCGATATCTCAGCAACTAATTGTCCGATTTTCAATGCTAAAATATGCAACATTCGTGAAATTTTCGATCTTTCCGAAAACAATAATTTTAAAATTTTCAAATCAAGATTAACATTTCAAAAGGGCCAAACATGCAATATTACGCCTTTTTGAAATGTTAGTCTTGATTAAAAAAGGTGCAGGTGGTTATGTTACACATGACCAGTATGACAAAGAACTTTGCAAGATGATTGTTGTAATTTTCGATTAGACGTCCGGTCCAAATTTCCCCCCTCATAATTAACATCCTATCAAACTAAGAGGACGGAAATGGCAAGTGGAGCTGAAATATAAATCGAGGTGAAATCAAATGACTTTCCTTCACCACTCGAAAGTTACCAAGATGCGGGAATGTTTTTGCAAGGATGCAAGGAAATTTGAACAGCTGACATTAAAACTGCCCTTTATAGGGCTTTAATTGATTACGAGATAGTTATTTTAAATTTCCTGATTCCGATTTTCAAAGCGGCACAAAAAAATGTGCATCGCAGTAATCTATTTATTACTTCCTGCCTAATAAGCAAATTAATTTATATGCTTAACTTCAGATAATGGCCAAACGCAACTTTTTATGTCCAGTATCAAAAACCATAAAGTTTAATACCCATATTGCCCCAACTCTTACGGTCCGGCAAATGTCCCCCCATCGGAACATCCGCGGGGCCTCCGGCCACTCCGGATTGTGGCCACTACTGCCGAAATGTCAAATTTCATATCCAGTATCAAAAACCATAAAGTTTGATACCCATATTGCCCCAACTCTTACGGTCCGGCAAATGTCCCCCCATCGGAACATCCGCGGGGCCTTCGGCCACTCCGGATTGTGGCCACTACTGCCAAAATGTCAAATTTCATGTCCGGTATCAAAAACCATAATGTTTGATACCCATATTGCCCCAACTCTTACGGTCCGGAAAATGTCCCCCCATCGGAACATCCGCGGAGCCTCCGGCCACTCCGGATTGTGGCCACTACTGCCGAAATGTATCATTTCATGTCCAGTATCAAAAACCATAAAGTTTGATACCCATATTGCCCCAACTCTTACGGTCCGGAAAATGTCCCCCCATCGGAACATCCGCGGGGCCTCCGGCCACTCCGGATTGTGGCCACTACTGCCAAAATGTCAAATTTCATGTCCAGTATCAAAAACCATAAAGTTTGATACCCATATTGCCCCAACTCTTACGGTCCGGCAAATGTCCCCCCATCGGAACATCCGCGGGGCCTCCGGCCACTCCGGATTGTGGCCACTACTGCCGAAATGTATCATTTCATGTCCAGTATCAAAAACCATAAAGTTTGATACCCATATTGCCCCAACTCTTACGGTCCGGCAAATGTCCCCCCATCGGAACATCCGCGGGGCCTTCGGCCACTCCGGATTGTGGCCACTACTGCCAAAATGTCAAATTTCATGTCCGGTATCAAAAACCATAAAGTTTGATACCCATATTGCCCCAACTCTTACGGTCCGGCAAATGTCCCCCCATCGGAACATCCGCGGGGCCTTCGGCCACTCCGGATTGTGGCCACTACTGCCAAAATGTCAAATTTCATGTCCGGTATCAAAAACCATAATGTTTGATACCCATATTGCCCCAACTCTTACGGTCCAGCAAATATCTCCCCATCGAAACATCCGCGGGGCCTTCGGCCACTCCGGATTGTGACCACTACTGCCAAAATGTCAAATTTCATGTCCAGTATCAAAAACCATAAAGTTTGATACCCATATTGCCCCAACTCTTACGGTCCGGCAAATGTCCTCCCATCGGAACATCCGCGGGGCCTTCGGCCACTCCGGATTGTGGACACTACTGCTAAAATGTCAAATTTCATGTCCGGTATCAAAAACCATAAAGTTTGATACCCATATTGCCCCAACTCTTACGGTCCGGAAAATGTCCCCCCATCGGAACATCCGCGGGGCCTCCGGCCACTCCGGATTGTGGCCACTACTGCCGAAATGTATCATTTCATGTCCAGTATCAAAAACCATAAAGTTTGATACCCATATTCCCTCAACTCTTACGGTCCGGAAAATGTCCCCCCATCGGAACATCCGCGGGGCCTCCGGCCACTCCGGATTGTGGCCACTACTGCCAAAATGTCAAATTTCATGTCCAGTATCAAAAACCATAAAGTTTGATACCCATATTGCCCCAACTCTTACGGTCCGGCAAATGTCCCCCCATCGGAACATCCGCGGGGCCTCCGGCCACTCCGGATTGTGGCCACTACTGCCGAAATGTCAAATTTCATGTCCAGTATCAAAAACCATAAAGTTTTAAACCCATATTGCCCCAACTCTTACGGTCCGGCAAATGTCCCCCCATCGGAACATCCGCGGGGCCTTCGGCCACTCCGGATTGTGGCCACTACTGCCAAAATGTCAAATTTCATGTCCAGTATCAAAAACCATAAAGTTTGATACCCATATTGCCCCAACTCTTACGGTCCAGCAAATGTCCCCCCATCAGAACATCCGCGGGGCCTCCGGCCACTCCGGATTGTGGCCACTACTGCCGAAATGTCAAATTTCATGTCCAGTATCAAAAACCATAAAGTTTGATACCCATATTGCCCCAACTCTTACGGCCCGGCAAATGTCCCCCCATCGGAACATCCGCGGCCTTCGGCCACCCGGATTGTGGCCACTACTGCCGAAATGTCAAATTTCATATCCAGTATCAAAAACCATAAAGTTTGATACCCATATTGCCCCAACTCTTACGGTCCGGCAAATGTCCCCCATCGGAACATCCGCGGGGCCTCCGGCCACTCCGGATTGTGGCCACTACTGCCGAAATGTCAAATTTCATATCCAGTATCAAAAACCATAAAGTTTGATACCCATATTGCCCCAACTCTTACGGTCCGGCAAATGTCCCCCCATCGGAACATCCGCGGGGCCTCCGGCCACTCCGGATTGTGGCCACTACTGCCAAAATGTCAAATTTCATGTCCGGTATCAAAAACCATAAAGTTTGATACCCAACTCTTACGGTCCGGCAAATGTCCCCCCATCGGAACATCTGCGGGGCCTTCGGCCACTCCGGATTGTGGCCACTACTGCCAAAATGCCAAATTTCATGTCCGGTATCAAAAACCATAAAGTTTGATACCCATATTGCCCCAACTCTTACGGTCCGGAAAATGTCCCCCCATCGGAACATCCCTGGGGCCTCTGGCCACTCCAGTCCAGGTGGTGGCCAGTTCCAATGATCGACTCCCGCGACTGGAATGTCTTAGCTGGTCCTTGCCTCCAAGCCATCTGCTCCCGGACCTCCAGGCCGTCTGCTACCGGGCCACCAGGCCATCTGCTTCTGATGTGTTCTCGTCGACGTCCAGCAATAGAATGAATTTTCGGGACCGACCGAGCCGAGTTTTGTTGGCTCGTCGGCGATCCGAAAATTATGAGGTGGAGTGGGGGTGAATTTAGATACATCAATCTCACGTCTCTCGATTGACTGATTGGGAAACGTTCGTTCATCCAACCAGCGTGCACCAAAAAGAGGGGAAATTTGCCGAGAGGGGAATTCGTCACGTAACGTTTTCGCTTCGCGAAAATTTTGGATTGACACCACGTATAGAAACCTTAGGACAAAGTTCTTTGTCAAAATAACTAAAATATTTTTTTCGGAATGATCGGAAAACTTCACGAATGTTTCATATGTTAACATTGAAAATCGGACAATTAATTGCTGAGATATCAACGTTAGAAAATTGTTGGTGGGTTGTTTGGGTAAGACTTAAAAAACATCAATTTTCCTGCTTTTTAAACCTTTGCATGGCAATATCTCAGCAACTAAAGGTCGTATCAACAAAGTTCAAAAAAGCAAAATGTAGAGAATTTTCTCAGCTTTTCAAAAATATTTTTTTCAAAAGTGGGCAAACATGGGCACTATTTTTAAAAATTGGAAAACTGCGACTGTTTTCAAAAATGTTGCCTAAAAATGGCTATAACTTGAAAACGGTGAACTTTACATCGACAAATGAAGTTGAAAAATTGTTGCGACCAATATTTCGATTTTTTGAAAAAAATAGTGTTGATTCGAAAATTTATAACTCGGTTAAAGATTTTTTGCACAACCGGGAAATTTCTGAGAAGTTGGCATTTTATGTCCTCTAAACATTAAAAAAATAAAAATAGTGTTTTTTTTTGGCAAATCAAGTTTTAATGACAAAAAGTTAAATTAAAAATTCACCCATTTTTTTACCGTGTATCATTTTTTTCAGTGTAGTCCTCATCCATACCTACAACTTTCCCAAAGACACCAAATCGATCAAAAATTCCTTCAAAAGATACAGATTTTTGAATTTTCATAATCATTTTTGTATGGACAGCTGCCAAATTTGTATAGAAAATTATATGGACAAACTAATGATGCAAAATGGCTTCTTTGGACATACCGAAGGCACCATTTCAACCGGATTAAAAAATACAAAAAAAAAATCGAATGACCGAAATCTCAGAGAATTGCTCAGGGCAATTCGAATCCCGGGGTGGATAGAAGCTTAGGAGGTTTGCAATTGCCTCAATAATCAAGCCTTCGGACACCAAGTTTCGAGTAAGAATCTTTCAATTGAGAACGCCAAGGCTTTAGAGCGAATAATTTGATTTTTGACATGTTACCCCTTGAAGCTCAATAAAAACCTACAAAATATCAATTACCAAAAATGTAGAGCATGGCTTTTCAGTAAATTCTTTGTTTTGTTCCTTTTCGACGCCTATCTTCTTGTTGGGACAGATTTGTTCTATGTTGGAGAGAACAGGCTCTTCAAAAGAGCCTCCAGAGATCAATTGGAATTTAATCTCAGTACCGTAATCTGGGGCGAATCAAAAATGTAGAGCACAGTCTGTCATGTAGACTTCAGTCTGAATAGGGACAGCAGTTTTTAGAGCACTTGATGCTTTTAAATTTGGAAATGGATGTACACATGTTGTTGGTCTGAGTCTGTTCTAACCGAAACCAACCAGAAAATCAAAATATTGTGCTCCAATATGGTTAAAACTGCTGTCCCAATCCGCCCCATGTGTACCGATTGACCCCAGTTTACGGCACACCCAGATAATTCAGGCAAAACTCAAAATTCGAACCACCCTAACACCCATACATACTACTCTAATCTGGAGCCATATTGCTAAACCAATAATTTTGGTGGTTTTTCATAAAACGTTTCATCGCAATGTCGCGCAAAGTCACAATTTGGCTGGCATCGACTGTTCATTTCCAAATGTAATTTAGACATGTGCCGCAAATTTTGTGCGATAAAAAGTTGCTAACAAATTCAACCAAAATTATCAATACGGCTAGTTCTCGTATTCGTTCTTCTGGCATAAAGTAAGTAAATCTTTCCCAGTTCCTAAGGGGAACACCCTTGAAGAGTATCGGGGCCGGCATTTACAAAGCGGATTCAGTGGCAGTTTCATTCTCAACATAATGTTAACATGTTAAGGTTAATGTTAACATTCCATAGGTCGCCTCCCTTAGGTGTCGTGATAAGGTCCAGTTTGTGACGATACACTACCTTCCCTTTACTAAGCAATCGATTCCAGAAGGGAAAAGATCACCAGTTGTGTTGGTCCGAGCCGGGATTTGAACCCCGATCTACCGCTTTTGAGGCGGAAGCGTTACCACTGGGCTACGTGGCTCGGTTCTTCTGGCATACTCAAGTGATTTGTCCCCACAATTTTTATAAGCTCGAGTTCGAGCCATATTGAGTCGAAACATGAGCCACTTTTCTTTTTGGACTGCGAACACTTTGTAAAATTTAAACAGACGTGCCAGCAATTTCCATACTAGTGCATGTGGAACTCCAATAAGAATACAACAGAAAAAATAGGCATGCGTCTGTGCTTTGGAAATGTTTCCAAGCTTTCAATCCAACTTACGCCATCATTTAACATTTTCGTTTGCCAAACAAAACACACAACAGATGACACCATTACGAAGCTCGAACACATTAAACTCCACTAGATGGCACTGCGGGATTTAACCAAAGCTTTTTAGCTGAGTAGTTTTTTAGCTCATTGAGATAGAATGGATTTTTACACTAGCTAGGACACAAACCAAAACTAGGGACTATCAAAATTCAAACTGTTGAACAGGGTGGGCTGGAAAACTGAACCTCAAGAGAAAATAAAATACTCTAAGAATTATTTTCATATTGGAATGTGTCCAAATTTATTTATTTATTTATTAGTAAATTACATATGGGACGGGCTTGCTTTGAGCGGCAGTAGACTTGAATAATCAATTGTTTATTCATGCATTTAAACAATAATGAGTTACTTTCAGGATTTTTTGAAATTTTGAAATTTGAGACTACAGATCAGAAAAACACTGAGGAGCTTGAAATACAAATAGAACAAATTCTCCAGCGACACGTTTTGGTTGGTAGGTCTTACATTTTAATTATTTATTCGTTGTTTTATTGTTCCAATCTTCAATCGCGGCTGAATTAACCATTAGGAATGTTCAAATATCTTAAACTTATTAAATTGTATGAAACTAAAACGGGTCAAAATTTCGCTATTTCTCACTCCGTTGCAACGTCATGGAGTAATCAATGTGGCAAATGAAAAGTTGGACTTAAAATTAGTTTACCATAGTCACTACTTGTAGAAAATTTAATTTCCAATCAGAATCTGTAATAAAATTTAAGTTTGGGATGATATCATAGATTTTTTGTAGTAATGAAAGTAGCAAACTTTTATAAAACTCTTATAATTGCCCGATTATAAACAAACCATATTTATTTTGCTCAAACATGTAGTTTATTAAATAAAATTTCTATTTTTATTACCATAAATTATTTTTTTCCTAACAACTGCAGCAAAGTAACCAAAATACTGTCTAATTAAAACATCCTTACCAATTAGCAAGCGTTTGACCAAATCCTCCCTCACCCCTTCAGAAAACCACTCCAAAGTCCTTAACTGATTGTGATCGAAAGAATAACCCACGGTCGTCACCCATGCCAACAAATCAACCCGCTCCCCGGTGGGTGATCTATCCTTTTAGATAAGGACCAGCAGCAGGAGGACGCCGGCGACTGACATGTGCTGGCAAACTGTGGCAGTGGCCGATTTAAGCATTACACGGTCGATTGTGATCTGCTTTCTGTTCTGCTTTTCTACGGTGATTCAAATTCATTTCAGGGTAATGGTTAAGGATGAAGAAAATTTAAATAAGCCACCATATCAACTCGGCCAGGGAGCTCTTCGGCAATCGAGCTCGAGGTTGTCTGATGAAACATCAATCAGGAGGAGTTGTAGAGAAAGAGAAGGTGGCGCCAAGAGCTTAAGGGCAAGAAAGGCACTCGTTTTAATGAGAAGAGTTTTATTTGATCAAAGCTAATTAAGGGTAACGAACGATATTTTGCTCTTCCTCCTGGTCTCTCGTTATTCACAGCAGATTCGATTGGTTGCGGAGCAGAATAATGAGCAGCATCATTAAGCGAGTGACAGCCAATTCAACGTGGATGTTGTATATACTCTGTGTTGATTGATAAACGAAAATGGTTCATATTTTTGTGTAGAATTTTGATTAATGAAAAAAAAAACAAATATTATGAGCATGGAATGAGCAATTCCTAAAATATAAAAAATGTTTTGTTTATTTCAAGAAGACTTTTTAGTGAATCAGTTACAAAAATATTTTAAATATTCAACAGCACAAAATTTAGACTCTCACAAACTAAATTCTGCAACCGGCCGAAAATATATTATTCAGATGGTTTTTTCTCAAATCAAACGGTTGTTGGTTAAATTTAAGTCACCATAAACCCCTTGAATTTGAGTAAGTTTGAAAATAGAAAAAAAAATTGACATTTACTTTCATCATTTTAAATATATCAATGATTCCCTTTCTAACATAGAATCGTTGAATTTACAAATTATTCGTTTTTGCTGAATAATTTTAATTTCCAGCAGTTTTCAATCATTTAGATTGTGAAAAATATATATTTGTTAGTGTTGAAATTAGAAGTTAATAGGTAGAAGGTAGAACCGAAAGCCCGTCCCTTGGCTACAACCCTTCAGAGGAACCTTTTTATGGGGATGCGTAACGATAAGTAATTTGTCGATTTTTCTGGAATGACGCAATTTTCATGAAATACATTTCTTTTCTTGTATTTGTGTTTTGCTGCATACATTTTTAATATTTTCATTCAAATATATGTAGATTAGTTTTAGTTTAAAATTGGCAGCGTTGGGACTTTTTGATGTAATTTCAACCCTGCAAAAAATATCTGTACAGCAAATATTGCTTAACTAAAAAGGTCACTCCTTCAAACATATGCTCGATCTACATATGTGTGTAGTTTAAATTGTCTATAACTCTTCCATCAAAATATAAACTTTCATTTTATTTATTTCCGCTTCTGCCTTTAGGAAATTTTTTGAACTTACTTTTAATGAATAAAAATGATAAAATAATTTCCAGATGCTAAATGTTATGCAAGATTTTTTTTCGAGAAACCTATTGCACCTATTGCATTCTGAGGACTCAAGCTGTTAAATTAGTTCTCTTTTCGTCACATACTGCAATCCCTGCAGGAGTTCAATAAAAGCCACTTGCCACTGGAAATAAACACTCTTAGAAACCTGATCCCATCGCCAGTGTACTGCCTTCCAACCTCAAACAACCATGTTGCGCCAAATAACAAAGGAAACCAAAGCATAAAACTCATAAAATGCTCTCCGGGATGAAGAAATTTCATCCACAACCGCATATGGCTCCCGCTTCTAGTTTTATTTGCTCATTTGTGATTCATGTATTCTAGAATCCATACGTCCCTCGTCAACCAGGAACTACAAAAGTCCCGCCAGAAAGGACTATTCAAGGCTTCTGGAGAGCCCTCTTATTGGTAAAAGTAGGTGCGCAAACAGCGAATATTGCCCTAATCAAACATTTGTTCGTCTCCGTGGCTTTTCCACCCACCACGACACTTGTTCGTCTGTTTCTGGTGCTTTATTTTTGGCCCAAAGGACTCTTCCCGTTTTACACCCAAGGACACAATTGGACACACCCGATAAGGCACCACACTGCAAAAAAAAGAAATCAGGAAACTCCGTCGATTGACTCCTGCCGCGAGAGCATAAATACTGCCTTTTTTTTTCAAAAAGTGGGGTTACTGGCATCAGGAGGAAATGTGTTCACAATGGGCAATCAAAGAGGTCCTCGCGCCAAAGTGGATGTCACGTGGTGAAAAATATTGCGATTTTCTCCGAGTGTTTTCAGCAACTTTAAATACTGCAGAGCGAAGGACTAGCTGGCTGTTTGTTGAATCGCACTAGGTGAGGCTGAGCTCTTGATGTGGCAATTCTTTGCGGTTTATCGATTGTTTTGTTGGCCCTGGCCGGGGACCGTTCTAGGGCTGGGTCTGGAACCAGGGCTGCTCGGTTGGTTGGCGGTTCGTTGTTTAAAATTATGCCTGTCAAACTGTGTGAGCAGAGGATACCTCATAGCCGACCGGTGCTCTCGTTGTGGTTAGTTTGGTTTAGGTTTTTAGGTTCTATGCATGATCATAGATTGAATCTTTATTTAGTAACAGAACTTTGAACTTTAAAAAATCGTCAAAAGTGTTGGAATAAGAATGGAAGCCAGTTTCAATTCACTTACATTACATTACATTACAGGTGTCTTGTTTTTTACTGCAAACGGTAAATTATGACAATGGAGATTTTGCTTTTGGGCAGTTCGTTTGGTTCCTGAATCCAATTTTTTTTGTAGAAACAAAAAAAAAACAAATTGTTCACTCTATAACATTGCCGTTCTCGATTGCGAGATTCCTACTCGCAACTAGATGTCCGAAGGCTTGATTGTTGAAAAAAAAGTCCAAATGTATACCAGCAAATCTATTGGGACAGGACCCAGGGAGGCGACCTATATAAAATCAATTGACTTCGAAAGTTTGCCATTTAAATTTGAATATAACAGATTTGTGAATTCTGGAGTCATTCTTCTCGAGGCCTTGAAGGCCACTTCCTAAAAACCAACTGTGTTTTGTTTTCTCCTTGTAAAGTTATAATGTTTTGTATGTACCCAGGAAAACCTTATCATTAGACGTCTTTCAAGCACAAAAAAAAACCTTCGAAAATGTTGTTTAGCTATTCAATAAATAGCAAATTAGTAGTATAATATTTTTTTGTTTTATTTCATGAATATTCAAATAATGTTATATGCAGAAAAGAGTTGCCCATCAGTTTTGATACCTGCATTATTTAAGTCTAATTATGAATTTTTAACTTGGCTATATTCAATGATAAGACCAGAAAAGACTCGAATGTGAAAACAGACCTGATCTACACAGAAAAAATGATGGTAATATTCATCAGGAAATGGTGACAGATTTTGTGGCAAAAAAAAAGATTAATTTTACCCCAGAAAATGATGAATTTTCATCAGTTTTTGATGAATATTCATCAGGTTCACATTTTTACACATTTTTTATGTAATATTACTCAAAAAAGAGGTAATATTCAACCTACCAAATTTTCAACATTCCAAAATTAAACTTTTTTTTCTGTGTATGATTTGTGTTATTTGTATCGTGAAAAATTTTTTTCTTCATTCACAGCAAAAAAGTACTGAGTTAACTGAGTTTAAAATGGTTGGATTTTAAATCATTTTGCATTATTTCATGAAAGTTTTTGTGATACTACTCAGAAATATGTTGTTTATTAGTAGTGTAAATGATAACAATGAGCTACAAAAATTGATAAAAATGACTGCGTAGGCTCAACTCGTGCACAGCAAAAAAAAAGTTGAATTTTGGAATGTTGAAAATTTGGTTGGTTGAATATTACCCATTTTTTGAGTAATATTACTCAACAAATGTGTAAAAATGTGAACGTGATGAATATTCATCAGAAACTGATGAAAATTCACCAATTCCTGATGTAATATAACACATTTTTTTGCCACAAAATTGTCACCATTTCCTGATGAATATTACCATCATTTTTTTTCTGTGTCGGGAACCATGAAGGTTGGGGTCCCCAGAAACACGTACACTTCGAATTTTTCAAATATATTTAGACAGGACCGAATGGTTTTTCTTCAAAGTTTGTATGGAGAATTAGAGCGGTGCAGCGCTGTTGCATACAATTTAAAAAATACCTGCAATATGTGGAAGCAGCAAATAGCAGAAAAACCATTTGGCCCTGTCTAAAAAAATCAAAATGTACGTGTTTCTGGGGACCCTAAACTTTATGCTTCCCCTCGAATTAAGCATGCGCAGAAATTTTGTTGGTTGGTGTTATTTGCGGTTTCGCAGAAGCCTTGATACCCGTAAAATTTGTTCTTGGCCGTGAAATTTGATCAGTTTTCCATGAAATGCCGCCCAATTTTATGTAATCAATCAAATATTGCTCCTAAGTGTAATCACATAATAAAAATAATTAAAAACGATAAACAAGTAGCATGTAACATAAGGAATATTCAAGAATGATTTAATATTTTTTGGTTGTACAGGATATTTTTTTTAAATCATGACAAAATAATTGGATAAATATTTCAATATAAGATTAAACGTGGGTTCTCAAATGAATGTGGAATTAGAAATATGCTTGCTTTAAAAATTGGTACATTATTTTTAATTTAATATCAAATTTTTAGATGATTTGGTTTAACGATTCGTTTTGGAGGAGGATAAAAACATTGTACCTGTCAAAAAGCTCCCCAACGAATAAATCGCTGTTATCAAAGTACCACAAATGTTTCCAACAGTAACGTAGCCTCCAGATATTTAGCGTCAAATACAGCATCAGTAGCAGTAGCAGTCAGTACTTCTTAGCGATTTTCATTAAATTAGTCTGTGCCCATGTCGTAACGACAGCTTGGAGATTCGCGTCAGGCAAGGGTCTCTTCGCGCTCCACGACTGTCAAATCGAATCGCTTCTAATTAAATTGAAAATTCCCAGAAGCCTTTCTCCCCGTGGAACTCGGTGGCAACAGCTCTTTCATCTGTCGTGGCACAAAGGCAGACAACCGTCGAGCTGTTTGCAAATTGAATCCACCCGAGCTTTAGATCCTTGGCAAGTAGTTGAACCGTATCAACCAGTGACAGAGACCTGGTCGTCGTGCCACAAGAGTGTGGCACAACATACTGGCAGTTAGTAATTCCGAATGACTCCCTAGGGCTAAACCGGGGACTCTTGTTCTGCTGTTTTGTGCTGCCGAGATAGTTGACGATAGTGCGTTGGTGGCGCATATAGCGAGTACGTGCGTATCAGCATGAAGTTAGATGTCCTGGGGGAAGGAAGATTAATTCCGATGAAATCGAAATACGGAGTAAGATTTTATGGTGTAACAATGGAATAGTGAGTTAATAGCAACAAAATTGATGAAATAAGTTTCAGTAACTGTGATGCAAAATAAATTATGTGTAAAATTGCATTTTATGTAAAACTGTTTTGCTGCTTTCGCAGCAGATTTTTTTTTTAATTAAATATGTCTTTATTGAACTTTCTTATAATAATTAGGGTAGAGTAGTCATCAATGAGACACGCGGAACAATGATAAAATGGCTCTCACAAGTCGTAGTTTCAACCAATCAGGCTCATATTTGGGGGAAAGGTGTCTACAGGATACACGTTTGCTATAATAGTGGCTTTGGTTACGGACGCACCCTTGAAAAATTATTCATAAATGTTTGATTCTGGGGTGTAAAAGTAAATAATGGACAAAAAAAAACTTTTTCGCTTGTAGGCTGCCATTTACACCAAAACTAATATTTCTTCAAATTTCTTTCGACGTTCCATAGGGATTGAGTTGGGCTACAATGTTCTTTCATTAAGTTTGGCCAAAATTAAGAATATACCCAGAATCCAGGGCTGTCTCATTGTTCCCCACTCATTTCAGCCCATGGGTAACAATGAGACACTTTAATTTTTCTTCATTAAACTTTTCAAAATCGATGGAAATCTTTCAAAACATGAATTGGAAGTGATTTTTGGCATATTTACAACAAAAATTTATTTACAACAAAAATTATTTGGTATAAATATATGGATTTTACAAAATTTAAATACTTTTTAGTACAACTTTTGTTAATTAAACTTTCATGTTGCTCTAAAATGTTCAAGGCAAGTAACCTGCTATGGAACAATACAAAAACATGATGTTTTCCTAGAAAAGTATTGATTTTCATAGAGTGTCTCATTGTTCCCCAGCTGTTTGTTCGTGCCAAGTGCGTCTACAATGAGACAGTTGAATAACGTCATGATTCGAATTCCCGGACGCTTCGAAACCCGGACACTTCAACTTGTTTTATCAATTATTTGGATATAAGTTCACATTATGAATATCAAAACAGTGTTATTTGATTAATTACATCAACTTCCATTTAAAGTTAGTTTGAACGCTGTAGTTAATGCCAAAACAATTAAATAAAGTAAAATTATAAGTTTACCAAAAAAATGTGAAACATTTCAACGGAAATATTTCATAGGCGTCCGAAAAACCGGGAAGGCAAAGCAGAAATTTATGTTTTGATTTTCTCAAATGCTAGCCATTTTTTATATAAAATATCGATTGATTTGATGTTAACAGCTTTTTTGAGACCTAAAGAATGGCATTCACTAATATTTTAGTCCAAATTTGTGCGATTCATAAGCAAAATCGAGTGTCCGGAATTCGAAGCAAAGTGTCCGGATTTCGAATCAGCTTTTAACAGTGTCTGGGATTCGAAGCACAACAAGTCATTTTAATTTTCAAATTCTGATGATTGTTGACATATTTTGCATTCTCTTAAAACTAACTGTTTATACTAAATCCTGATTATATTTCTACGTTTCCAACTTACTACATGATTTTTGCCAGCTATAACAAAATAATATGGTACAAAGTACCCGGATTTAGAATCATGACGTTAACTCTGGATGTAGATGTCCGATCGATCTCATAGTTTGGTCAATGTTAGAACACATTAAAAGAAAGAAAATGTATTATAAAGCTCATTAAAACATGCTGATGAAAAAATTAGAAAAATCGTTTAAAATTGAAAACCAAAAGTTCTCATTGATGACTGCTCTACCCTACATTTCTTTTACATGCTAAGTCGTATGGCTTAATTCTCTTCATCTTTGTTTTATTTTTCATTTTATTATTAACTGATCACATTCATTTATTCACATCAAATTGTTTTGCATTTTTGCATTGAATCGAATACATTTGGGTAAAAAAGAAAAATCACTTTAACAACTAATCCTAACTTAAACCTAAAATAAAAATTGTTTGAATTATTCAACATCATTAGAATGAGTAAACTACGAACTGTATTTTATTTTATGAATGCTCCAAGCGTTCTTACTTGTTCCTGGCGAGTTTTGCAACCACACAGTGTTGTTGTCATCTCGATGAAACTATTCAGAAGTTCTTGTGGTGAAAACAGGTCACTATTGCCTTCACCCGTTGATGCTGGTTGGTTTTCTCTCGGTTGTTGACTGAAGCGGTTGTATTTTCAGCAACTTTTTGCCGCTGATTCAACGGCAATGGCTGCAAATTTGGAACCACTCGAGCAGATCCCGCTCTTGGTAGCGCCAAAGCAGGAAAATCCACATCCGTGAATGTTGGTGGTGTTTTGCGACGATTTGGTTGGTGCCTCGTGCCATGATGTCCTTGTTGTGTCTCGTCATCTTGAAGACTTCGATCACGTTCAATTCAGTTTTTAGCTCTTCTTCAGCACACTCACATCCATGTTGTACAGGCCTCCGAGGACCTGTTTCATGGGGCGTTTACCTGGATCGTCATGGCTGTAGTATTCAATCTTTGTGTTGTTCAGGAACCCGAGCAGACGGTAATAACTTTGGAATAACATTTTTTGATAATTGAAAATACTAGGTCAATAACATTTTATGTTTTTTATAACATGATTTGTTATTCCCCGTTATGATTTTTTGGTTATTGGATTTTGAGTCCATCAGCACACAAGCAAATGGAAGCTCGTAAAGCACCAGATTTGATAAACCCGGTCAGCCACTTTCGCACCGAATCCGATGACGATGTTTTCACAAAAAAGGGTGGCAACTTTTCCCGTCGTTCAAATTCTTCCTTCTCGCTCACGTCCACAGGAAGGGTAGTGATCTGGTTTCCAGACGAATTTTGAGCGTCCTTGCTCAAACTGCCTGGCTTGGCAGGTAGCGCTTCGGCATTCATTAACTTGGTGAGGACCGCCTCTTTTTCTTGCCTTGAGGCATTTTCTGCACTTTTTAGCACTTATTTGGTGTTGGAGGGACGCACGTCTGACTCGCTGCTCTGCTAATCGCAAACCCGGCTTTCGCAGTAGATGTTTTCTCAATAAACATCATTCTGGTTTTAGAATTCGAAAATATTAACTAAAATGGCAATAACATTTATCAAAACTTTATTCATCAAAATTCATCAATTTGTAGTTGTCTTTCAAAATATAATTCAAAAAATTACGATCAAATTTTTCCAACAGACTAAAATACAAAATCTTAGATAGTTATACTCATCGGATAGGTCTTGCAAGTACTTGAAATAAAAATATATTCAATGAAAAGCAGCTATCGTTGCACTGGGACTCTGTAAGACTGATTCTTTTTGAAGATTAGGGCGTTATTAGTTTTATTTGTCAGGTCAAGAAAATCATAAATGTCCCATGTCTCATCTAAATATCAATACATGCGAGTTTAACTCCTAATGAATAATGAAAAAATAACTTTTTTTATACAAAAAACATAGATTTTTGTCTGCATCCTATCAAAGTATCAAATGGTTTTGCCGAACTTACTGAAGTAAGGCTATAATCCTGCTCTAAAAATGAACTTTGTATAAAAACGTCGTAGACCCACCTTCATGTATACATATCGACTCAGAATCGAAAACTGACAAATGTCTGTGTGTATGTGTGTGTGTGTATGTGTGTGTATGTATGTATGTATGTGACCAACAAACTAGCTCATGTTTCTCGGCACTGGCTGAACCGATTTGACCCGAACCTGTTGCATTCGACTTGGTTTAGGGTCCCATAGATCGAGTTTTATACAGATTGAAGTTTCGATAAGCAGTTCAAAAGTTATGTATAAAAATTTGTTTTCACATATATCCGTATCTCACTTAAATGTATGTAAACTATGTCCGGGTCCATTATCCAACCCATCGTTGGAAAGGTTATCAAAAAACCTTTCCAACGAGCCTAAAATATTGAAGATCTGGCACCCTGTCTCGAGATATGGAAACTTAAGTGATATTGATTAGAAAGCCTATATGGAGAGGCGAAATGTCACTCTCAGGGTTCCAATCGAACATTCAAATCGGGGTTCCAATCGAGCAACAAGGTCATGTAAGAACAAGGTCGGAATCAATTTAAAATCATTTTGGCAAAAAAACGAGACTGATAACAATCAAAAGTATTGTCAAACTGTTTTTGATAATAATCTGATAGTTTTTGTTATGTTTGTGCTTGTTCGGTACAAGAAAAGTGCCAGCACCAAAGAAAAACTACAAGTTTTTCAACCTTAAATTTGAATGACTTTGAGTGTTTGAAATTTCTCCCAGAACATTTCACTTCCCTAAGTAGGTCCCATTAGGGAATATTAATTGATATACTTTTTGCAAGCCGGATCTCACTTAAATGTATGTAAACTAAGTCCGGATTCACCATCCGACCCATCGTTGGTTAGGTTATCAAAAGACCTTTCCAACGAGTCCAAAACATTGAAGATCTGGCAATCCTGTCTCGAGATATGCCCACTTAAGTGATATTGATGTACTTTTTGGATGCCGGATCTCACTTAAATGTATGTAAACTATGTCCGGATCCACCATCTAACCCATCGTTGGTTAGGTTATCAAAACACCTTTCCAACGAGTCCAAAACATTGATGATCTGGCAACCCTGTCTCGAGGTATGGCCACTTAAGTGATATGAATGTACTTTTTTATTCCGGATCTAAAAAATAGATGACATTTTTGTACAATTTCATCATATCAGCCATTGTTGGTAATTAGTGAGGAAGGCTCTAACCACATAGGTGGATTAAGTTAGTTTTTTTAATTAAATACAAAACAAATGTAATATCAAAACTTCTAAAGACTATTGACTCATTCTTTGCAGAAATGTCGGTCTATTACAGTTTTATTTACTAAAATTGTTCGTGTTTTTAACAGTTCCAGAAAACCCCGATTTTATATCACACGAGGTGAAAAAAAGTTTGAAAGTCATCTTTTCAAAAAAAAGCACGGAAAATTAAATTTAATTTGTAATAGTCAAAAACTTCAAATTTCGCTACAATCATATCGTTGATCTGTATTTCAAAAGCAATACTTTTGATCGAAATTCATTATTTTGCAACTTGTGGGATTACGCAAATCTCCAAAGCTTTCCCAAGTTGTTTGAAAAATGGTCTGTAAATATTTTGTATTAAAAAATGTTAAGTCGTACACAGCAAAAAATCCGATGGTAAAATCGCATGAAAAACATGCACATCACCTTCGTCAAAATAAACACTTAATATTACACACTGCATGTATATTTTTTGCAAACACAAAAAAAAAGTTGAAACCGTCGGGATTCAAACCCAGCACCAGTAGTAAGGACTGGCGCCTTAGCCCACTCGGCCATCAGAGAATAAAGTTGCAAGGATAAACGCATATATGAGTTTGACATTTCGGTCAAGTAGGTTTCCCACACTGATGAGCTACATGTTTCAGGGTGTAAAATCACATAAAATTGCATAAAATAATGCAATATTTATTTTACACCCAGGCCATTTACACACAGCTGGATTACTACTTTTTTAGCTGTGTACATGAGATTTTTTTATCTTTTTTTTCCAAATATATTTCTTACGCAAAAATGTTAAATGAATTCTCGCTTAAAGGTCCTAATCAGTCCTAAATTCACACATTCTTACAGGAAAAACTTACTCATACTCATTCCCTGAATTTTTTTACTGTATAGTGCCAACATTTTTGAAAAACATGTCCAGTGCTTTGAGAAAATCCTCTTAAGTTAAAATGAGTAACTGTTATACGATTTGGGAAATTCCAAAATTTCAATAAATCCTTCTATCACATTTTGTTTGCTTTTATTCCAACCACTGGTATTTATAAAATAATTGTTGAAATATTTTTTCCCATGCAGTACATTCTAAGAACAGGGACTTAAATTTTCCATTTCGTTTAAATTTAAACAGCGCTTCCATGTATATTGAATAAGCCAACAACCATCACTTTTGCTGCTGGTGCCAAGGATGCTACACACAATTCGACAAAGTACCAATGTTGGCGGTACTTCACCGTTAGACAAGTAAAAAGCACTTCACCAAGGAACAGCAGCAGCAAAAAAGAGTCCTCCCCAGCGACAAGCAAACATCAGCCAGCAGCAGCTCCGAGAAATTGCTTCACAAAATGGACTAGAACAAAAGAACTTCACCGGGAAACATTACTCTGGAATGAATTATTTGTTCCTTTGCCCTGCTTTACACCCCTCGCTCGTACTCCAGCAGGTCCTTGGAGGATGCTCCAGCAACCATCCCCCCCCCCCCCGACCTCGTTACTCCGGATCTTCTACAGGACATTTCCCAATTTATTACCCTTCTTCGTTGTCGTCTGATTTCGCCGTTTGCATACGCCAGAAAAAGTGCTACATCTGCTGGTTTGTGCAATACACACAGAAGGTTGAAGAGAGAGCATTCCGGAAAGCACGGGGGAAAAAAGGACAACTAGAAAACGAAAGCTCCTCCCATTTCGAGGGTGTGGTCACCAGTTAAAAGCTTTTCATTGTATTGGTGTGTTGCTTTTCCTGGCTTTTCTTCATGACAAAGGCGCGCGATGATGACAAGGAAATCTAGCAGTCCACGCGAGAGAGTGTGAGTGTTGCCAGCCAGCAAAACCCAAAGCCTGCTGCTGCTACGAACACGAATGTTGAGAGGTTATGTTGGTAGACCGTCAAGAACAAATTGAGCCGTGGCAGGAAAAAAGTTTGGCCTGCTGCTTTGGTCAACGTGGAGTTTGATGAAATTTTTCGGCTTGCCCACGGGGCACATTGTGTCGCGCGTGGCGTGTGGTGACCCCACACAGGTAACCCATAATGATTTATTATTTACAGTTCACCAGTTTATTGATATGACCGAACGCATTGTCAAACTTGAGTTTCAACGGGCAGTGGGTGGAACATGGTTTGGGCGCTTGTTTGGAGTGAGGGCGAGGACAATTTGGGTGGAAAATCACCACAATGAATTACATCTGGATGTTTCACTGACAGTGATTGAAAATGTAAGGTCTATTTTCTTCACTATTAGTTTTTAAACTTATGTTAGAAATTATAAGCAAAAAAGCATTTCAAAAGAGCACATAATTTTTTTAAGCAAGAGTAAATCCCTTTTACTCAAATGACAGTTTACATAAAGCGTAGGAGGGAAAAAAAAGTTATGTGTGAAATTAATGATCAACGCTAAATTAAAAATTGTTCCATTGAAGTTGAAGAAATATTTGTTTCGTTGAAAATTGCATCAGTTAAAATGTCTATTTTTAAATCAAGATAGTTTCTATTTTGGCCAAACATTTTGAGATGCTATTTCAACGGCGTAAAAGCTGTGTTTCCTTTCTTTATGACTCACATTAATCGAATAATATTTTTGAAGGGAAATTAAGTTAACCTAGTAATCTTCCACCCCGAGATTGCAACTGACGGCCTCTGAATTGTAAGTCCAATCGCCGACCAGAAAATAACAACTGAAATGCTTGATCTTTTAGTCCAAACAATATTAGAATATCTTGAAATTTGAAACTTTACTTGTATTTTAATAAATATAAAAGTTTCTTGAGCCACCTCCTTGATACAGTGTTTCTCCTAGTTAATTTTTCCAGCGATTTGGAACTTTTCGTCGTATATTTTTAAATTTTCCAAATAATTTAAAATTAAGAAAAATGTCACCAAGAAATTTCCATAATGTTTTGCTAAAAAGGCATTTTTCAAATTGTTGGAAAACTAAACTGCATGAAACAAACCCCTCAGCATTCTATTATCATCGCTTTTATTCCAGCGAACAAAGAACCGTTTCCGAATCAATACTATCGATTTGGGAAGCCCTTCTGGACGAGTGACACTCCTTTTCCCCCAAGCCAGCAACTACTTCTTGTGTAACCTTAAGAAAAAAAAATCTTGTTGAAACCAAATACACACCGAATGCACTTTACTTTTCGAGTCATCCAGTTGTTGCAGTGTTGTGTGGTTCAATATTACATGATGTTCATTCAACCGAAAAAATGAATGGATCGCAACCAACAGAACGAAGATGGGATGTCTCACGGGAGACTGATCTATTGATAATGAATTTGCCCACCCACGAGTTTCTCCTCAAGCCTGGGATGGATGTCGGTTGAGAGGCTTAGCCAATTCCTTTGGGGGAAAACCATTGCTCGGGAGAAGACTCTTTGTGCTCCGTGCTGTGTTTCATCGAAACTTCACAAAGCAACAACACCAGCGTGTAAGAAGGTCTGTTGGGCATGATTATGCAGTTCAATTTCAACAATGCCTATATATGGGGAATTGAATTTTGTTGAATAGAGGCCAACGAACAAAAGTATTACAACGTGTTTAAATAACATTGCGACAGGTTGCATAACGTTTGAGATAGAGGATGAAATCATGAAAATAAAATAATAAAACATTTACACAATATTAGAGACCGCAATTCAAATTTGTATGAAAAATTTCAAGGATCTTCTCAATTTTTAAAATAATTATAACCTTTCCTTGTAATCGTTCATCGTACAATAAAATTAGAAATTAATATGTTTCAAAATATCAAAGTTTTCAAACCACATTCACACTCATATTACTATGGCTGACTAACTTTAATTTCCTCAAGCACATTCATTCGATAAGTTCACAGACTTTTCAAATCGACAAACTTTATCAAAAAAAAAAAAAAACCGCATTTTGCGCTTAAAGACGGTGGTGTCTGTCGGAATTGCGTGCCTAGTTGGGCATAACGGACTGAAATGAAGTAAATCACCAGACCTGGACCAGAGACACAAAGCCGAAAACGAACAAATTTGTGTAGAACCAGCTGAAAATAGAAGGTCTCTGAGCAAACAACATGGAAAAGAGCGAACAACGAGAAACATTTTCTGCGTGCGCTCTTGGGAGGAAACAAAACGAAGTTGAAAAACAAACACCTCAAATCGATAAATTGCTTCATTAAACCTGACGAAGGCGAGGAGTGTCAGTCGACAAAGATTACATGAATATTAGGAAGGAAAATAATCAGGAAATACCAATAGATTAGTTTCGGGTTTCTTGACGCTGGGAAGCATATAAATCTCTCACGTCTCACTTCTCACAGGATGTCCACGCCGCCATCTTACGAAAATTGACGGTTAAAAGTTGATGTGCCCTTTTCACGAAGAGCTATCAACCGGCAGCCAGCTGCCCAATTAGAGGGACCATAAATCGCACGATCAATTATGTAGAGGCCATGAACAAAAAGTCAATCCCCGGACACACAATTGACGGCAGAGGCTGCTGCTGCACGTGCTCGGGATCTGCTGCTAGTTTTTCCAACGACCAAAGTTTTCCACCCAGCTAATACCGAGGGTAAACAGAAAAGTGTTGCGCCTCCCTCCCCGGGGCTTTACACGGCGTGGTCACCACCACCGAGAACGTCCTTTGGAGTTCAAATCGGTTTAATAAAGTAATAAAAATACCAACCGCGCTTGCATGAATGAAAATATTAAATTTGTTGCGTCAACGAACGCCGGCCGCCGGCACTCTGCGGGAGTTTTCGGTGATAGCGAAACTAAATAAATGCTTTTCCATTCGGAAAAGGAGTAGCAATTGTACCACTTTATACAACGAGGCGGATTTAATTCAGACAGTAAATAGAGGCCCTAACTCTGAAAACAGCAGAGTTCTGAGCCGAGTGCAATTTTTTTTCATTAATCCTCATTTATCATACCGTCATAAAGCTGACACTGGGCTTGGGGATGAGATTTGGTCATATAAATTTTAGCATTTTGTATGACCCAATCTCACCCCAGACCCAATGTCACCCCAAATCACGGTAACTCCATTTCTCAATTCTCAATTCCCTTGTCTCAATTCCTATGTCAAAGGGACTTTTATGTAAAATTAGACGCCCAATTTGATGGCGTACTCAGAATTCCAAAAAAAAACGTATTTTTCATCGATAAAAACACTAAACAAGTTTTAAAAATTCTCCCATTTTCCGTTACTCGACTATAAAAAATTTGGAACATGTCATTTTATGGGAAATTTAATGTACTTTTTGAATCTACATTGACCCAGAAGGGTCTTTTTTTTCATTTAGAACAACATTTTTTATTTTAAAATTTCGTGTTTTTCTATCTTTGCAGGGTTATTTTTTAGAGTGCAACAATGTTCTCCAAAGTTGTAGAGCAGACAATTACAAAAAAAATTGATTTATAGACATAAGGGGATTGCTTATATATCACGAGTTATCGCGATTTTACGAAAAAAAAGTTTTGAAAAAGTTGGTCGTCATCGATCAGGGCCGTTCATGGTCACCCGCGACAGACACGGACGACGAAACAAAAAGAAACGCAAAAAGTAACTTTTTCAAAACTTTTTTTCGTAAAATCGCGATAACTCGTGATGTTTATAAGCAAACCCCTAATGTCTATATATCATTTTTTTTTTGTAATTGTCTGCTCTACAACTTTTTAGAACATTGTTACACTCTAAATAACCCTGCAAAGTTAGAAAAAACTTGAAATTTTAAAATGAAAATTTTGTTCTAAATGAAAAAATTATCTTTCTGGGTCAATGTAGATTCGAAAAGTACATTAAATTTCCCATAAAATGACATCTTCCAAAATTTTTTACAGTCGAGTAACGGAAAATGGGAGAATTTTTAAAACTTTTTTAGTGTTTTTTTCGATGAAAAATACGTTTTTTCGGAATTCTGAGTACGCCATCAAATCGGGCGTCTAATTTTACATAAAAATCCCTTTGACACCAAATTTTTATCTCATCACCGTTTCAGGCTGCAAATTATTGAAAAACACCTCTTTTTTCGCATGTTCAAAAATGGAAGGGTTCGTACCGCATCTCTGTCACGAGATATCAAAAAACGGACCTCGGATTTGTGATCAGGGACAAAAGTTACGCAGTTGGTAAAGAATTACCCATATATTTAACGTATCAAAAAATTTGATCTTTATTCAAAATTATTTAAAAAACTGAAAATCAGCGTACCCATTCACGCATGCCTGCTACAAAATTCATTTATTATTTTTTTAATTTGAAGCGTGGAACGTAGAGGACGTTCCACGCTTCAAAATTAAAAAAATAATAATTGAATTTTGTAGCAAGCATGCGTGAATGGGTACGCTGATTGCTTTGTAAGCGGATGATCTTTTGTTCGATTCCCATCTACTCCTACGTTCCGTCGGATCGGGAAGTATGGGGAAGTCGGCCCCGGCCTTGGTTGTTGTAAGGCCGTTGAATCATTCAACGGTGTAGGAGTCCGGGTATAAGAGACAACAACACTAAACCAAGCCTGCTCCGGTGGAATCTGTGGTCGGCGGATGGTCTCGCTATCCAAAGGTCGTTAGTTCGAATCCTGGATGGAAGCCTCATAGAAATTTGAGCCGACGTTCTCAACGATTTAGTCAGTTTCAGTCTGTTGAATCTACCGACTAACCTGTTGATGAATCAATTGTTTTATTTAAACAATTGTTTCACCAACTCTTATGGCAGCTTAACACAGGGATCGACCGACTAATCGGCAGACTGAATCGGCCGACTGCAACCGACGAAATTGCTTGATTGTTCGATGCATTTTTAACGGCGTGTTAGTAAATCCGGCCAGCCGGATCAACCGGAATAATCCTACTGTCAAGTTTACATGCGCAGGCTCTTGTTGCTCACATTGTGTAACCCCCACAACCCCCAACAGTGGCAATAATTCAAAAGACAATGTAATAATATTGTTGTTTTTTTTCAATCAACTAAGTTACATTTAATTCATATTTATTCTAAGAAACGTTAACTTCAGTATCCTCTTTATCTGAGGAACTATATCTACCTTTTGATTTTTTCCTGAATCTGCAAATACAAGATTGTTTCATGAGCTTTTTCTGACTTAAAATTGTAGTTTAGAGTGTTAACGAATCTTTATTCGCACTGAGTGATTTTTTAAAAGTTTCACAAGCTTGTTGCATGATTTTTGTGAAGTAAGAACAAATAGCTAATATATAATTTCCCAGTATCGGGATGTTTGCAATATGAAAAACAACGAATTAAAAACAACAATTCAAACTTTTTTTTTCCTTTTTAAGGTTAACTGTAAATATTAATTGAAGAAATATTTACAGTTATCAGGGAAACCCGAATATTCACAATTGTTTTTTTCTAAAATATAATTGAATATTGAGGTTGACATGAAACACAAAATGACTTAATGACATCAAGAAAGGAATGTACCTTGATACAGCGAAATTACCCTTGAGAGGATTGCTAGGCTCGAGAGAGAATATGGAAATTGAACTTATTATGAAAAAGCTCCTAGAAAAAATCAATAAAAAAATAAAAAAAACTTTAGATTTAATTTCTGGGGTATAACTGCAATGTATGCTTCAAGATAAATTTTGGGGTTCAATTTTTTTTGGCTTCTCTCAATTATAGTTATTGGAATTTTTGACAAGTTAAATTTTAAACTTTTTGAATAAGAAGATCAGAGAAGCATTGGTTTATTCGAACTTGGACATCGAACATTGAACTTCTAATGTTCTATACAATAAATATAGAATTGTATAATTTTACTTCGATATTTATAAGTATAAAATTTCCCAGGAGTCTCGACCGAATTTCCTGGGAATCGAGAGGTCCAAAAATTGTCGGGAAAATTTTCTCGGGGATTACCGCACGTCACCCTCTAGAAGGGATCGATTTAGTCTAGCATTTCGTCGGTTTTGAGAACTGTCAAATTTTTATGGGGAGGTTTCCTCGAGTAAAAAAAGTTTTGTGTGCTCTCCAGTGTTCCCAGATTGCCAGATAAATCTGGGAATGCCAGATTTTTCAAGTGTCAGCCAGAATAAAGATTCATCCTTCTCTGTGCCAGATATTGACCGATTTTTCGCTTAATGCCCATTTTGAACAAATGTTTGATTAAAATGAGTCAATTTCATTGAAAATCATAAAATTCTGAATGAGTTTTTCTTTAAGTAAATGTAAATTTTACATTTTTTATTCCAAAAATCAGTTAAAACATTTGAATTCTTCAAACTTTTGAATTAATTCATGTACTACATCAACTTCATCGTTCAGAATTGTTAGATTTTCGTCTGCCAGATTTTTTCAGATTTTTAATCGATACTTTGCCAGATTTTTTCAAATTTTGACCTGGTAACCCTGGTGCTCTCACTCCTTATTCAAGCCATGGGACTCCTACGTTCGAGCAGAAACTTGCAAGAGAGACCACAACAGAACTGTGAGTCGTTCAAGTGGATGTTTTGTTTTTTTGTTCATTGTACTGCCGTTCTACGTATAATAGTTCCATGTTCAAAAAGAGCAACTGAGAAAAACGTGATTGAAATTTTTCGATCGATTTCTGTGTTTCTACGCATAAATGTCCCGCGGTTCCCTATTCACCCTATATGTCCCTAATTACCCCAGTTAGCAGGTTATCACTTTTACTTGTGATCCTCTTGCTATACAATAGGTAAACACGACATAATGCTTCGTCAAATTATTGATTCCGGGGAAGAAAATACTTGGTGGGACAATTATGCGTAGAATTCCTACGATGGGACAAAGAGACTTGGTGTTGTTTTCAATGAGTTCACGAACAAAGTATTAAATTTTATGTGTTTTGCGAAAAGTATACGTCAAACTAATCTTAAAAAAAGCTAGAATCGTCCAAAAACGTCATGTACTGTTCCTGTTTCTGTATTTTTTTGGTGTGCTCTCTGCTACATTTAATTCGATTTTATCTGTCGGCTGAAGTCTCTACCATCAGCTCGTTAGAACCAGCTCTTACTGCTAGCCACAAGGCCAAATCACAAATTAGAAGAACGCATAACAAATCCAGCTTTAAATCGTCTTCTCCAAAAATCCTGTCCTAGCCCTTTGGTCCCTGGAACCATGGAACAACCCACGACCGGCGTGGCGTCGAGAGGGTGCAGCTGAGCCGTTGACTACAGACAAATAAATGTATTAACGAAATTAAAACTATAATAAAATCAATTTCCAGCGAGAGAGCAAGTCAGAGAATCGGTGCGTGCAAACATGATAGGTGTAGACTAAACAGTTTGGGACGTGATGCCTTGCCGTTTCAGCAGGAACCGGGGTTCCCGTTGGTTTGGTACCGCAAGGACGGAGATTCGACGCCGCAGATGTTTTTTCCTCCAAATGGTGAATGGTGATGATGATTTTTCGTAATGGCGCGCGCGCGGAGTTCGTTTTGCTTGATTGAAATTACAACAGTGCTGGCCTGGCCCTGGCTGTGGAGAACCGCGTTGAAAGCCCCTCGAACGAACGTTCCGGCGTCCGGCTCAGGGATTAATCCGTCAACTCCCGGAAAGTGAGAGGGTAACTCTCCAGCAGATTTCACCTTTCGGGGTGCATAGAACTAATATTTGCTTTTTTTTTGTATGGTAGACCGTAGAACAGACGTAATTTGAAAATGTATTATATAGACAGAGATGAAATTGTATGGAGACCCGGTTTCTTAGATCAAAGATAACTTTGAGCATATTATTTCCTGAAAAAAAAACATTTGCAGTTGAAAATACAAAACATCAGTGATCCCCGTGCACCGCGTTCAACCGCGTTCTCTGTTTTCTGTACTCGATCAAACACCAGCACCGCGTGTGCACGCGTACAAGCAAACCTAAACTCTGCCGTGTACAGTCTGTACGCGCACACGAACCTCGAGTTTAAAACCGAACCTTGCACCCCGGGTACAAACCCCGTGCAAGCCGATGACGCAGAAAAGAGACAAAAATAGTTCCCTCACGCTCCCTCTGCTGTAAAGCGGTGTTTCATTCTCCGCTGCAGTCACACTACAGTGTGTGCCATAGAGAGAGTGAGAAGCAGTCATTTTTTCGTCTCTTTACACGCTCTTCGCTAGCACGGCGTTGTACCCGAGGTGTGCACCCCGTGTTTACACCGCGTGTAAACTTGAGTGCGCCGTGCGGGGAGAACTCGAACATGGCAGCCTGGTGTGTTTGAGGTTCATCTGCACTGAAAACTTGTACGGCGTGTACGGCGTGCGCGCGTTTCGGGAAGACTGCAAAACATATACAGCAATTCTCCACGAAAACAGCATGGAAAAAAACAAAAGTCCTCGGATCGGGCTCAATTTTTTTCTGGGGGTTCCCTGGTTGAAATAATAAGACCCGTATTTTTTTGTTTGGCCATTAGGGTGACCTACACCGTGTTAGGGTGGTCTGAAAAATGGCCATTTTCGTCGATTTTCGCAAAAACCACTTTTTTCGAAAAATCATAACTCCTCGCCATTTTAACCGATTTCAATTGTCTTATACGCAAATGAAAGGTGATAAGTCGGCCTTTCAAAGAAAAATGGTAATAAGTTTCAAAAATCTAGCCTAACATATGAAAAGGGCGTATGAAACTTTAAAATGCCGTATTGACGGTGTCTGGACCAAAGAGCCTATGTCTGGAAATATTTTTATTGGATTCCCCGGATATTTTTACATAATATACTAAAAAATGAGAGGAGTTCATTAACAGTCTTTTAATTACGAAAATTTTGGTACCCAAACATCTATAGGTCTTCGCTGAAATTTTAAAGTTATCGCAGTTTTAGTGAAAAAAGTTGTTTTTTTTTTTTTGCCAATTTCGTCATTCTCCGGTTGTTGCGCGCGGCGCGTCAAAAAACACGGATTTTATTTTCAAAAAATCATATCTCGGAATCCTGTTAATGAACTCCTCCCATTTTTTAGTATCTTATGTAAAAATGTCCGGGGAATCCAATAAAAATATTTCCAGACATAAGCTCTTTGGTCCAGACA
The DNA here is from genome assembly GCF_015732765.1 of Culex quinquefasciatus. Taxonomy (NCBI): domain Eukaryota; kingdom Metazoa; phylum Arthropoda; class Insecta; order Diptera; family Culicidae; genus Culex; species Culex quinquefasciatus. Next base: position 74,553,565 of record NC_051861.1, on the reverse strand, counting down.
CCGTTAAAACGGCATTTTAAAGTTTCATACGCCCTTTTCATAAGTTAGGCTGGATTTTTGAAACTTCTTACTATTTTTCTTTAAAAGGCCGACTTATCACCTTTCATTTGCGTATAAGACAATTGAAATCGGTTAAAATGGCGAGGAGTTATGATTTTTCGAAAAAAGTTTTTTTTGCGAAAATCGACGAAAATGGCCATATTTCATACCACCCTAACACGGCGTAGGTCACCGTAATGGCCAAACAAAAAAATACGGGTCTAATTATTTCTGCCAGGGAACCCCCAGAAAAATTTTGAGCCCGATCCGAGCACTTTTGTTTTTTTCCATGCTGTTTTCGTGGGGAATTGCTGTATATATATATTAGGGTGGGTACGTTTTTCAAAAAGTTCTCGGATCAAGTTTTAGTATGGTTCCCCTTGTAGGACATGCCCATAGAGACTTTCATGCCAAATATCAGCTCATTTGATTGTAAACTGGCTGCGCGCATCAGGGTTAAAGTTTACATGGGAATTACTATGGGAAATTGGAACTTTTTGTTCAAACGCTCCTACAGGTCTGGGAAAATCACGCGCCAACTTCTGGTATGGTCAGGCCTATGGGGAATGGTCTGGAGAACACTTTTCCCGAAGAGAGCATATGGTTTCGTTGTCCCTAGACCTGGCGCATCGACAAACAATCCGATGTCTCCGGAATCAACGGTTTTGCCTCAAAAAGCATCAAATTATCCTTAGCATGCTATGAAAGTTTGATGAACACCGCGACGCCATATGTCAGGCAGCTACCATTCCCCATAGGCCTGACCATACCAGAAGTTGGCGCGTGATTTTCCCAGACCTGTAGGAGCGTTTGAACAAAAAGTTCCAATTTCCCATAGTAATTCCCATGTAAACTTTAACCCTGATGCGCGCAGCCAGTTTACAACCAAATGAGCTGATATTTGGCATGAAAGTCCCTATGGGCATGCCCTACAAGGGGAACCATACTAAAACTTGATCCGAGAACTTTTTGAAAAACGTACCCACCCTAATATATATATATATATATATATATTTGTTTGGCCATTAGGGTGGCCTACATCGTGCTAGGGTGGTTCAAAAAATGGCAATTTTCGTCATTTTTCGCAAAAACCACTTTTTTCTAAAAATCATATCTCCGCGCCATTTCATCCGATTTTAGCTGTCTTAGACGCAAAAGAAAGGTGATGAGTTTGGCTATTTGGGAAAAATAGTAAAGTTCCAAAAATCTAGCTTAACTATTGAAAAGTCGTATGAAAACTTAAAATGGCGTTTTGACCGTGTCTGGACCAAAGAGCCTATGTTCGAAAATATTTTTATCGGATTCCTCGGAAAATTTCACATAACATATCAAAAATTGGCGATGTCGAACCGTACGTTTCGAGATATGATTTTGAAAAAACTGCGTTTTCGACGCGCCACGCGCAAAAACGGAAAATGACGAAATCGGCAAAATCAACTTTTTCCACTAAAACTGCGATAACTTTAAATTTCAGCGATGACCTATAGATGTTATGGTACCAAAAGTTGCGTCTCTCAATTACGAAAATTTTGGTACCCAGACATGTATAGGTCATCGCTGAAATTTTAAAGTTATCGCAGTTTTAGTGAAAAAAGTTGATTTTTTGCCGATTTCGTCATTTTCCCGTTTTTGCGCGTGGCGCGTCGAAAAACGCAGTTTTTATTTTCAAAAAATCGTATCTCCAAAACGTACGGTTCGACATCGCCAATTTTTTGATATGTTATGTGAAATTTTCCGAGGAATCCGATAAAAATATTTTCAGACATAGGCTCTTTGGTCCAGACACGGTCAAAACGCCATTTTAAGTTTTCATACGACTTTTTCAATAGTTAAGCTAGATTTTTGGAACTTTTACTATTTTTCCCAAATAGCCAAACTCATCACCTTTCTTTGCGTCTAAGACAGCTAAAATCGGATGAAATGGCGCGGAGATATGATTTTAGAAAAAGTGGTTTTTGCGAAAAATGACGAAAATTGCCATTTTTGAACCACCCTAGCACGATGTAGGCCACCCTAATGGCCAAACAAAAATACGGGTCTAATTATTTTGGCCAAGGAACCCCAGAAAAATTTTGAGCCCGATCGGAGAACTTTTTTGGTTTAGGCTCTTTTCAAATGGAATTGCTGTATATATATATATATATATATACAGCAATTCCATTAAAGAACCTAAACCGAAAAAAAAGCTTTGGCTTAGACCCGTATTTTTTTGTTACCTACATCGCGCTAGGTGGTTCGAAAATGACATTTTCGTCATTTTCGCAAAACCTCTTTTCAAAAATCATATCTCAGCGCCATTTCATCCGATTTGTCTTAGACGCAAAGAAAGATGATGAGTTTGGCTATTTGGGAAAAATAGTAAGAAGTTTCAAAATCTAGCTTAACATTTAAAAGTCGCATGAAAACTTAAAATGGCGTTCACCGTGTCTGACCAAATAGCCTATGTCTGAAAATATTTTATCGGATTCTTGGAAAATTTCACATAACATATCTAAAATTGGCGATGTCGAATACGTTTGGAGATGATTTTTGAAAATAAAAATGGGGTTTTTGAGCCACGCGCAAAAACGGAAAATGACGAAATCGGCAAAAATCAACTTTTCCACTAAAACTGCGATAACTTAAAATTTCAGCGATGACCTATAGATGTTATGGTACCAAAAGTTGCGTCTTTCAAATACGAAAATTTTGGTACCCAAACATCTATAGGTCATCGCTGAAATTTTAAAGTTATCGCAGTTTTAGTGGAAAAAGTTGATTTTGCCAATTTCGTCATTTTCCAATTTTTGCGCGTGGCGCGTCGAAAAACCCAGTTTTTATTTTCAAAAAATCATATCTCCGAAACGTACGGTTCGACATCGCCAATTTTTTGATATTTTATGTGAAATTTTCCAAGGAATCCGATAAAAATATTTTCAGACATAGACTCTTTGGTCCAGACACGGTCAAAACGCCATTTTAAGTTTTCATGCGACTTTTTTAAATGTTAAGCTAGATTTTTGAAACTTCTTACTATTTTTCCCAAATAGCCAAACTCATCATCTTTCTTTTGCGTCTAAGACAGCTGAAATCGGATGAAATGGCGCTGAGATATGATTTTTTGAAAAAAGAGGTTTTTGCGAAAAATGACGAAAATTGTCATTTTTCGAACCACCCTAGCGCGATGTAGGTCACCCTAATGGCCAAACAAAAAAATACGGGTCTAATTATTTTGGCCAAGGAACCCCCAGAAAAAATTTGAGCCCGATCGGAGAACTTTTTTTTCGGTTTAGGTTCTTTTGAAATGGAATTGCTGTATATATATATATATATATATATATATATATATAATATGTTCTAAAGTTACTTCACTTTAAGGTAAGTGTGAATCATTTCCTTTTTTTCCATGCCAAATCGAAGTGAGTGAAAAAACTGCGAAGAAAAATCCTCCATCCATCTGTACGATATCATTCACACAAGATTAGGATGCTAATACCTTTTTTGTTTGCTGCCTCGAAAACTATATTATTCATTGCAACAGAATGGGAAGCCTAGATTGGCAATTGGCACTACTGGCAAACCAGGGTGGGTAGAGGAAAAAAGAAAATCCCCGAAACTGCATCGCAGAATGCATTTCTGTGCTGCTCGTCAAACTGTGCGCAGCAAAAAAAAAGGACTCGCTGACAACTTGAATGGTGTTGAGCCTTGGTAACCTTCAGGGATCCATAATAAAAGGAACTTTAAGCGGGCATGAGAAATTAATTGCCAAGGTGATGCCGATTTTTTTAAAAGAACTTTTCCCATTCATTCCTTCCCTTTGGGCTTTTCTCTTTCAACGCAAAGAGCCCTCCCCTCTCGGTAATGTCTGAGCCTTGGAAAATTGGGAATATCAATAAAATTGCAATTTTTCAAATTGAATGAAACGGATCACGCTCTTGATCCTTGCCTTTGTGCACGGATGGGAATGGTACATTAGTGTTTGGATAATGCAATGCCATTCTTTGTCAGCATTGGCGAAAAAAAGCTTTTTTATTGACCGAACGCTTTTAGAATTTATCATATTTTTCATGGATGGCATGTTTCGTAGACCTAGTTTGGTTCAAACTTTAATTTTAAGTTATATTCGAAATACATTAGTAAGCAAGTTGTGGCTCTATAACCAGGGCATTTGTGGAAAAACAATGTCCCATTAGGGTGTAATAAAGTTGTATGGAAAAAATAAGTTGTCCAAATTTAGCGAGCACAGCAATTTGTCAGTTCCTTTTAGGGTCCTAAATATATCCCCAAAGTTTGGGATCGATCGGTTAAGTCCTCACTTGCGGCAAGGCGATTCAATTCTCCATATAAATTTGTATGGGAGAAACCATTTTTGGATTTTGATATTTATAAAATCCACGTTTCACGCTGTACTAAAACCGAATTCATATTCGGATGCTTTGGTGTGCAAAACTCGTCTAAAACGTGTTTTTGCTCGAAAATCACGTTTTAGACGAGTTTTGAGGACGCTGTATCTTTTTTCAGGAGCAAGTTAGCACCATACTCTCTTCGGAAAAGTTGTAGTGAACCTTCCAGAGCGTCTAAATATGAATAGTACAGCGTGAAACGTGGATTTTATAAATATCAAAATACAAAAAAATGGTTTTTCCCATACAAATTTATATGGAAAATTAAATCGCTTTGCGCAAAGTGAGGACTAAACCAATCGTTCCCAAACTTTGGGGAGTTGTTTAGGATCGCAAAAGGAACTGAAAAGTTGCTCATTAGATTTGGACAATTTTTTTTCATACAACCATATTACACCCTAATGTCCCATACCATAGGGTCCCGGAGCACCAAAATTTCTTAGCATTGTGGTTTTTAACGATGCATTGCCTAAACATATAGAAACGTTAGCGGAGAATCCCTACGTTTTTTCCTCCTCTGTTTGTAGATTCAGAAATGTATTGTTTTTCTCAACAAAAAAAATGTATGGAAAATTAGGGCGGTTTGTCGCTGTAGCATACAAGCTAGAGAGCCTATGTGGAGAGGCAAAATGTCACTCTCAGGGTTCCAATCGAACATTCAAATCGGGGTTCCAATCGAGCAACAAGATCATGCAAGAACAAGGTTGGAATCAATTTAAAATAATTTTGGCAAACAAAATGAGACTTATAACAATTACAAGTATTGTAAAACTGTTGTTGATAATAATCTGGTAGTTTTCATTATGTTTGTGCTTCTTCGGTACAAGAAAAGTGCCAACACCAAAGATAAACTACAATTTTTTCAACCTTAAATTTGAATGACTTTGGGTGTTAGAAATTTCTCCCAGAACATTTTATTTCCCTATGTAGGTCCCTAATACAAGCCAAAATGCGTGCAATATGTGAACAGCACTAATTCTTCATGTACACTTTGGAGAAAAATCATTCAGCTCTGTCTAAACATTTAAAATAAATCAAGGTGCACGCGTATCTTAGGACTCCATGCTTTCCCTCGAGTTGAGCCTGCGACAGTATACGAACCGATAACTTCAAAAACTTTGACTCTATCATTCATAGTTAAGAAATAACTTACCATCAAACTTTAAAAAACGATTTTCTCAAAAAGTACTAAATGGTCGTTGTCACAAGATAGTACACAACAAACGAATTGTTAAGTGTCTCCATACAGAAAATATCAATTTCCATAATCATGAATTGTGTTCATGACTTTGAGAACCATGAAGGAATTTATTCATGAGTATGGTGCATTTGCACTTTAAGCGTAAATGTATTCCTTCGTGGTTTTTAAATTCATGGGCACAATTTACGATTTCGAGAAATAACTTTTTTCCGTGCATTAAATTTTTATAACAGATATTACGTTGCTTGTGTGCTGCCACACGTCTGCTGTAAAAAGAAAGTGTCACAAGACAGCGCACACGCGACGATTGGTTAACATTTTATTAGAAACAGACTTAGAATGTTGTATCACCACTGAGAGCGATTAGCATTGCTCACGCGTGTGCAAAATAAATGATTACAAACATGTCCATTCTTGCTCGACACTCAGAATCGCATCAAGCCTTTCGAGGACTTGTGCTGCTGTTTTTTCTTCGTTCAACGCTTGCTCACAAATTATATGATAATTCCAGGTATCAGTGTGCATAATCCCTTTTCGCCCAGGCAGAACCGATGTTGGTCAGCTTCTTCGGCAAAAGAGTCCTTTTCTTCCTCGAGCACAAGTGCGTCGCGTCGCGGTCACCATCTAGTGCTTTCTCGCTTCCTCCTAGCCACCGTTGTTTGCTGTTTGTTCTCGTTTTCACTCACTCACTCCTGGCTGTTTATGATGCGTTAGCCAAACCGATTAGCTCCGGGTATAAGACATGGCCTATATCACTTTCACGCTTCAGGTTCGCAACAAGTTCGTAATCGGGGATTTTCAAATTGAGGAGAGGAGATGATCACTTTCACCTCTTTTCCGTGTGTTGGTCTTTTGTTTTTACTTCGGGACGTCTCCCGAAAGCACCCTCTAATCTCGGGGCTTTCGGTGGCTTTGCTTTGTACGCAGGGGTGCCTTCTGATTTTTGCAGGCAGCCAACAAGCAAATGTTAAAGTGAGTTGTTGTTTGCAGTGCAGCCTTTATCTTTACTTAAGACAAAGAAATCTTAAACAGTGAAAATGCAATAGTTTGATTCTTTTTATTGACTCGTTTGATTTTACTGACATTTACCAAAAAAGTGTAACATTGTCACAATGATACGAGATAATCATTGTCATTCCAGTTGACCAAACTGAAATGTTACTCTATATAATACAACGTTGTCCTTGTCAATCCATCGGGGCTTTACTGTGTGCTCTCTTCAATCAAAACTGGACTACGCATCGACCTTTGGGAATATTTTGTCAATGACTCATCGGGGCTAGTGTGCGAGCAGCTGAACGAAGAAGAGGGCCCCAAAAACACAAATATCCCATTTTGAGCTTCTAGTAAAACTGTTCAACTGAGAAAACGAAAAAAAAAACGCTCCGAACGAAAGAGGAAAAAATGGCTTAATCCGATGTTGATGAAACGTCTAAAATGGTATCCGAAAGGTGATGGAAAAGGGCAAAAACTATAAAAAATTAAACTTCGGTCTGTACGCTGCTCACAACTGAAGGCTAATCTCTGATTTAGATCAATAATAAAATCGAATTATAAACGTCCAATAGTAGGAGTATCGCAACGAATGTGACCGGAAATGTCTGTAAAAGTAAAGTTTAACAGAAAATCAAACACACACAAAGGCGAGAGATGGGCCTGTTTCTTTTCTTTCACTTTGCATTATTTGAGGCGCGGACAAAGGAAATCGAAGGAAAAAAAGCAAACGTTGATTGGAAACACGAAACAAAGTAGAGAAACAAACTTCTCATTTGTTCGATAAAAATTAAGATCTGACAAATTTTGACAGATATGTTTATGACTTACTAAAAATATTCCGCCTCTTCTCTCTCTCTCTCTCTCTTGCTCGTTTTGGGATTTGCTTGCGCGTGCGTGCCGTCGTTTGTTAGGATCACACCTTCTTCCTGCGTGCTCAAGCAGACGATTTGACGTGTAACCATCACGCTAACCATCCTACACAGAGTTAAGTTGTGAATGAAAATAAATAAAACGAATTTGATCCATTCGAGATTTAGTGATTGGAAGATTAGCGCATTTGACATCCAGTGTCAGTATACGTACAAGTTCTTTCAATTAGGCTTCTAAGAAACTGCATTCATTCATTTTATGAATGAACATTGAACATTCTTGCATTCTTCATCACTGATTCTCAATGTATCAAACATTTTAGTTTGAATGTTATTACCTAATTTAATTAACATTGTAAAACCAAATTTGAATAATATTTTTAATGGAAAGAATAGCAACTGAGCGAACGAGCCACGTAGCCTAAGGGTAATGCTTCCGCCTAGTAAGAGGTAGATCGGTGTTAAATCCCGTTTCCTTCTGGATCCAATTGCTTAGTGAAGGGAAGGTAGTGTATCATCACAAGCTGGACCTTATGACAACACCTTAGCGAAGGCGACCTATGGAATGTTATCAATAACCTTCACATGTTAAGAAATAGCCACTGAATCCGCTTTGTAAATGCGGCCCGATACTCTTAATGGCACATGGGAAAAAAAATACTTTTACTTTACAGCAATTTGTTCCGCTACACAGCAAAAAAAAAAGAAGTAATCCAGCTGCGTGTTAAAGGCCTGGCTGTAAAATATTTTTTTGCATTATTTCATAAAATTCTATGTAATATTATACTCTTGTAGCTATCGTCCGAGCGGGCGGACAATTCAAATCAGGGAAAACTGTGATATTATACTGAACACCAAAATTCAAACTACCTTGTAAAACTTATATTATGTCCAGCTAAAACTCGCGTCTCTACAACTAAAAATCGTCACTACGACCGCAAGCGGAACCCTGTCAGAACGCGACAACCCCACGGTGTCCTAGGTCGAGGTTAGAGAATGTTATGCAAAACATCAAGTGTACGTTTACCGCTTCTTGATTTTTTGAGTAACATCATGCGCGCGCCAGACTACCGTTGTGGCGAACTTGACTTTGGATGTTCATGTTTAAAAAATGAAAGAGCGACTTAGGGTCGCTACACTCTGCAATATGTAGCCCACCAGTATGGGAAACCTCAAATCAAAAATCAAATTATTTGCTTTACAGCATTGCCTTGGCGTTCTCGATTGCGAGAATCCTACTCGAAACTAGGTGTCCGAAGGCTTGATTGTTGAGGCAATTGCAAACCTCTTTTACACATCAGCTTCCATCCACCCGGGATTCGAACTGACGACCTTTGGATTGTTAATCCAACTGCCTACCACCGCGGGTCTCAGCGTATGGGAAACCTATTTGACCGAAATATCAAGCTCATATATGAGCAGTTCTCTACGAAATCGGTCTTTTTTCTTAAATTTTATTTTCTGTATTTTTTAATCCGACTGAAACCTTCGGTATGCCCAAAGAAGCCATTTTGCATCATTAGTTTGTCCATAGAATTTTCCATACAAATTTGGCAGCTGGCCATACAAAAATGATGCATGAAAATTCAAAAATCTGTATCTTTTGAAGGAATTTTTTGATCGATTTGGTGTCTTCGGCAAAGTTGTAGGTGACCGATTCTTCGGCTCCTTTTAAAAAAAAAATCCCAGTTTTTTTTTCAGCGTTTTGGCTGTAGTGGCAAAATAAAAGAAGATACCCCCCAATGTTATTACATATTTGGAAAGATAATTGATTTTCCTATAAAGAAATATCATGCAGAATGAACTTTATAGTACCTGTCAAACCATCCACATCAACGACCTCCGGGTCTTTTGTGGTCTCTATTGCAAGTTTCTGCTCGAACCTAAGAGTCCGAAGGCTTGAATGGGGAGAGCACCCAAACCTCTTTTTACTCCAAGGAACCTTCCACCCCATTGTTTGAACTGACGACCTTTGGATTGCGAGTCCAACCGCCGCCAGCGATTCCACCGGAGTAGGCTTGGTTTGGTGTGTTGTTTGTACTTATGGCATGGAGACAACTCCTACACCTGGAATGACTTAACGGCCTAACAACCAAGGCCGGGACCGACATTTTACTTCCTCATCCGATGGAAGGTTGCAGCAGATGGGAATCGAACCCAGAATCATCCGCTTACAAAGCGGACAGCGTAACCATTCGGCCACGCACTGCCACCTGTGCTTCCCCTGAAATAAAAATGTAGCGTGACGGGACAACATCGTAAAACTGGACTTTTAAAAGGCACTCTACCAAAATTGCTACAGTTTTGCCAGTTTGATTTTTAAAAACTTTTGCTCTTCTACACTTTATCACAAATTAAAAACGAATCTTTTGCTCCTTGAACTGAACGAATTTGAGTTTTTGCCAGCCATTTCTTTTCGTGACGGGACAACGAAAGGAGCAGATTTATGAAAAAACTCCTCTCCCGTTCAATGGCTTGCAGACCATATTTGGTCAATATTTTTGGCTTTTGAGGTAAGAAAACGCATTTAAAGCACATTGCAATTGTTGCATCATAATAAAAATGAAATCTTTCATATTAAAAATCACATTGAAAATTGAAAAAAGTGACATCTTGGTGTACCTTCGCTAAGAATCGGTCAGGTATGGATATGGACTACACTAAAAAAAATGATACACGGTAAAATTTTTGGTGATTTTTTATTTAACTTTTTGTGACTTGATTTGCAAAAAAACAGGATTTTTATTTTTTGTAGAAGTCGTCTCCCTGGATCCTGTATCGGTGGAGTCGCTGGAAGGCAGTTGTACTCACAATCCAAAGTAAAGTTGTAATTGTTGATGATATAATTAAATAAGAAACAAAAAAATCCACAGATAACAGCTTGAATTATATTTAAAAAAAATTAAACTTTTTTCTCATCAAACTTCTTTAAGAAAAAAAATCTTGATCTCACAATGACACCCATAAAACACCGGGTTTACAAGCATGTTGTGGTTTGTACCATTTTTATCACAGAATCTCCAGAACGATCCCATCGTCAGCAATCAATAAAATAATTTGTGAGCGTTTTACTCTTTGCATCCTTTCTTACCCGGGTTTGTGCTCGCTCTACACGATCCTCAAAGTTGAAACAATAAAATGGACATTTTCTTGCTCTCCGTAAAAGTCAAGCAAGAAAATTTCTACAGACAAAAGTCAAGTCAGCGACCAACATAAAGGTAGTAATGATGTTAATAAATAAGGATACGCCTACATCTGCGACGACGATTGAGTTGCCAAAGTGTATAAAAGGAACACCAAACTCATCGAAATCATCTCATGGCGAATGGTTTCGCGTTATCCTCTCACTCAAACCAAAAACCCCACCAATGAGGTAAACAAGGCTGTAAAATTAGTTATCCTGGCCTCGCCACTATATTGGCCTCATGATTGCTCGGCAGTCTCGTCGACCAAACATCCTTACACACTGATTAGTCCACCGCAAAGTCTACCACGACTGGAACGCCCCCATGAACAATATCTTCCAACCGTTCTTCACAAGTTGGCTCGTTTATGGCTCGATGTCAGTAGCAAATCCTCTACTCTCCATGCCATGCTGGACAGGTTAACCCTCGGCAAGCCACACAAAAGATACGGCTCTAACACTTTTATTGTTTTACAACCATCTTCTTGGCCTTTTCTGAGCAACGAGCTTCAGACCTTTGAAATCATCAAATAGATAGACAAAATGACCTGTCCTTGTAACGGGTTCGTAATTTGAGCTAAAGTCTCCTTCGGCAGAAGAACCAAGACCTATAAAGAGTGTGATAATCATCTGGTTTGGGTAGCTTCTTGATGAATTAAAGTGATTAGCGGTGGTAATCACATCCCTGCGTGTTTAGTGAACTCAAAGCAGGTTCTTCCAATCGCTACCAATCAACATGGAACCGAGATCGTCCTAGCACATCACGCATGATTCAAACTTGTGGAAGGGCCGAGGGAAAGACAAGGAAAGGTGGAATGCCATTAAAGTATCAAATTTCAGAATGGAATCTGTCTTCGTCTGATTTCTACTCAGAGTCTGGACTTGATGGAATGTCAAGCCGTGAAGGCGTGTAGCTTAAGTGAGATGGTTGAAACTGGAACCGTTCGACCGTCAAGTCCCTTGGAGATTTGAGACGCACCGCACCGCACTGACTGCGGCACAGGACACAGGTGGATCTTAAGAGGGCAGGACCAACCAGTTTAATTTATTTAACCTTTGAAAGATAGTGGCAACGTCTTCTGAACATGTCTAGTTGAAAATAAGAAAGTTTTATTTCTGATTATAACAGACTGGAAAAATGTGTATTAAAAAAACTGACTCCTGTAGGATTTTGTTCACGGTTAAGCCATTATCCATTGTTTGTATTTGCAGTACAAAACTGTAAATTCTGTTAGCCTGAAGAAAATTGAACTGAAAGCGCTTATTTTTCAGAAACTTCAACGCTCACGATACAGGCAATATTTTGATCGAACCAGTTGAAAAAACGTAGTAAATATTATAGTTAGAGTTATGCGAGTTTACATAAAATTATGTTTGGAACAGCATTTCTTTCTTCTTTCGGTTTCAAGCAAGTGATCATTGAAAAACATGTATTCTAAAATCATTAAAAATGGAAGGAGTCGTACCGCTTACCGCCTTAAGATAACAAAAAGTGGACATAATATTAATGATCATTAGGGACCAATATTACTCCACCGAATAATTTTCACGAAAATCTAAGAAGGATAGCAAACATATCACTAATAATTTCAATTAATAACTCTTAATTGATATTAACAGTTTAAAAATTGAGATACTAAGTAGTATGTTGCATTGATTCAACAAAACATTTATTTCACATGGTTAAAACAAATTCAAATACTGATGAACTGTACTTAGATAACTAAGCACATTTCCCAAATTACGGAAATGTATGATGAATCCTACCATTAAAGCGTATCCTGAAATATTGCCAAACCAGTACAAAACTACTTTGGACTGCCAAAAACCCATGCCACCCCCGTTGATGACAGTAAAATTTTAAAAAAAATATTTTTGTGTTGCAGGGAAAAAAAACTAGTGTAAGAAAGGGTAATTTTTAGATGTGTCCCCTTTTTTCGAAATGAGTTTAAAAATATAAAAAAATATCTGATGTTGATATAAAAATCTTTTATAATCAAAATTATGCTCATTACTCGAACCAACTGTTACTTATATTTCAAATCAAATTATTCGCTCTACAGCATTGCCTTGGCGATTACGAGATTCCTACTCGAAACTAGGTGTCCGAAGGCATGATTGTTGAGGCAATTGCAAACCTCTTTTTGCACCTTAGTTTACATCCACCCCGGGATTCAAACTGACGACCTTTGGATTGTGAATCCAACTGCCTACCAGTGACTCCACTAGGACAGGACCCAGGAAGACGACTCCTGCATCTGGACTGAGCTAAGGACCTAACCTTTTTAGGTTAGTCCGGGGCCAACACACGGAGAGACCGACCGGGCAAATCTAAGAAAATCTTGGTTTATTTAACTGAAAGTATGGGATAATTTTTTACACAGCTTTTTTTTCAACAATCGATTGTTGATTTTGTTAATCCGAAATTGCTGACCACCAGTAGCTGAAATTAATTATAAAAATAGTTAGAATTGCCATTTTTTTTGGTTAAATGGCCGAAAAAAATTTTAGCAGTAGACAGCTAAAATATTTTTTTCAGAAAATTAACTTAAAATTTCATGTTTTCAGCTGAAATATTGTGGAATATTCTGTTCAAAACTGGCTGGGACATATTTTTCAACTATTTTTCAACATTTTTTTCGTTGTATCAACCGAAATAGTTTTGCATGCAGCAAATTAGTAGTGGTTCATAACATTTCTTAATTAGACATAATTTATGTAAGTGTTGATACATATTTTCTTTAATTATCTAACGATATAGGCTGTGCCAAATTACTAGCTATTTTTTAACTAATGTCTTACTTGAATACAGAAAAATATTCGTACAGGTAGTCAATAATTCAATAACAAATTGATACTTAGTGTTTTTATTTTCACATTTATTCTGCCTAAAAATTAACGTTTTGTACTAACTTGTATTTTTTGCATAAAGTTGTTAAATTACTGTTAAAAGGCATCAAAACAAAACTTTTTTTTAACTGTTGTTATAAAACATGTAGAGATGGACTTTTGTTTAAAAAAAATAACGTTGCATTAATCTAAAAAAATAATAAAAAAAAGTATATTACAAATTTTTCGTGAATTCCTTAATAATAGAAACCGAGCAATTTTTACTATGTTGTATAAAATTAAGTGTTGTATTCACTTACCATCACTGTGAAATCATACGATAAGTCATCATCATTGTAACATATGGCCGGCTAACCCCAGCAATGATGAGACCTCCCTTACTAAAACACCTCAGGGTCGGCCTGTTAATCCGAATTCGGCACAAAAGGAAAACACCTGCTAGTACCGTTGAACAAAACACCCACTTTATTCCGGAACTATCCGACAGTTTATTTCGGCAGACTCAAGCTGCACTTCCTTGTCCTTCCCACTTCCTTATCCTAGTCCTACCTCACACGTCCTCTTCTTCCTTCTTCCTTGGGGCCCCTTTCCGGAACTGTCACTGCTGCCGCTGCTCGTTCTCGCCGGCTTCTGCTACTCGCCGTCGTTGTCGCCTCCACGCATCCGGGACACACTTCACCGGAGCGGAACGCCTTCTTCTGCTCTTCGCTCGTGCTTGATGGTCAGCTGCTTCAGCACGTACTCGGACCCTCTCCTCGCCTTCTGCCTCGACGCTCCTGGGTTTGTTGACTGACCCAGGACTTCGGTGGACAAGTCCACCGGATTGCCTGGTTTCCGGCGTCGACGGGTTGTAACGGCTGGCAGATTCGGTGGCGGTTATGGTCGCGACTGGGATGTTCCTCGGAACAAAATGGCGGCGTCGCGACCGGCAGTTCCCTCACCGGAACGGTGTAGATTTGCGATCGTCTGGCGTGACGATCGCCGTAGGGGACACTGCGGGTGTCGTGTGGGTCACACGGGCTTCCGGCACCCAGGGTTGGGCTGGCCGATCGGTACGCGAAGGTCTGTAGGGCACAATGGGGCAGCGTTAGAAGATGGCGGAAAGGAGGTGGGTTGGCTGATTCGGGGATTTGTTGTTTTGGGATCGTCCTCTACCTGGTTGTCCAGTTTCTGCGCAGGTTCTTCTGCAGCTCGTCCGGATCTTCCGATCGACGGACTCTTTTCTTCCGGTCTTCCGCGCCGGTTCCACTTCACTCTCACTTGACGGCGAACGTAGCTGGTTCGACCGTCCACTTCTTAAATCACCAGGCAAGTGACCGATCCTATGGCGCAGATTCTCCAGCGATCCTCAACCTCATCCATCCTTCCCGTTTCGCCCCATTCTCATCCTATTTCGCCCTAGCGAATCCATTGTCCTTCTCGTGGCGCTTTCTGGTGGTGACTAGCGCAACTACTCCAGCGTGCAGCGTTGGTAGCGTCCATTGGCGTTGGACAGCTACTCGAGTGGGGATGTTCCGCTCTCCAGCTTTCACAGGGTTCCCTTTCGGCATGCTAATTTACGCGTCGCGGAACAACAGTCTCACCACTCTTGAAGCTAACCGAACCACTGGTTACATCATCTACAACGGTCTCAGGTTTAGTTATTTTTCTTGTGATGGGACACAGAATTTTCACCAAAGTGAACCTTTTGCTGCAAATAGACATGTGAAATTTTTTAGTAATTTAATACAAAATTCTTAATTTCGACTATAATCTGAAAAAAGGAACGTAAATAAATATAATTATAATGAGGAAAGAAGAAATATCAATAAGGCGTCATCCATAAAGTATGTCACACTCTAGGGGGGAAGGGGGGGTCTGAGAAAGTGTGACATTGCGTGTTATAAGTATAGGAAAAGTGTGGCAAAGGGGGGGAGGGGGGGGAGGTAAATTTTGGCTGATTTTAGCGTGACGTACTTTATGGATGAAGCCTAATGCTACTTACCAAGCTTGCATTAATTTAACAATTACTTTTGGCAACACAATTTAACTGCATTTGATTCAATTTATTCAACGTACTCCGATTCCTGAAAAAAAATATTATGAGTTTAACTTACAAGTTTATTGAGCAGTCGTATGGCAACAAAACTTTCAAGATAATAATTTTCTACTTTTATATATTTTTTTTATTTTTTGATATTTTACTTCATCTTTATTGTTATGTTGTCATGTGTACGCATTTCTATGTATTTTATAATTGATGATTCTGAAAAAAAAAGAATGGTTCATTAAGATTTTATCCGTCGTAAGCACGAAGATTTTTAATGATTCAGTTTTCTAATAAGCATCACATAAGATAAATTATTGTGCCAAAAAAACCCATACTTACTTGGATTGACCAACATTTTGTTAAATTTGCCGGGCTGCTTTGTCCGTGAAGAGTTGGCCCGCTTCTCCCTTCTACTGCCCCCTCTTTCCTTCAAACATTCTTACAACGTCATCTACTCACCAATTCTACCTCCCCAGTTGCAACACTTGGATTTGCCACTTCAACATTAGCCAAATAGTGTAATTTTCACCTTTCACATCCTCTCACTTCATAATTAACAACACATACTCAACAAATCGACTGCTCTCGTTTGAATCCTGACTTCAAATGACAGACGTAAACAAACCCAAGTTCGTCTTTTAAATATTTAACCAATTGTTAATTGTATTAAACCAACAAAAAATTTTGATTTTCCTAAAACCAAACCTAACAGTCGAGCACGTTCATTCGAGTTCGTGAAATCCGTTAGCTTTTTGCCTTTAGCATTTTCAACAAACAGGTTATTAAATTAATACTGAATTTTGGTTAATTTAACTGAAAATTGGCAGTGACAAGTACGTTTTTGTTAAAATTTTCCAAAGTAACATCAACAATTTTAATTGTTAAAATTTCTGGGCACTGTCTCTCCGTGCATTTACTTCCCGTACGACGGAAGGCGTGATCAGACAAATCTCGTCTCAAAATTTGCAACCGGGACCTTCTGGGATCGAACCCAGGCCGACTGGGTTAGAGGCAATCAAGCTTACCCCTACACCACGGTCCCGGCCTTATATTTATTCTGTCCTAATTTACCCCATCTTTGAGTACACAAACCACAAAAAAACAGTAGCTCCCGCACCACAACGTTGAGTAGCGATTTCAAAATTATGAGTGGTTAAAACGTTGTTTTCTCTTGCTGGCCCAGCATTCTGCGTCTTTTCTGCGTCTTTTCTGCGACTCTGGATTAAGTATTATTTATCGCTCGATTTTGGCACTTGGGCGACCGTAACAAATGCCGCGCTTGGTAGCCGGTTTTCGCGAAGCACATCATAAGGAGAGCCTTCTTTTTTCATAAGGAGAGCCTTCTTCTAGTCACGGCGCTTGTTGCCACATCGTTGTGCCATACAGTTTTGGGCTCATTTGTGGAGAAGATATCGACTTCAGTGGGAACGCTATCAACTATGAAGTTGGTGGAGTTGAAGGCGGCTTCAAAAGTAATTTTTAATTCATTTATTGTTTTAGGATAAATCCTGCAAACTTTTCATTAACCCTCTACTGCCCAAATTTTTTTTTCGAAAATATATATTTTTCCCGTGTTCAGGAGGTCATTTTGAGCAACTTTTGTTCTACGAAAAACTTTACTTCTCTTGTTTTATGTTTTTCTTGTTTTATTTTTAGTATTTTAATTTGCATTTATCTTGTTTGGTTTATGTTTGTTTTTGGTAGTATTTGGCCTATTCTACCATCTAAAATAATTAGATTTTGCCTATCTAATTTTTTCACGTTTTTACAGTCATTTTTTCAATTTTTTGCATGTTTTTCACATTTTCTGCTATAGAATGGCACCATCATCATTTAAATTGCGAAAAAATGCGTAGAGGCATAGTCTGGGACACTACAAAAATTACTGCATACTTCTTTTTACTGAAAGTATAGGAAATGTTAGTAAAAAACACAGCCAAAGTTGACCCCTAAAAAAAATGACATTTTTAAAAACACTGACTAAGTCACATAAAACAAGTTAAACTCCCAACCCTGAAATTTTCTAAAATTTTAGGAGTTCTTCTTTCCAATGCTTTTTGGAGATCAAAAATCGGGTGGAAAATTGATTTTTGGCGATTTTTTAGATTGAAGCCCGTCTAGAGGCGGGGTTAGGTTGTAGAGGGTTAAAGATCTGAGTTGTGAGAGATGAGAGATGAGAGACTGGGGATGAGACAGAAAATATGATACAAAGTTGGATTATGAGTTTTTAAAGTTTAAATTTGAAAAAAATCTTGAAAGTTCTTCATTGCTGACACTTCATTGGAAAATGATGTTTCTACCAGACTCTGTTGTAAAATAAAATTCACCAAAAATACAAATGAGATTTCATTAGCCAAACGCAATAATATATCGTCTCTTTCAATTTCAGCGGCAGGCCAACTCGTGATGATTGAGATTCCACACACTCGTACATATGTTCCTCAGCCAAAAACACGCTGAAATTAATTTCGAATTTCAGACACCCGCTGCAATTTCGACCGAGAGTGCAATAAAAGCATTTTAAATATTTTATGTTACTTTATGAATTCTTTCTCCCAACCAGGGACTCGTTCCATCTCACCCGGTCGTGCAATTATGGTCCAAAAAAGACCACATCAGCCACCGCACACATGAAACTGCGTCGAAACCGTGGTTCCAGAGAGGTGAACCAGGGAGCTTTTGAGTCGAGGCGGATCGTTCGTGACTGGATACATGCCGCGCGCACGGTAGCAGTTTTGAATAAATTAAAGCGAAACTTTGATTGCCTCACCTCTCCAAATGCTTTACCCACAGACGACCCCTCTTTCCATGGGACCATGGGTTCAAATCCACCCAGAACGAACCAATGCAATTCGTGGTCCGTGGATGGTTCGGATTAGTTTTGGCTCGCTCGGAAGACGAACAAGAAAAGGAAGAATCCTCCCTCCAAGTCTAGTGACGACGACGACATTGAAAATGGGATTCCACCGTCGTCGACGACGCCAGTCTGACGGTGGCCACGCCAACCCGGAGACGACCCCGGGTGATGGTTGGACCAATCGAGAACCTTGCCAAGAAGCGTGTGTTGGCATCTTACCCGCGCCGAAAGGGCGAAAACATTTTCGGGCTTTCGTGGTTCATAAAATCAGATTAAGGCTATCTCTCACGACCGGGTGGGGGGGCTAATAAAGCTCTAATCCTGGAGTCAATAAGCTTCCGATGTGTGCTACTGTTTGGCCCCGAACGTCGTGATATTGGCATGCCCCTGACATGCAGGAGGAGCCACCCAAAGTGTCTCAGTCGCCGTGTTTAAAGTTATGATGGGCTCCTGGAATGCTCCTCATATGTGCCGGCTGATACGATAAATTATTGGATTGTCTAAGATATGCTGCTGCGGTGTGGATCGACACGAGTCCCTAATATTAGGGAGTGTTGGCGGGATAAGCATGACATTTTTCACCGACTTAATTGGTTTATTCGGAGCTTCTCGTGAGAAAATCCCACGAATTATCGCATGCAACTATGGTTTACAACTTCCGTACAAGGTAAGCATACCGTAAGCTGGAAATTTTTTTTTCCAAACATAATTGCGTACTGAAAAGATAAGCGGAACTTTTTTCGCATTGATTTTCATGAACTTTGGTCGAATTTTAAATAAACAGTAAATGAGATAAGCTATAAATATCAGGATGGTTGTCCTTAAGGTTCTTAAAATGTACTGCACTGAAAAATTTCAAAGTTAAGCAATTCTCTGGGACTTCGATCATTCGATTTTGTTTTCATTTTTCAATTCGACTGAAACTTTTTTGGTGCCTTCGGTATGCCCAAAGAAGCCATTTTGCATCATTAGTTTGTCCATATACTGTTCCATACAAATGATGTATGAAAATTCAAAAATCTGTATCTTTTGATGGATTTTTTTTGATCGATTGATTTGAAATATGAAACATTTGCGAAATTTTCTGATCTTTTCGAAAAAATACTCATTTTGTAATCAAGACAAACATTTCAAAATTGAATGTTTGGGCCTTTTGAAACGTTGGGGTTGATTCAAATAATTTAAAAACATTATTTTCGAAAAGATCAGAAAATTTCATGAATGTCGACATGAGAAAATGGTGGGTTGTTTGGGTGAGACTTGGAAAACATCAATTTTCCTGTTTTTAAACCTTTGCATGGCAATATCTCAGCAACTAAGGGTCGTATCAACAAAGTTCAAAGATGTAAAATATAGTGAATCTTCTCAGCCTTTCAAAAAAATCCGAAGTGGGCAAACATGAGCACTTATTTTCAAAATGAATAACTGTAACTATTTTCAAAAAAGTTACCTCAAAATGGTTAAAACTTGAAAACGGCGCACTTTATCAAAATTTGAATCAAGTACTTTTTGATTGCAAATTCAATTTCACATCGAAATATGAAGTTGAAAATTTTTTGCGACCAATATTTCGTTTTTTTTTAATTAGTATTGATTCAAAAATTCAAAAACTCGGTCGAAGATTATTTGTCCATTTTGGAAATTTCTGAAAAGCTGGTATTTGATGTCCCCTGAAACATATGAAAAAAAAAGAAAAAAAAATAAAATAGTATTTTTTTGCAAATAAAGTTTTAGTGACAAAAAGTAAAATAAAAAATCACCAAATGTTATTTACCTTTTATCATTTTTTCAGTGTGGTCTTTATCCATACCTACAACTTTGCCAAAGACACCAAATCGATCAAAAAATTCCCAAGGCACAAAAAAAAAAATCAGCTGGATTAAAAAATCCAAAAAATAAAATAAATAATAAATTACCGATTTCGTAGAGAATTGCTCAGTTAGGATTGATATGCAGTTCACACCTCAGTACGCTGCATGACGATACCTCCCCCTGTGCAAAATTAGCCTCCCCAAATGCTTAGTCTGACTGAGCTGTCGTTAGCGCGTTCTCCTTCAGTTGTAGCTAGCAGCGCCCATCAGCCAAAGTCCGTTTCAGGTCAGTTCAGTCTACCTTTTTGCGAAAAGAAGCCCTAAATACGAGTTTAATGTAATAATGATATAAAATAGAACCGATCGAAAAGGTTTCCCTTTCCCTAGGCCTCGGCGACAGCAGTAGCAGAATTGTCAAGTGGAAGACAACTAACAAGTGCGGTTACTGGAGTTCCTTGGACACGACGAAACGATGGACAGTACTGTTACGGCAGGGTTCTGTCCACATACCTACTTTACGTCCGTGCTTTCGCTGTTGTGCAAACGAAGGATGGAATGATGGATAAACAAACTAACACAGTTCAACGGACGCATTTGCATGTCAACGAGCATCGTGAGTTCTTGATATCGTTTTGCGGCTTATGCCAAAAAACCTCTTTTTCCAATTTTTAATTTATGATTTTTATGAACTGAACTATTAAATAAGCTAGTTTACTTAACGCCCAATGCTGTTTTGAAAACAAAAATGCAATCTATAATTAAGAAACTGGTACAATTAACTATGAGTAAATCTACTAAAGTACAACAAATATTTATTTGTACCCGTTTATCAGAATACTATTAATGCTGAAAGTATTTTTTTTATAGTGGTTGTTCATGCAACGAATTGCAATATTGGTTATTAACATACTAATTACATTTCTACTCTAGATTTGAGCAGTTCTCTCAGATTTCGGTCATTCGTTTTTTTTGTATTTTTTAATCCGACTGAAACTTTTTGGTACCTTCGGTATGCCCAAAGAAGCCATTTTGCATCATTAGTTTGTCCATATAATTTTCCATACAAATTTGGCAGCATGGTCAGCTGAAAGAAATGATGAATGAAAATTCAAAAATCTATATCTTTTGAAGTAATTTTTTGATCTAGTTGGTGTCTTCGGCAAAGTCCACCCATGGTTGCCGCTCCGTTGCTGAACAGAACCGTAATATCCTTTCAGCACTACTGATCATAGGCTTCGACGATCTATTGGTGTTTCCCTTATCAACAGCATGTTATGATACACGGTTAAAATTGTTTGGTGATTTTTTATTTATCTTTTAATCACTATAATTTGATTTGCAAAAAACACTGTTTTTATTTTTTTTCATTTTTTGATATGTTTTAGAGGACATCAAATGCCAACTTTTCAGAAATTTCCAGGTTGTGCCAAAAATCTTTGACCAAGTATGAATTTTTGAATCAATACGGTCCTCTTCTAAAACATATCAAAAAAAAGAAAAAATGTTTTTTTTTTTTGCAAATCTAGTTTTAAAAACAATAAAATAAATAAAAAATCACCAAAAAAATATATCGTGTATCATTTTTTTCAGTATAGTCCGTATCCATACCTACAACTTTGCCGAAGGCACCAAATCGATCAAAAAATTCCTTCAAAAGATACAGATTTGTGAGTTTTCAAACATCGCTATGCATCGTTTTTGTATGGACAGCTGCCAAATCTGTATGGAAAATAATATGGACAAACTAATGATGCAAAATGGCTTCTTTGGGCATACCGAAGGCACCAAAAAAAATTTCAGTCGGATTAAAAAATACAAAAATTAAAATTCTAAAAAAAACCGATTTCATAGAGAATTTCTCATTTCTATAATTCCCGGCCTATCGAGCTTTCAATTTCAGCTTTCGAAAAGTGTTTTCAACTGTTCCAAGGAATTTAAATAGAACTGGTGGTTATGTTACTCGTGACCAACACGACAAAGAACTTAACAATGTTTGTTTTATGCATTTGGTTGTATCTAAAATATAATTTCAAGATTTTCCTCTATAAAAACGATACAAAAAGCGTCACTGACGTGGAAAAAGTGACCTGTCAGCAAGCAGTCGGCCCGGGGGTGGTGATGGTGTCACGACACGGCACCGGTTCTTCCCTGGGAGGCCGTGGGGGAGAGGGAGTCGACCGTAAACCCGTGCCCGTCCATCAGGGAAGGGTATCAGGTTTAGTTCAATTGAATTATCGCGTTAACGCTCGCTCGCATGAGGTTTCCTTTGACGTCGACTTTTTTCCACTTTGCCCCTTGTAGTGTAACACATTTTGATTACATGTTGATTAGACGCTTGAGTAAGGATAAGTCCTTGGCGTGGGAGAAGGGGGCAGTATGACGACTTTAATGCTGTTGTGGGCGCCCCCCGTGTGTTTGTTCTGCTATAAACCTACATAAGTCCAGACTATCGAATCTCTTTTCTTGGCTTGTCGAGGAGTGATAAAAAGTCACAGAACAAATGCCCGTAACAAGTTGATTTCATGCTGAAGAGTGTTTCACAAAATAAACTTTAAAATCATAATCACTTCTAAGAAGCAGGCACGAAGTGTTTGCCGCAAGGCTACAAACGAGTTAAGCTCTCTTTCCTCTGGGTGGTAAGCTTAGCCAACCGTCGTCCTTGAAGGTATGCGAAAATGTGTATGTGTTTAGTAAATTTTCCGCTATTGTTTCTCATTATCCGGTGGCCTATTTATACCGATCCTCGTGTAGACCCTTCCGCTGCAAAAGGGATCAGTTTGCTGGGCTACTTCGGAGAAAATCGGATCAAAGCAAGGTCGGACGGACGGACATGCAGAACCTCCCTGTCCATGAGGCCAATCACCCTCACAGTGGGGTGTTGTGTCAACACAGGTCACCGTAATAATAATGATGATGATGGATGGAGATTTTATTGGACAATGGGTTTAGCCCTTACTGTACTCACTCAATTAGCTACCTGAATTTACCGTTGAACCGTTGCAAAAACCATGCATTTTTTTAAATTAGCAGATGAATCCAAACTAATTGAATACCATTCCAAATTAGTTAATTTTGAATCTTTTGTATTGTGTTGAATGAACTTATTCAAACTTATTTTCGGGAAAGCAAATTTTTCTTAATCTCTCATCTCATCATAAACATGTTTGAAATATAACTATTTGGATCGTTTGTTCAATCGATCAATCGATTCTCCATTAACAATTGCAGTGTTATGAAAAGTAGTTTTTGGATCAATTTGTTGTTTTTAAGTGTATTTGCTCAAAACTATTAATACAACTAAAAAAACAATGTAATTATGTTGCAAGTGGCAGGATGAGATCAGAGTGTCAAAAAACCGAATAAAAGTTCCTTAAGATAATGATCGTTATTAATCAACCAACCTGTTCAGTCACGGTTCAAATCACCTATCCATCAGTTATGACATCCAACAGGAAAATATTATGATTTTAAGTGTTTTATAATGCCTTGCATTCCAATTTTCCACCGTGGCACATCTCTCTAATCACACCTGAATGGGATCAAATTCATTCTACTTGCGAGCTTATACGCACGGCATGGCTACCGGACACATGCCAGCAACTGCTCCCCACGTGTTACATTGCGCTGGACCCAAGGCTGAACCATCGCAGGAATTTAAAGCCCAGTGGTTGGGTCTGGTCGGTCATCATCATCATCACCATCACCGGTTCGTTATTGTTCGCGATCCGGAGCTAGATTTATTTGGTGCAACGGTGGCCATTCTTGCGCTAACGAACCAAAGAATGAGGACCTCTAAAAATCGTAAATTAATCCTCCAACTTATGTAAATGTTAGTGTGTGTGAATATATGTGCATCGAATGTGGTTGAAATCACCGTTGGTGCGTGTATTTTGACACGCCTCTCCTCTCCAGAGATCCAGCGTAATGCAGTAGCTTTCTAATTTGTTTGTTTCACGTCAGGAACCACCTTCGGAAAGTACAATCGTGCCGAACATCGTCAAGACAACACACTCAACAGAGAGCGCGAGAGCTTAGCATTTGAGGTCATTGTGCAAGCTTTTGCGATTCATCATCAACAGCCGCAACATCCAGAAGCTATGGCAACAACTTTTTGGCTGGCCAGCATGTGCCCTTTTGTTGCAAAGAGAGAGAGAGCTGATTAACGGCATTAATCAGCCAAGTGGTAATTTATCACGCCACACCACGGCCAAGCAATGTTCGACGGTTGGGAAGTTTGGGAATCGCAAAAATAAAAATCCTTTAATTTCGTCTTGATTTTTTTTCTTTCTTCACTTTCGTGTTCTTTGGTCGTGATGAAGATAAACGCCTTTGTTTTGCTCTGGAGGATCAAATGTGGTGGCAACATTTCGTCGCTGTCGTGCTATCTTCTCGCACGTGCATTTTGGGCCAAATTGAGTTAAGAACGCCAATATGTGCAGCTCACAATATTTCACCTTTTCCAATCCTGAGATATTTAATAAAAACCAAAAATTCTCCGTGCATTGTTGTAACTCTTTGTGTGAAAGTTGTTTCAATCAGATCGTGCTATTTTGACACGCCCTGAAAATTGATGTTTTTGGCCAAAGTGATTTCAGGTCAGAACGCGTTTGACACCCTTACAAGCCCGACTACCGTTAACATTTTTAATTGTAACTCGGGTCTCCGGCAACCAAATTCCACTTCGGGACAATGCATAGAATGGTCAACAAAACAAAACATTAATACGCGTTTTTCTCGGAACGTCATGAAGCGACATGCGAAGAAATAGCACTACAGCGTTGATTTGGTAAACAGCTAAGGGACCATCTATAAACCACCTTAAGGGGGTAATGGCGATTGTCCACGATGAAGCACGATGGAGATTTTTTTGTATGGAGAATTGTCCACGAACGGGGGGTTCGAGATTCTTAAAACACGAATGGTCCCTACACATACAGTTTCGTTTTTGTGTACATTGCGAGCATAAGTTATCTGTGGCGAATCGGGACACATGAAAATTATATTGTTATTTTCCAATATGTTTCATCGAGAAATTATCTAAATCAGCAAAACCAGACTAAATGCCCAAATTTAAGCATTCAAACTTTTAAAAATCTGTTTTGCCTTCCTCATCTCAATGAGAAAAGGCTATAAAATCACTCGAAAAGTGAACTTTTTCATTTGACCTCGTAGACCCACCTTCACGTTTATCAACAAATGTCTGTGCGTGTGTATGTCTGTAAGTTCGTGCACCCGATTATCTCCGGATTGGCTGAACCGATTTGACCCGTTTTGGTCTCATTCGATCCGTCTTGGGGTCCCACAAGACCCTAGTTAATATTATGATGTTTAGAAAAGTACTTCAAACGTTATGCTAAAACACGATTTTAGCTAAACTTCGGAAGATTGTAAAAAGGCTGGCTTTTTAAAAAAAAACCTGTCATGCTATATATTGTTAGAAAGATATTTGAAAGAATTTTCCAATGTGTTCAAAAGATTGAATATCGTGGACAATTGTCCATACAAAAATCTCCATCGTGCTTCATCGTGGACAATCGCCATACCCCTTAAGTGTCCACGTGGTTTATGGATGGTCCCTATGGTGTTTTTCTAAAGCTTTATAAAGTTCCAGTACGCACCTTCTAAGGAAAAGGTGACAAGAAACAGCTTTACAAATGGCAAAACAAAAGAGAGGAAGCAAATTCATGAGACTTTTCTACACTTTCTCTGTCATGCTTTCGAAACCACTGCTGCCCACTTGAAATTTTTCTTGACCTGTTCGTTTTGCTTCGCTTCGCGAGGAGACGGTGATTTAAGCGAATTGCAGACTGGATTTTGTCATGTGATGTGATGATTGTCTAGGCCCAAGTTGCCTGAGAATCGATAATTGGGAATAGAACCAATTCCACCAGAACCAGATTCTCACCAACATGACAGCCGTCCATTGTCGGTCGCTCCCATCTCCAACACGCAACAGAGACAAGAAAGGGATTTGAAAGTCGGGATCTTTTTAAGAGGACATGGGTTTCATCCTCAAAGCAAGGGTAAGCGAATGGTTCTGGGTTCGATTCCCATCTGCTCCCAACGAAAAGGTTAAGAACACAGAAATTTGAAATGATAAATATTTGAACGAAAAATCAAAGTCGCTCTAGGCAAGGTTCAATTCCCCCTCTTTTGGATTGGTAAGAAAAAATGTTAACCACTAGGCCATGAAGACTTAGTGAGCTTGAACTGGAATTAAGAATACTGTTACAGAGAGCGAGTTGTGGCGCTATAGCCACGGCAAATAGTGTCCAGGTCATTCGAGGAAATAAAATGTCCCATCCCAGAGGATCCCGGAGTACCAAACCTTTCTTATCTTGTGCTCCCAACGAATAAACCAAATCTCAGAGCGTATGGTGGTGTGTCCTCACTAGGTACCCAGAATGTGAGGCTTTTTTCAAAACCTCGCTCCACAAGCTGAATATTGTTTCTGACCTATTTTTGGACTCTGGGCCAAATATGAGCAAAATCGGTCATCATTTACCCACGGTGCGCTACTTCCATCCAAATATTCCCAAAAGTAAGATTCTTATTGAAAATTTAATGCTTTATAACTTTGTAGAACATACCAAAGCTGTAAAACTCGATCCTGAAAAGTATTCTAATGCAATGGTGCACTACAAATGTTAATAAATGACAAGAAAAGGATCCCTTCGAAAGATTGGCTGCGCTACACAAAGAAAAATCATTGTGATATTACATCTGGAAAGGGTACATCTTTTATGTAAAAAAATGTGTAATTTTACCTCTGAAAATGTGTATTTTTACCAATATTATGGTGTAATGTCACTGAGTTAAATTACATCGAGTAGTGCGGTACCTGTGGGGACGTGCAGTCCTGTTTTTTCGTGTTATTTTCCATCTCTCGAGTGCATGGGGTGATTGGTTTTCTTCTTCTTCTTCTTTTTTCATTTTTTTAGTTCGCGCGTTTGTTGGCCGATAAGTTTTTTGGTTCTCTTTATATAGTTTTCGATAGAAACGATCCGATTTTTGTTTTTTGAGACAAGCAAGTCGTATTGCTGGCATATCATCTACCAAGATGAATCCTGACCTTCCCTTTCCTTCCCCTACTAACACAATTCCCCCACTTCCCGTGATGCTTGAAGGAGATGCTGTGGATTCAACGGTCTCATGCGGTGTCAACAGGTATAGAGCGACAAACTCTGTGTCTGATGAGTCTGCAACTTCAACTATCGGACTAACATTCCTACCTTTGTTGAACTGCATCTCCTTGGGGGGGGGCGCCGGTATTGACTTGAAGCAGAGATCTTCAGGGGTTATACAGTGAGGATGATTAGCTCCCACTAATCATCTGTTGGTTCATTGTGTAACTTCAGCTGATCCGTCAATAACGGAGTAGCAGCTCATTGGCAGTCAACCATGCTCATGCTGCTCATGCTCATGCTCACAAGCAAGTCGTATTGCTGGATTAAGTCCTTTCCATATCATCGATGATCGGAAGGCACCTCGACGAATATGTTGATATAAAATCATCTTAATGAATGAAGCCCTTCCTACATCACCGTTGACCGGAAGGCACGCCGACGGAGAATATCTGGACAATCGCGGTCGAATTAATACTATATTTAAATCTCTAAATAGCTATCTTTCCGCAGCCGGCTGCCTAAGATTTTTAGAATTTCAACCGATAAACAAATTGCTTATGGCCGCATCACCTATCACAGTGAATCCTGACCTCATACCCATCTTACTAACCCCTCAAAACTCATGTGATACTTTGTCGGAGACGCAGCCGATTTAGCGGTCCCATCACTCAAGTATCGGCTAACATTCCCATCCACTTCCCCGTGTCTTACCTCTGGTCGTGGCCGGCGTCGGTATTGATCAGCACGATAGGGAGGGATATCACTGCGAAGAATTTTACGCGCGTTAATACGACTGCAGGAAAATGGTGCCACATGACAACCGCTGAACAAATTGTTGGCTGTTGTCAAAAGTTGCCATGAGTTTTCAGCTGACTTTATGGAAAATTTTCAAAACAAGCCAATTTGACAACCAAATCAACGTAGAATTTCAGTTTAACTTGCTTATTTTTACACCGCGGTATTTGGGCGGCTATAATCTACAGATTGTCTAAGGGAAACAGATTGGTCGATGCAAAATGAATCGGCATTGACAACGTATGTTTTGCCCTTTGCAACACTGCCAGTTTTGCCAGTTGGTGTCCAGCGCGTTTGGATCTGTCAAACATTGGCCAATCTGTTTCCCCTAGACAATCTGTACTATTATCTCCTATCACTGATTACGGGTTTTGATTGATATTTTTCGGTGATTAATAAATGCTGCGTTTAATTTGTTTACGTTTCGGCCTACTCGTTTTTTTCGGCCATCCTCAGAACTGTAAAAATTTTATTACAAAAAACACATAGTCATTACATTCTTCGTCAAAATTTAACACAAAAAACCACTTACACAAATCTACGACTGTTCCCTACCACTAGTCGAACTCTTCTGACGTGTACGTTCTTTACCTACGTCTGATTTAACCCCACACCCCCCCTCGATCGACGACGCTACACTTGTGTTAGTGTGGGCTGCAAACCGTAAGTCCCGCAGTTTGTTTACAACCCCAGTGTAGACGTTGGACATCGCTGTGGATTCTCTCTGGAGATTCACCGTGCTCCCTTCTCTCAGCTTGATGTGTACCATTTCGGCCGCCTTTCTGTTTCGCTCTTTCTCCACTCTTTCTAAAATCTTCGTGTTGGCATAATCGAACTGGTGGCCGCGTTCGATCGCGTGTTGGGTGAGTCCCGTCCCTCCCGTGTTGAGTCGTACGGAACAACCGTTTCTCGAGTACTGTGATGTTTGGCCAATGTACTCCATCCCACAGGCGCCGCAGGGGACGCTGTACACCACGTTTTGCTGTCGCATTTTTGGGATTTTATCCTTCAATTTGGTAAAAACGGCCTCCCTCACCTTGTCCATCGGCTTGAACGCTGCAACGATTCCATGCTTCCTCAGCACCTTGCCGATCTTCTCGCTCAGGTGCGGGATGTACGGGAGAGACGCAAACTTCTCTCCTGGCTCCAATCCTCTCGCCACGTGGTCTAGCGAGTTGTACAGCGCGTCCACTCGTTCTCTCTGCAGCTGTTTGACGAAACACGTGGGGTAGTTGTTGGCACGGAGGATGTCATGCACAGTGCTCAGGCTTTTCTCACGGTGCTCGACGTCCTTTAGCGCGCGGTCAAGAAGAGCAATCACCGTGTTCTTTTTGTGCGCGTATGGACTTTCTGAGTTGAAGTCCAGGTAGCGCCCGGTTTTGTTTTGGGAACCATGACTTGAAATTTTTCACCACTTCTTTCCAGAGTCAGGTCCAGAAAACGCAATTTCTTTTCGTTCTCCTTTTCCACAGTGAACTTCAAGCTACTGTGAAAACTATTGAACACCTGCATTACCTCATCTATCTCCTCCTCTCTCCCCACCACCAAGCAATCATCAACATACCGTTTGTAGAGTGCGAGAGTGATGTTCTTCTCCTTCAGCTTCGCGATTCCCTCTCTCTCCAATTTCTCCAGTACTACGCTCGAACCCACTGGTGAGAGCGGGAGCCCATGGGGACACCAAAACATTGCGTGTACAGTTGTTGTTCGTACTGGAAAAACGATGATCGTAGGACAATTTCTAGCGCTGTCTTAAAACTGCCCCACGGGATGGTTGTGTACCTCCGTACCTCGTTCCACCTCTCCTGCACGCCGTCCACGATCTTGTCTACCGGGACGTTTGTGTACAGCGAAACGACATCTAGGGAGTACATGACATAGCCTTCTGGAACGCGAAACTTCGCGATCTCCTCAGCGAATTCGAAGCTGTTTCTGACGTGATATTCTGTTTTCCCGACGATGTTGTTGAGAATACCAGTCAAAAAGCAGCAGGATGTTTACATCACCAAGGCGGACAAGGGCAACAAAACAGTGGTGATTGCTGCCAAGGAGTACAAGGAAAAAATGCAACAGCTTGTAAATGACACCACCACATACAAACGTACCCGCGCGAACCCAACCACCAAAACGCGCGAAGGTCTAAACAAGCTTGTGGAAGAATGGGGGAACGAAGGACACATCGATGAGAAAACGAGAAAGAAATTGTTTATCCCAATGTGCTGCTCAACGCCAAGAATCTATGGCCTCCCCAAAATCCACAAGGTGGGCCGCCCTCTGAGGCCGGTAGTCTCCACAATCGGTTCGGTCACCTATGCGATGGCGAAGTTTTTGACTGGTATTCTCAACAACATCGTCGGGAAAACAGAATATCACGTCAGAAACAGCTTCGAATTCGCTGAGGAGATCGCGAAGTTTCGCGTTCCAGAAGGCTATGTCATGTACTCCCTAGATGTCGTTTCGCTGTACACAAACGTCCCGGTAGACAAGATCGTGGACGGCGTGCAGGAGAGGTGGAACGAGGTACGGAGGTACACAACCATCCCGTGGGGCAGTTTTAAGACAGCGCTAGAAATTGTCCTACGATCATCGTTTTTCCAGTACGAACAACAACTGTACACGCAATGTTTTGGTGTCCCCATGGGCTCCCCGCTCTCACCAGTGGGTTCGAGCGTAGTACTGGAGAAATTGGAGAGAGAGGGAATCGCGAAGCTGAAGGAGAAGAACATCACTCTCGCACTCTACAAACGGTATGTTGATGATTGCTTGGTGGTGGGGAGAGAGGAGGAGATAGATGAGGTAATGCAGGTGTTCAATAGTTTTCACAGTAGCTTGAAGTTCACTGTGGAAAAGGAGAACGAAAAGAAATTGCGTTTTCTGGACCTGACTCTGGAAAGAAGTGGTGAAAAAATTTCCAAGTCATGGTTCCCAAAACAAAAAACCGGGCGCTACCTGGACTTCAACTCAGAAAGTCCATACGCGCACAAAAAGAACACGGTGATTGCTCTTCTTGACCGCGCGCTAAAGCTCTCGGACGTCGAGCACCGTGAGAAAAGCCTGAGCACTGTGCATGACATCCTCCGTGCCAACAACTACCCCACGTGTTTCGTCAAACAGCTGCAGAGAGAACGAGTGGACGCGCTGTACAACTCGCTAGACCACGTGGCGAGAGGATTGGAGCCAGGAGAGAAGTTTGCGTCTCTCCCATACATCCCGCACCTGAGCGAGAAGATCGGCAAGGTGCTGAGAAAGCATGGAATCGTTGCAGCGTTCAAGCCGATGGACAAGGTGAGGGAGGCCGTTTTTACCAAATTGAAGGATAAAATCCCAAAAATGCGACAGCAAAACGTGGTGTACAGCGTCCCCTGCGGCGCCTGTGGGATGGAGTACATTGGCCAAACATCACAGTACCTCGAGAAACGGTTGAGCCAACACCAAAGTTCCGTACGACTCAACACGGGAGGGACGGGACTCACCCAACACGCGATCGAACGCGGCCACCAGTTCGATTATGCCAACACGAAGATTTTAGAAAGAGTGGAGAAAGAGCGAAACAGAAAGGCGGCCGAAATGGTACACATCAAGCTGAGAGAAGGGAGCACGGTGAATCTCCAGAGAGAATCCACAGCGATGTCCAACGTCTACACTGGGGTTGTAAACAAACTGCGGGACTTACGGTTTGCAGCCCACACTAACACAAGTGTAGCGTCGTCGATCGAGGGTGTGGGGTTAAATCAGACGTAGGTAAAGAACGTACACGTCAGAAGAGTTCGACTAGTGGTAGGGAACAGTCGTAGATTTGTGTAAGTGGTTTTTTGTGTTAAATTTTGACGAAGAATGTAATGACTATGTGTTTTTTGTAATAAAATTTTTACAGTTCTGAGGATGGCCGAAAAAAACGAGTAGGCCGAAACGTAAACAAATTAAACGCAGCATTTATTAATCACCGAAAAATATCAATCAAAACCCGTAATCATAAAAATAACGGTGATCAAAAATAGTCCAAAAAAAATCTCCTATCACTCACAGCGATGGAGAAACTTGATTTTATCTCGCAATATGCAATACACAAATTAATGACAAAACGCGCCCGTAGTCAATATGGCATATTTATTCTCTTTCAAACTTTGGGAACCTAAAGCAGCGATTCTACTAATATTAGCGAATAAAGAATGCATGCAAGACTCTAACACGATCACAAAGCTCCACGAACAGCGACACAAAAAAGAAATGAATATTAACACGAAAAAACAGGACTGCGCGTCTCCACAGGCAGCTTCAAAAAGTCAGATTTTGATTAAAACAATGTTAAGTGGCACAAGTTTTGTGGAATTGAATTATAAACGTGTACAAATTAGAAAAATAAATATATCTTAACCTAGAAAATTTGCAAAATAGGATATTTGTCCCTATTTTGGGCCTAGTACCTTTTTTGGGTCTACCAAATTTAATTAAACGAAATTGTGCATTTCACCAAATCGAGCAGGAATCTGTCACTTGATAATGATACATGCAGTCATTATCTTCATTTTGGTGGGCAAGAATAATTCACTTTTTCCTCCTAAATTAGAAATAAAGCAATAAAAATAGCACTCTTAATTTTTTTTCTTGGCAAATCGCTAGTTGCCCATTAGGTCGCAAATTTTCACCATTTTTGCTTACCGCTTGTTGACACTCAGCGTCACGGCTTTCATCGCTCAGCACACAGTGTCTTGCGAACCTTCGTGGTGAACGGACACTAGAGCTGCGGTATTTTTTACTACCTATGCTCAGAGTTTTTTCAAAACAAAATTCACAGTCTTTTTAAAGACTACCTGAGTTATTTTCCAAAATTCTAAACAGTCTTTTCAAGACTAACCCCGCCTGAAATTTTGTTGTATTTTACAAACGAAGCCATCTTTTTAAGAGAACTTTGCTTGCAAAATGCGTCAAAACAAAGGTAAACGCAAATCTTCTGAAGATTTGGTCGTTACGTCGGTGAAGCGTTTGAACGCTAAACCGGCTAACGGAAACAGAAAAAGAAAACAGCCTCTTCTGAGGTCTGATTCTGATTCTGAATGTGAGGTCAATCCTCCAATTCCATTGACAAACAGTTTCGGTGTTTTATCCGAAACTGATGACAAGAACCTTCTTCTCGTACTGAGCCTTCTGCCGTCGAGAAACGAGTAAAGGCTCCGCCAATTGTTGTGACTTCCGTCTCCGATTTGGCCAGCTTTCGAACGCAACTGAAGAATTGCAAGGAAACTTGCAATTTGAAGGTTTCGTTCCAGCTTGGTCGAAGAGGAGAATGTCGCTTGTTGACGGAATCTTTACAAGATCACCAAACTTTTGTTGGTTATTTGAAAACCACAAACACAATTTCTACACGTATGAGACCAAGAATGCTCGGCCATTCAAGGCGGTCTTGAAAGGTCTCTCCAACGACTTGTCGGTGGATGAGATCAAAAACGAACTTAAGGTGTTGCTTGGCTTTGCCCCATCCCAAGTAATACCAATGAAGAAAAAATCAAACGGGAATATTTCTCGCTTTGGTTTGACTTCACAATTTTATCTGATTCATTTCAACAGAAATGAAATCAACAATTTGAAACTTTTGGACAAAGTTCAGTTTTTGTTCCATGTACGGGTAAAGTGGGAGCATTTTAAGAAACATGGCGGTAATGGCCAGAATCTGACCCAGTGCCGGCGTTGCCAGGCATTCGGTCACGGTACTGATCATTGCGCCATGGTTCCAAAATGCATGGTTTGCGGGGATTCTTCTCACGACAAGGACAATTGTCCCGTGAAAGAAGTCACCCAATTTAAATGTGCAAATTGTGGTGGAAATCACAAATCAAATTTCTGGGATTGCCCCATCAGAAAAAGGTTTTGGATTCTCGTGCTAAGCATCAGCCGAAATCCAAACCGAAATTTTCTCAAAGTCAGGTTGTACCTGCATCTTTAAATCAAACGTTCGTGCTGTCTCACTCGAACAATTCTAGAAATACCCCTACCGTGGAAAAGTTAGGTAACAACAATGGCATTTCTTATGCTAACGTCGTTTCGGGTTCATCCACGAATTTTAAATCCTCTACCAATCTTTCTGAAATTGGGCAGGTACCTCAAATCTCATTTGAAAATTTTTCTGCTGGCAACGCTTTGGGATCTTCTGATCTCGGCGATGTTACGTTTGAAAAATGACTTTTTGCAAAACTCACTGTTTGGTTTGATTCAAACAATGAGTAATGCTACATCCATGATGGAAGCAATCCAGATTGGATTAAAATTTGCGAATGATGTTGTTCTTACCCTGAAGTTTAATCATGGATCTAAGTAATTCCATCAATATTATGAATTTTAATGCTCGCTCTTTAAAAGCGAAAGAAAATGAATTTTTCAACTTTTACGAGTTCATAACGTGCATGTTGCTGTTATAACCGAAACATTTTTAAAAACTGGCACTTATTTGAAAAGTGATCCAGATTATAAAGTTATAACTAATAACCGAATGAATCGAAATGGCGGTGGAGTTGCAATAGTTATCCACCGTAGTATGACTTATAGCACGTTACGTGACTTTAAGTTAAAAGTTATTGAAAGTTTGGGCATTGAACTTGAAACTTCTTTTGGGAAAATTATGATTGCAGCTGCATATTTGCCATTCCAATGCACTGGGGAAAATAAAAATTATTTCAAAGGGGATTTGAATAAACTTACTCGGCATAGATCTCGATTTTTGATCATCGGTGATTTTAATGCCAAACACCAATCTTGGAATAATTAAAGTAAATTCCAATGGTAAAATTCTATTCAGAGATTGCACTTCTGGTCTTTATTCGGTTTTATACCCGAATGGGCCAACTTGCTTTTCTTCTGTTAGAAATCCATCAACAATTGATTTGGTGTTGACAAATCAAAGTCAGTATTGTGGTCCTTTAGTGACTCATGCTGATTTTGATTCTGATCACCTTCCAGTAACTTTTTCACTTTCTCATGAAGCAGTTACCAGACCCAATAGTTCTGTGTTTAATTACCACAAAGCTAATTGGGACAGGTATCAGCATCATATTGAGAATAATTTAAATCATGATTTTGTTTTAGAAACCAAAGCTGATATTGATTCAGCCTTGGAATCTTTAACTAATGCAATTTTGGATGCTAGGAATATTGCTATTCCTAAAGTCCAAGTCAAATTTGATTCTCCCATTATTGATGACGATCTTCAGCTTCTGATTCGTCTGAAAAATGTTCGCCGAAGACAGTATCAACGTTCTCGTGATCCTGCACTGAAGCGAATTCAAAAGATTTGCAAAAGGTTATTGACCACAGATTCACTCTCCTGCGAAATGAAAAGTTCGCAAGAGATGTCGAACAAATTAAACCTTATTCCAAACCTTTTGGAAACTTTCAAAGGTTCTTAAGAAACCTCAAAACCCATCCCTTCTTTAAAAGATGGTGATAATATTCTATTAACTAATGGGGAAAAAGCTCAAAAACTTGCTCAGCAGTTTGAGAGTGCTCATAATTTCAACTTGAATGTTTTGAGTCCTATTGAAAATCAAATTTCAATAGAATTTCAGAATATTGTTGAACAAGAATTTTCATCAGATGAAGTTTTTAATACGGATCTGAATGAAATAAAATCTATTATCAAAAAATTTAAAAATATGAAAGCCCCTGGTGAGGATGGCATTTTTTACATTTTAATTAAAAAATTACCAGAAGCAACTTTAAGTTGCTTGGTCAAAATTTTCAACAAATGTTTTGATTTGGCATATTTTCCCAGTAGTTGGAAAAATGCCAAAGTAATTCCGATTTTGAAACCGGATAAAAATCCTGCTGAAGCCTCAAGCTATCGGCCCATTAGTTTGCTTTCATCTATTAGTAAATTATTCGAAAGAATAATTCTTAATAGAATGATGACGCACATTAATGAAAATTCAATTTTCGCTGATGAGCAGTTTGGATTTCGCCTTGGGCATTCAACTACTCATCAGTTGTTGAGAGTTTCAAATTTAATTCGAAGCAACAAATCTGAGGGCTATTCTACTGGCGCTGCTCTTCTAGACATAGAAAAAGCATTTGACAGTGTTTGGCATAAAGGTTTGATTGCGAAATTGAAAAGGTTTAATTTTCCGATTTATATCGTGAAAATTATTCAAAATTATTTGACGGATCGTACTCTGCAGGTATGTTATCAGAATAGCAAATCTGATCAACTACCTGTACGTGCTGGCGTCCCTCAAGGAAGCATTTTGGGTCCAATTTTATACAATATTTTTACTTCTGACTTGCCTGATTTGCCCCAGGATGTCAGAAATCACTTTTGCTGATGACACAAGCATCTCCGCCAAAGGCAGAAGCCTTCGTGTCATCACAAGAAGATTACAAAAAGCTTGGATATTTTCAATTCTTATTTGAAAGAATGGAAAATTACTCCAAATGCTGCAAAACTCAACTTATTATTTTCCCTCACAAACCAAGGGCTGATTTTCTTAAACCAAAAAGTCATCACATTATAAAGATGAATGAGGTAAATTTAAAGTGGGAGGATCAAGTGAAATATCTTGGACTTGGTTTTGACAAAACCTTACTTACAAGGATCACATTGAAAGTATCCAGGTTAAATGTAACAAATATATTAAATGTTTGTATCCACTTATAAACAGGAATTCTAGACTTTGTCTCAAGAATAAACTGTTAATTTATAAACAAATTTTCAGACCTGCCATGCTTTATGCTGTGCCGATCTGGACAAGCTGTTGCTTAACCAGGAAGAAAAAACTTCAGAGGATTCAGAACAAAATTCTGAAAATGATTCTGAAACTTCCTCCTGGTTCAGCACCAGTGAACTTCATCAATTAGCCGAAGTTGACACTTTGGATGTTATGTCCAATAAGATAATTGATGCATTTCGACAAAAATCATTGCAGTCTTCAGCTGCATTGATCCGTTCTTTATATAGTTTATAAGTTAGTTTTAAGGTATCCCTTTTCCCTTTTGTACATGTAGGACCTCCTACATTTGAAATCACTGAATAGCGAAAGCTACAATATTTCATGAATAAATGAAAGTTGCTAGTATTTAAAATTGAGGTGAAAAGTCATCGTTTGTGATTGGACACTCAATAATATTTTAACTGAATGAATGTACATGGAAAAGAAATTTGAATAAATATAAATTAAAAAAAAAAAAAAAATCGCTCAGCACACGAATGAGAGCCGTCTCCAAAATCTCCAATCACCGTCAATATTTTTGTTTGTTTTTGCACAATCCCGTTGCAAAAACAATCACTAAACTGGCACCAAAATAATAAAATAACTGGTTAAAGTTACTTCATCCATTTCGAAGAGCGGCTCTATATTCAGTACATTTGACACTTCTACAAATTGTGACAGTGTGTGTGTGCTTTTCACCAGTTACAGTCTCTCTGGCATATAACGGGCTTGTTGTTTGGCTACGCTACAAATGATTAATTATGTTTAAAACTCGCAAAGAATGATATAAATCATGTCCAAACAAATGATATAAATCATGCTCGTAATGCAAGTGAAATCAATCGTTCTAATGTTGATTTGTGACTTAAAACATCACAATGATTGAGCATGATTGTCAACCGAATTTGTGCGGCTGTACTGTACGAACTGGGGCTGAACCGTGCGTCAAAAAGTTCGCCACGTGCTTCGAAATTTCAAACAATCAGAAAGTAGACCGAACAAACAAACACTGGTAATCAGTATTATACATATTACTATGGATACACGAAGTGTGTTATCTTGGTTGAACTCAAAAGTCCCATGCAAATTATAAAAGCAAACTGAAAAATGTGTAATGCCGATTCTCAGTGTACGGGCGCACTCCCAGTCAACTCAATCGGAATTCCGAAACGGAATTCAATTCGAATCGTTTATGTATTTCGTTTCAAACGCAATAACCGGTACGTACACGGAATCGGTTGTTGCGTTTGAAACGGAAAACGTAAACGATTCGAATTGAATTCCGTTTCAGAATTCCGATTGAGTTAACTGGGCTGTTTTGTCGACCAAAAGAAAAAAAGTAAAAAAAGATAAACAGAAAAATCAGGAACACAATTCACGTGTTTTTTCAGGAATTTATCGTTTAAATTGCGGAAAATTTGAAAATCAAAAACCCAAACAATGATTTGTTATGGGCTACCATTTGACAGCTAGTGTTTTTGTTGTGGGCTCTCATTTGACAACCGTGCTAATGTCGTGTGTTGTCAGTTTGCTTTGGTCGGAATAAGGTTTCCATCCCCCCCGAAAATATGCACAAAATTGGTCGTATGCTAGAAGCAATATCCCCTAAATAGAGACAAAATTGTTTTAGTTTCTCGGGCTTATAAAGAACTATAAAGTATTTTCGTCAAAAATGTGATTAAGTAAGAGCATAAGCATTAAAAAAACTTATTCATGTTATACAAGCAAGGCTGGCTACAGCAGCCTTTGAGAATACATCAAATAAAAAGTGCCCTCCTCTTAGTAGGCCCAAAATAGGGACACATACCCTATTTCAAGCTGTCAAATTGCTTATAAGCTCTCTACACGGAGAAAAAAGCGTTCCGAAAATCGTGAACAATGTGCCACGAAATCTGGAACAAGGTGATATTCCACGGTATGAAAACGTACCATGAACAATTTCCATGAACAATAAGCAAATCGTGAACAGGTGTTCACGAAAAATCGTAACGCCAGCAGCATAACACTTGGCTTGTTATCGAAATCATGAACACTGTTCACGATTTCAGGGGAAAACGTGGGAATGTGTTCACGATTTGAAGAACACTTTTTAAATGTGAAAAAAAGGATTTGGATCTTATAAAAAATGTTATTTAAAAGTTTTAAGCATATCAGTTTTTAACTAATAATTTTGGTAAGAAGCCGTAACTTACTGTGACGGCGGCTTAGGGATTGCCTCTATTTTTAAAGACCAAAAAGAATTAAATCAACCCATTTACGGTCATTATATTCAAACTTAACACCATGAAATTTAGTAGAGTGTAGTTAAAATGCGACTGTTCAGTTTGAATGTTCAGTCCAGAATGTATTTCGTTTATCAAATTGTTAAAAGGTAACTTAGATTGTCTTCAATCTTCAAATATTCCAGGCTTCTTCGATTCGGTATTTCTTCAATTATTATGTTTAAAAACGTAACGTAACGCTTCTTTACAATCGTGAACTTTAGTTCATGATTTTTATCACTTTTGTTCATGAAAACGTAGTTTTTTGTTCACACAATCGTGCACGAGTTCACGATTACATGAACAAATATTTTACGCAAAAACGTGCACATTTGTTCACGATTTTCGGAACGCTTTTTTCTCCGTGTAGTGCTCGTCCTGAACTCATATATTCAAGATCAACATCACCTGGTATTGAAAATGTGTTCAAGATATCTTCAAAATCAATAGAGGCGGTACGATGTGTTTTTCAGATTCAGCTTTTTCAAGTTGAGTTTGTTTAAATTATTCCTGGACATATATTTCGTCGCAATAAATCTTCGAATTGTAGATTAACGCCTACCGTATGCTCGTAGAACTCTAACTTGGCATATAGTGCAATTGACTTTAACTTTTGCGGATTAGTCGCATCCTACCAATTAAGCTAATATTTCAACCGAACAAATTTTCCGCCTGAAGAATTTCTGCCTTCCTCTGAATATCTGAAAGCTATTATCGTCTGCATCATTATCGAGCCTATTGTCCTGGCTTTCCTAGTCAACCGCAGTGGACAGAAAAGGTAATTTAGTTAAGCTACAATCTTTTGCCGCAACACACTACCCGAAATACTTGGGTGCAATAAAGTCATCTCAGCTCTCGTTCTGGTAGTGGGCGTACGATATGAAGTTTATGGCAGGTATATTTTTTTGGTTTTACCGACCAAGGTAGTTAATTTAACTTACACTCAATAGTGACGCTTTAACGAGTCTTTTGATTGTTGAAAGCGATTTTACCTGTAATAACTAGGTGGGGAAAACTTGACTCCGAAGTTCGAATAATTGCACTTGTGACATTTATTTGATTTAAAAATTCAAACAATAAAATCAATTCTCAGCAAAATAAAATAAATGCATTTACTGGCGAGAATCAATTAGTATTTTCAACGAAACAATGAGGGGAGGCTCACTTAATAATACAACACATTTAATCGTAAAATATGATTTATTTCTGCAAGCTCAGCAAAATGAAAGCAGAAAAACACACAAAAATTTCCGAGGGGCCAGCATACTGCTGCTGCTGGTGCTGACGCCTCAAAAGATGCCCTGGGACGAGGAGAAAGTTCTCCAAAATTGAATATAATGGGAACCATCCATTATTAATTAAAACAGCAGCTTTTCAGGTGTATGCGCCTCGGGCAATTGAGCAAAAAGCACCGAGCAAAAGCGACGTTCATTGGATGCGGTTGTCATGAGTGTAAATATATTTCATGAAAATTGTGCGGTGTTGAAACCGCATGGAAACCAGTGTATGGGTCAGATAGGGTAAATGTGAAAAATTTAAACTAAAAAGTAACTAAAAAAACGAAACACAGAATACCCAGGAAGATATGAACGGGAACCAAACCGAGGCACCATAACATCGTAATCAATAATTTGAAAAATACCCCTTTTTACCCCTTAAAGGGTAAATTACTTGTTAAATTATCAAATAAAAAAAAAAAAAACAAAAATCATCCGACTTCAAATTTTTATATCTCAATCAGTTTTTGACCTATTTTCCCTTCAAAAAGATTTGCACAATATTCTAAAATTGGCTCATACCAACCCATACAAGTTTTTTCAACATTTATGTAACCCCTCAAATAAGGTGAATGCCTCAACATAGAGCATATGATCAGAATCATCCATCCATTACAGCCAAGACTTATTTTTTCGAAGGACTCGGAAAAACTTCATTTCGGATAATCGAATCACAGAACACGAATTTTATGTTAAAAGAAATATAATTTGATAAAAAACGAAAAAGTTTTTTTTTGTCATGACTCGATTACAATGACCTACAAAAAAAAGACTGCGCAGGCTCAACTCGAAACTTTGAGGTCTCCGAAAACACGTGCACATACCAAAGGATTTTTTTTCCAAAGTTTGTATGGAAAATTCGACACTGTCTAAAAAAAAATGAAAAATTAAAAGTACACGTGTTTCCGGTAAAGTTCTAAAGATCTTAAGTACCATACAAACCTCCGGATATCCAAAACTTCGGATAATCGGGGCTTCCGATAATCGAGTCTGGACTGTATTGAAATTCCTAAGGGCGAAATGATGGAATTAATGTTCTTGGGACAAAAAAAAAAGTTTTAAGGACATAATTATCGAACAAAAACTTCAATTTTTATCCGCTTCGGATTGACAGGTCTTTTTTTCTAGTGACGTGTTATTTTCAGTGAAATATCTACAACACACCACTGTTACCAGAATTAAGATCCCTTCAAAATAGGCCCCAAAATCAATAAATTTTTTTTCAATAAACTCCAAAACTTCAATGGAAATACGAGTGAAATCAGCTGAAATCATTTTAAAATGCATCCTCCTGCATTGAGAATCATTTTTTTTAAACTACTAATTGCAAAGCAACTGAACGCTTCTTCCTCCCCTGTAGATTCAGAATTGTGTGAACCCACTTCAAAGAATCATCTCTGCGGTAAACTTTACACAATAGGCCTGGCCGCATTAACGTTAGCGATGTTTCAATGCATTCTAATGCAATGGCGCACTACAAATATTAATAAAAAAATGACAAGAAATGGTAGGTGTAATCTAACCTATGGCTTTCTTCAGGATCCCTTCGAAAGATTGGCTGCGTTAGGGTTTGATAAGATTAGATTGGACAAGAAAATTAATAGTTATTTATTGTCACTCTACATTAAATCAGAAATCAAAAATTTTAGGCATTCAATCATCTTTTAAACCGAAATGCTAAACGTTCTCAAGGAAGACTGTATGTTTAAGAAAAAATATTTTTGAGTTGTAAACTTTTACTACAGATTGACTTCACCCGTTGACTTTCTGCGCCTTCTATTGTTGTTGTTTAGCAAAGGAGCAATTTCCTTGTCCAGATCATTAGGCAGATTGCGGTCCGCAATATTTTCACCACAAGGGGCGTGGAAGCAGCAGTTCAACTCGACTCGGGACACTATTTTATTGCTCACAGTATTCGCTGTGAGGTACCCTGAAACCATCCCTTTTACCTATCTGGGTTCAATTTTACCTGAAGTTTGCCCATGGCCCATACCACTTTTGTCCAACCCGGGGCCATCCTCCACAGCATTTGCAGGATTGAAATTATTGATTTTTCTCCCTCTGACGAAATTCCGAAACGCTGTCCTCCAATTAACGATTGAAAAATCTAATTATCGAGAAGCAGCAAATTTCTAATTTCTACTCCCGGCAGAAAAGTATTGCAGAGCCTGAAAAAAAACTTTCCCCTGAGCATTTCCCGTTGAATTTTACTTACATTTGCCCCGCTTTTTGTTCAAACTCCCTTCTACTCAAAATTGATTTTCCTCATCGGGACGAGAAAAGGTGCGC
This sequence comes from Culex quinquefasciatus, assembly GCF_015732765.1. NCBI lineage: Eukaryota > Metazoa > Arthropoda > Insecta > Diptera > Culicidae > Culex > Culex quinquefasciatus. Next base: position 74,510,905 of record NC_051861.1, on the reverse strand, counting down.
GCGTATCATTTTCACTCCCAAAATCGCTCAGCGAAGAAACTCTCTCCCGAATTTCTCTCTCTCTCTCTCACGAGCTTTGCTGAGAGAATAAGACAAGACAAAAGACTTGAATTCTTGCCAACACACCAACACATGCTCATAACGCGAAAGCAGGCAAAACCGGGTCTCAAAAACGTTGGAATCAACAAGAAGTTGGTTAAATAGAAAAGGGAGAGGGAGCTAGCTCGAACGCTGTGAAGCGAGCGAGACAACTAGCTGAACGCACGGGTTTGAGAGAGTGTTAGTGCCAACTGGATGGTTTGCGCTGAGAAAGTATTCGTGAGAGAACAACTCGTCTCTTGGAACCTTTCATTGAAAAGTTATGAGGTATGGTTTGTTTTTCTACTTAGTTAGATATAAACATTCGTAAGGAGTACATGTGCACAGCGGATTAACATTAATTATAATTTTTATTGTTGTTTGTTTAATTAATAACAATAATAGGTGTAGTGCGTATCGCGCGCGCGAGGCCAGTTTTGTACGAGAGTTGGAAAACCACGAGTAATACAGTGTCCGTGACCGCGCACCGAGCTTGACACGAGTCCCGCCGCGGCTGATCCGGCTTAAACGTCACACCGGATTTGCTCCGACGTCGCGAGAGAACAGCTGATTAAATCCGCAGTGGATCTTCCAGTACGTGTCATCGATCGATAACCCAACATTGTTAAAGGGTTGTCAGCGTCCGAAATCTATTAACCGTGACACTTGGGATAAAGTAAACAATAGAGCAGGAAGACCTAATAGATGAGGATCACGTCGCGATCGCAGTGAGTGAGAAACGATCCAGAGTGATCTTTGATGACAACAATTGGAGTTTGTGTAAGAGATCGTTCAGTGAGCTGGTGAGTTGTAGTCGTGAATGACACCAAGTGATTCGTGAACGGAAGATCGGTGTGATTAGTGAGAATTGTTGTTGTTTTAGTCATCATTATCATCTGTACCGTGTGATCAACAGTCGTGAAGATTTTTTCCTTCGGAGAGCTGCATTCGTCGATCGGGAGGTGAGTGATCTTTTTGGATATCTACTTAATTTTTAAGCCACGTGGTAAGTTCCCGACGGGAGCAAAAAACGATTCAATAAGTAAGGATTCAGATTTACAGTATGTAAAAAAAGTATTTACACCCCTTGGGCACAATACACTTTTTGTGATGAAACATGTTAACAATTTAAAGTTTGACAGAAACCTAGTACTACGTTTTGTTCAGAAACTCATGAACATTTCGCTACAAAAAGCTCATGAAAAGATGATTTCTATAAAAAGTTATATAACAAATACTATTACAGAAATCAAAAAGGGTGCAAAAAAAGTTTGTACACCTTTCGAAAAAAAGTTTGTACACCTTTCGTGTTATACCCACTCCTAAATGTTCATTAAGCAATTCTATGGTAATACATTGACATTTAGTTCAATTAAAAGTTTGCAAAATTTAGCTTAAATAAGTTGTAATTTACAGAGTTATATAAACTTTTATACTAAGTAGTTAAGTTGGAAGGATGTTTTTGATCGCAAAAATTACAGATTTGATCAAATTAAGTTCTGCAAAGTTCTAGAATCATCTAGACATCCTAACAAATCATTGGAAAGAAGAATGATTGGTTGAGTTAGGCCCGAGAACCAGCGAGTTGAATTTACCGTTCCACCTTTTTTGGAGCCTTGGCCGTTGGAATGTTAATCAGTATGTTTTCAAAAACAAAAGGTTGCATTGCCTTTAGAAAGTATGTGAGTACATAAATTTGTGAAAAACAAGATTTTTTTTCCACATTTTCCAATAACATGTATGACGTGTCACAAGTGTGCACAATCGTTTTGATGATAAATTGGTCTATGTCACAAGTGTGTATTGCGATATCCGGGAAACGGAAGCGAGTTTCCAAAATCGGGTTAAAGCATCTTGTAGCATTTGTTAAGTATAGCAAAACGTCATCATTAACTCATTTTCGACCAAAATGGTCTATGTCACAAGATAGCACACAGCTGACGAATTGTTGAAAATTACTTTGGCTCAGAAGTATGAAGTTCGTGACTTACACGGAGAAAAAAGAGTTCCCAAAATCGTGAACAAGTGTTCATGAAAATGGGAACCTCGAACAAAGTGTTCAAATCCCATGGTACGATTTTGAAAAACGTACCATGAAATTTTAACACTTTGTTCGTGGTTCCCATTTTCATGAATGCTTGTTCACGATTTTAGGAACTCTTTTTTCTCCGTGTAGTAAAAACTTCATCATTTTCCCAAACTAGCTTTGTCATGCAACGATCAATATCAGATCTGCACTCTACTACAGTACTAGACTGCATTTTCTTGGCCACCTCATTTGATTGTGATGCAGATAGGACATTTTTAAAAGTTACTACTCAGAGCTTATTCGTTTGATGGGCGAAATTTATGTGTATGTAACGTCATGATTCGAAATCCGGACACTTAGTAGCATATCATTTTTGTTATAGCTGCCAAAAAATCATATAATAAGCTGGAAATGTAGAAATATCATCAGGACGTAGTATAAACAGTCAGTTTCAAGAAAATGCATGCAAAATAGGTCTTAAATGAAAGTTTTTTGAAAGAATTCATTTAATAACACAGTTTTGACATTCATAATGCGAACATTGACATTCATAATGCGAACTTATATCCAAATAATTGATAAAACAAGATGAAGTGTCCGGATTTCGAAGCGGCCGGGAATTCGATTTTTTTGAGAAATTTTTTATTTTTTAGAAATCGTAATTGATACCACTACAGTCCTATATGAAAATTTAGATTTTTTTCTGCTATGTCGTCAATATAAATCGTAAGGGCAAGTTTTTCTATAGAATTATCTTGTATAAGTATTTAAGTATATTTATGTTTTCATCAAAACTGGCTTCAGTTTTGCAAATTCATGCACTTACAAAGCTTTAAAGGTACATTGACCAAAGCTTTTGCAACTAGATTTCTGATACACACATTTTAGTATTCTCAAAACTACGAGAACTTTCGAAATATATTTTCTTATTCATCTCCTTAAGTACTACCTACCAAATTATTCACAACAAAGTTTAACAAATTTTACAATCAGATTACTTCAGGATTGGGTCCGTAAATTTGACAATTTTGGAATAAGAAGACAAAAGGTTGGCGTGCACCCTTAATTTAGGAAGATAGAAGGAATCAAACATTTCAATTGCAAGTGAGCCTATCAACATTATAATTATTGACTTTCGATTATCCTTGGTTTTTAATGTTGTAAACAGCCTATTTGCATTTATGCTTTTAGCTGACAATCAATAATAACATTAATTATTTTCGTCTCAGTACACTTATTAAAATTCCTAAGTTGCAAAAACTTTCAGGTGTTCTTTCTCAGTCATTCCATTGCAACGTATCATTTCTAAATATATTTTGACATTAAAATGGTAAAGATCGTTGATTTGTTTTTTGTGTACTTTAATATCAAACGTTTTGCATTATAAGTTTATTTGTGTTCATTTATATCTTTTTTTAAATAATTATAAAAATATCCAGATATTCCTAAAATACTCATTTTGATTATTTGTTCCAGTCTCAAGTAGTTGCCAGCAATATGAACATTGAAATTTGTTGTATAAAATTTCTTTAATTCAGTAATTGTTTGAAAACCACTTTCATGAAAAATAATTGTGGAAAACAAATGTTTGGAATATCTTTGATTTGGATTTTTGATTGATTTTATTGATTTTCGTTTGCCTCATATGGCAGTTATTTATGACATTCATTTAAATTTGAGCACTTCACAAGTATCTCCCTAACGTTACATTTCAGTTGAGGATTACTGAAAGATATAAAACTATTATTTTGCTATATATTGTATAGTTGTACAAACTGCTACAAACATATGTTTAATCTGCTGATCTTATCTAGAATTTTCTTCTAAATTAAATATATTTCCTTATCATTAGTTCTTTATAGAAAGGGATAAGTTGATCGTAATTAAAAAGGGATTTTTTATAACTCTCTTGACGACAAAGAAACTTCCTTCGCTAAATTACACCACTTTCGTTTGCTTTACTTTTACAAACATCCCTTTTCCGCTGTCCAAAGTTTGTTAAATTTTCCCATCACCAACAATACAGGGCAGGATACGATCACCTGTTAAAATATTTCCTCCTTCAACCCGAAATCTGGAAAAAAGTTCTCACAACCCTCGTTTCCCGGTCCACGCACACCGGACAATACTCCCAAAAAGTGTCAGAAACCCATTCAATAGGCAATTCTTTCTACTCGCAACGTATTGTTGTACGGAATATTCATTGAGGCAATCACGTCAGAGTCCCGAAACCTGCGCCCCCACGATCCGTTTTTCAGAAACATTCTTCAGCCACTTCCTCTTGATTCAGAACCCCGTCTCTTGACTTTGCTTTGGTAAAATATTTATTACGTTCCCGGGGAAGCGAAGCTAGAAAGATCTTCGTCTACCTCAGGTTCCCTCTTTGACTCGAACTTTTTGAGGAACGTGTGACTCACAATAGACATTACACCTTCGACTCTATACCTGACTCGGGGAGAACTCTGTTCTGGTTTCTACTGATTTTAGCTTTACACTCCGTTGTCTAGAAATGGTGGATTTGAATTTTGATTGAAAAATGTTATTTTTATCAAATGTTTATCAATATTTCCAAATTTCTGTGAAAATTCTCCCAACATTTGGTATTTTTGAAGTTATTAAAACAAAAGCATTTTCCAAACAACTGAGTGTACAATCAATGAAATATCAATCAGATATCACTGCCGGCCCCGTTCCGTGTGACCATCGACGTTCGACGTCCGTTCGCTCCGGTTCGGACCCGTCGGTTAGTTTCACACTTTTCAAAAATTATATGACTTTGATTTCCTCCTTTCCTCCCGTCAATCGGTGCTCCAAACCAGAGTAGAGTGAAGGTTCATTCATAAAAAAATATCGTTGAGCAGCAGGCCCGAAATCGCTTGGAATGCTGCGTGGTCGCTCGACTTTTCGAATCGTCTGTGAGGGGCCTCTCATTGTCAAGATTGATCGAGACCACGAGTTCGTTACTTCGTTTTAGGAGGGACTACAGAAACGGGGGGCGGGGGGGGGTCCAACGAGGGGTGAGACCTCAAACAACTTGACGGGTCGCAAACGGTTGAGTCGCGTTGTTGTTGGACCAAGCTGAACTGGGTTTGGACGCCGTTGTGGGCTTTTGTTTGGGATGGAAATGTGTTTTACCAATGTTTGACAGACCGGTTGCCAATTAGGGCACCAGTATTGCCACCGGATTGATGTTTACCGCGCCTGAGCACAATTCAGTATTGAGGCTTTGAATGAGACACGATCACGACGCGTTGAAAATGGTCGCCTCGCAAAAAGCACTCTGTAGAAATATGGTAAACTTGATTTTTTGCAGGTTAAAAAACCTCAAAAATAGAGCTCATCTTTAACAAGAAGCTTTTAAATTCTAATAAATCTCGGTTGACCTTTGAAAATATTATTTCTTTTGTATTACTTAAAAAATACACTTAACTAATGGTTAACAACTTCTTTGAAATAAGTTTTTTTTAGTTGATGTTATGCATTCTAAAGAATTTCGTTGTAATTTTGGCAAATTTCAATTTGCTAGAATAATGTTCAAGTGAAAAAGAATACTGGGGTTAAATATTATTATATTACAGAAATTATTGTCTTTTGAGCACTCATCTATAAAAAAATGCTAAAAGTTTAATTGTTGGTTAATGGTTTCCAAATTGATTTATATTGATGTTTTACGAAATAGTTAAAAATTTATGTACAAGACTATGTAAAGGAAATTTCTGTAATCGATTTTCCTATTATGACTGCCGAAAACATTTTTTTTTTTGCAAAACTTTTAATAGAAACTTGTTTGCCCAATTTCTATTGATCTACCCATTCAGAGTCAGGACAGCTGCTTTAAAAAGCTGTATACTTGAAAAGTGAAATGCCCGATGAAATTAGATGGTCTTCTACTATTTCGTGTATCGTCGAACAGAAAAAAATTATTGAAAAATGCTGGAAAATTATTTTTAAAGTACAAATACTCCAGCAGAAAGGTGTTCAAAAGATTTGAAAAGGAATCTTTAATCATATTAATCTAAGTAAAAATTTAAATCGATTCATCAAGCATTTAAATTTGAGGAATCTTTGAAAACATTTCCATGTATGATCATGAGAAGTTTGTGTTTCTAAATAACAATTTTAAGAACATTAACATACTTTCTTGAATCAAAAACATTTACCTAGAAAAAAAATCTAAAACAGCTTTATGAAGATGTTTTAAGATCGAATAGAGATTCTTTCAGATTAATAGGATACTCTTTCAAGTCGAATACAATTGCTCGTCTTCCTAAAATGCAGAAAAATTAGGCATAATTGAATCAACAAAACATTTATTATTCAGTTCGATGGTTTAATGTATCAAAACACTGTTATACTTTAAGCAATGTTAAATTCCGTGCAAAATATTCTTTGATTAAAATGCAGATAACATATGTTTTTTATCGCTTCGCTTCGCTAGGAGACGGTGATTTTAGCGGATTGCAGACTGGATTTTCGACATGTGGTGTGATGATTGTCTAAGCCCAAGTTGCCTAGGAATCGATAATTGGGAATAGAACCAATTCCACCTGAACCAGATTCTCACCACCATGGCAGCCGTCCATTGCCGGCCGCTCCCATCTCCACCGCGCACCAGGGACAAGCAAAAGGGAATTGGAAGACGGGAAGTGTTGATGCTCCACTTTTTTAAGAGTATTAAGGGAAAATCTCCACGGTATCCTCAAGTAAGTTTCGCTTGGAGTTGGACGGTTTTTTTGGGAAGGTGAATGGTCTGAGGAGCCACCCTAGGCGAGTGGTAACGACCTTTGGCATTGTTGTTCGAATTCTTCGTGTGTTCTCATTTCTAATGGGAATGCTTTCAATTCTTCTCATCTCTTATTGGATGAATTCTATCAGTCGCCCAGGCTATTTATAGCGAGGTATTTTTAGATTCAATTTCAACTGCGCTTGCAATCTTGCATATGTTTTTTATCTGTATTAAAGTAGATAAAGTGAGAAAGTATTTTACTCGGTAGAATCCTCGGGAATATGTTTTGGTACAAAAATGTAGCCAAAAGAGTTCTTTAAGTTTAGAAGTTTTAAACAGTTATTTTATTTGCCGGGACCTGTGGTGTAGGGGTAAGCGTGGTTGCCTCTCACCCAGTCGGCCTGGGTTTGATCCCAGAAGGTCCCGGTGGCATTTTTCGAGACGAGATTTGTCTAATCACGCCTTCCGTCGGACGGAAAGTAAATGTTGGCCTCGGTCTAACCTAAAAAGGTTAGGTCGTTAGCTCAGTCCAGGTGCAGGAGTCGTCTCCCTGGGTGCTGTCTCGGTGGAGTCGCTAGTAGGCAGTTGGACTAACAATCCAAAGGTCGTCAGTTCGAATCCCGGGGTAGATGGAAGCTAAGGTGTAAAAAGAGGTTTGCAATTGCCTCAACAATCAAGCCTTCGGACACTTAGTTTCGGAATCTCGCAATCGAGAACGCCAAGGCAATGCTGTAGAGCGAATAATTTGATTTGATTTGATTTTTTTTATTTTCCAATACTTTGAACAGTGAATATTTCGTGAAAGTACATTTTATAAGCTAATCCAAGACAAATAATTCGAAAATATTAAATAACAATGCATGCTACGATTTCTAGGCGTTTCATAACTTTTACCTTCAACACACGTGACATGAAATTCCATGCTCCGATTTGTTGCTTCGGTTGCTGTTTTGAAATTCGAGATGCTCTCGTTTTCCAACAACCCGAAACCCATCGAAAAGGTGTCAGAGCTATTAGCCTCACTTTTCGGCATCCACTTTTCCCTCTCGCTGCCCTAGCTCTGAATGGGTAGATCATATCTTGCGATACGATCCTCGGCAAGGACCTTGACAAGAAGTTCTAGACGAGTTGTCCTTTTGCATTCAGGGTTCGAGGAGAAAAGGTGATCGTTAGATTAGTTGGTTTTTCGACCTCGATTCAAATGTGACAGGGTGTAGGTTTTTCGAATGGGATCAAATTGAGTAATTTTCTGTTAAAAACCTGAAACCATCTCTTTTGTGCCAATACGTCAAACTGGAACTGGCTGGAAAAGGTCACAATCGTGTGTTTGTTGTTGATGTCGAGAAACGTGAGTGACATTTCCACTTCTTTCTGAAATAAAAACGAACCAGAGAAAAAAAAGCTGAAACGAACGACAAAAGGTGAAAAACAACAAATCCACACAACCAGTGACTGGACCCATCAAACGCAATTGTTATCTATGCAGCTTCTCCCGATTCGAAATATTTGAAATCCATTAATGGCCCCAGAAAAAAAGCGAGCATATTGACATCACGCAACCCCGACAGATCGTCGTCGAGTCGGTTGAGTCAGAATCCTGTGGGGACGCGGGCGGGTAAGAGGTGGGCAGAGTGACAGGTCTCATTTTCGGAACGCGCACACGCGGAGGTGGGTCGGGTCAAACCACGTTGATGTCTTCAGGAAGGGTCCCAGGAAGGAAGTGGAGGAAACTTCAATTTTCGTGTGATATTTTGACATCCAGTCAATAATTGGTATCGAAGCGAGTCAGGGAGAAGAGGAAGAGGTATTTGCGAGACGGGGTGCCGCTCGACCACTTAAGGCCAGAAACACTTAAAAATCATCTCGAAGAGATACTTACACCCCTTGTGACATTTCTTCGCCGGGCCTGGTACACCACACGGGCCCGGGCAAAAGCTGACCGATCGCTGAGCACTGGAGAAGCCGCAAACCGAAAAGCCACCAACGATGTCTATTTTTATGATTTTTGATAAAGAGAGTGAAGTGGAAGTGAGTGATTCGAGTAAAAAGCTCTCGAGAAGTTGAAGCTTTTTTCTGCTGCTTTTGTTGTGGCAAATCGAGGAAGACTGTGGACAGAGAGGATGAACAAAAATAAATATATCCATTAGACAGCCGATCAGCGAACGATTAATAGCCACTAAAGAGACCAGCGCGGTTGGGGACACTCTGGCGCGAGCGATGACGATGACGGAACGGCGGAATAGGACAAAGCTGGAAGGAAGCAGGTTCAGCGGGGCTAGGGTGGTCACCAAGAACCTTTTATAAAATGTTGTTCCTCGCGACTTCTTTGGGAATCAGTTTTTTTCTAAGCACACCTGACACTTGTGGCTGATACTTTAAAAGCAATGTCAATGATCTCGGGATCAAATGGAGCCTAATATTTCAAAAGGGCACATAACTTTTGTAAACAATAGTTTATCCCTTTCACTCAAATGACAGTTTACATAAGGTGTGAAAGGGACACACTCTAGCCTAAAAAAGTTATGTGCCCTAATGAAACGGCAAGCACGAAATCCCGCTGACGTCCTTTTTTTACGGTTGGTTTTCGATCTTCAATTTAAATTTTCAAAAGACAACCCCATCCGCTCCATCGAATGCCAACCACCAAACGGCAACACTTTGGCGACACTTTTTTGTGTGCCCACTTAGCCTCCAGGCGACAACCTGGCTCATCGCCTCTTGCCCTCTTCTTGCCGTTGTTGTTTGGCCCGAATCTGTTGAACATGATTGTAAAACGTGGCTCAACCAGCAACTGGACATACCACCTGACAAAAAAAAGAGCCAGAGAGACGCTAAGCTAAGCCAAGCCGCCAGAATGCGGATTTGACAAATGTTCTAAGGAGATTCCCCCCTTCGCGAACGAGTTAGGCGTGTCCTCAACCTGTGCCGTGCCGCGTGCTATCTTATTCGCGGATCTTAAAGAACTACAAATTGCTTGAATGTTCAGGCCATCTGCAGAGGGTGCGCTAAAAGCTTGACTCGTGCTAGCCGTCCGACGGTAGGTCGTTGGAGTGATTTAGTTTTCCGCAGTTCTTCGCCAGAAATCCATAAGCATTCCGCGGTTAGAGTCCCCCGATCCCGGCGAAGAAGAAAAATTGATTCCATTTCTTGACTCGTGCCACTATCTTCGGTGCTTCTTGGTGTCTTCTTTTGACCGTCTCCGTTAGAGTGGATCTCGCGAAAACATAAAAGCTCCAAAATCCATTTCGACCGACGGGGACCGCCGCGTTTTTCGGTTATCGGTCAAAGTTTCGCACTTTGGCGAGTTGCCGACTAACGGACGCCGCTGCCGCCGCACTATGAGAGTTTATCTTCATGGGTTCTGAGCGCCCGCGCGAGATAGTAGAGTCTAGTCGTCTTCCGCAGGAATGTTGCTGCCGGAGGTGACCCTTTGGCGGATATCAGCTGATATCGGGTGTTTCTAGATTTCGATGGATTTGAGCGAGCATGATCCATGATACAAGCTGGTGGTCTCAACTGATCTAAGCGAAATTCGACAATCACATACATTTCTGGAAAACCTGGCCTCGAAAGGGTTTCCGTCCAACCAGGCCATCTCCGTGTGTGTATCTGTATTGACAGTTGGCGTCAATAATTCCGGTGACTCGTCGTCGTGGCGGCGGCGGCGACGAACCGCATCTCCCAAAGAAGTGTGATGGAGTGGGGCCTCAGAAGAAACACATGCTGGAACGACGATTGAACTCGCTGCCTAATGTCTTATAAATTGTCCACGACCGGCGGTCAGAACCGGAGCCCCAAACCTCGGCTCAAAGAAAGAGGACGTACGGTGGAAGCCCGAAAGAAGTTCGAAACAAATATTTCCATTTCAGTATCGTGTCTCAAATGACATAATTATGCATAAAGATAAGCGTGAGCCAGCAGAAAAATGGAATAATAATGATGTTGTTCCATAAGTGTTTTAACATATTATACCGTAGGCAAATGTGTGTGCTTTCATGTGCTGCTGCTGCTGAGGCTGAAGTGATGGATCGACTAGAACTGGACATCGTGAGGGGAACGTCGACGACTCATATTCCAATTATTGATATTTTTACGATTCTCGCTGGCGCACTCTCTTCTCCCAACTTCTGCCCAGAGATCGAGCGAAGTCCCTGGAACAGGGTGGCGCGACGTTTATCTCCGCGACGCACTTAGCGATCGTGAATCGTGAAAAATTAAGAACTCTGCTCGCCATAAAATTGTGGCCGTAAAAAGATTCTGACCTCGCCGTCCCTCCTTCCTTTCGTTGATTAGTTGGCGGACTAACCAGGAGGAAATCGATCGGTTGTTTGTCAACGCCAAGTCTTGGCTATTTGTACTGAACTCGCCGAGGGGTACGCACACTATACTATAATAAAAAATGAGAGTGCGATTTTATCGCATAGCCCCCTCTCATGAATATGAACAGAACAACAATAAAAATGTCCGAGAATCCAAAACTCTACCGGAGGTACTCCACGACGACCAACTCCAACGGTTGACGTGGTGATGGGTTTGATTCCCGCTCTCCTCTTTTTCTACTCCCAAATTTTTCGTATATATATAAATATATATATTTTTGATAAAGAGCACTTAAGCACTCATAAAGATTCGTGTTTCGAAGCAAATTCACGACCGCGGAGCGCCGCAAGTTTTGCTTTTCGGGACCTCACTCGAGCGACCTCGATTTTGGTAAAGATTGACGACGGGGAGAGTAACCCATTCAGAGTGACCCTTTTAAAGCGGGTCACCGGGTTGCCAGATTTATTCAATCCTTCAGAGATATTTTTCGAAGCTCGAATGTTTAAGCAGTCGAATCCAACTCGTTTGACAGATGCTCACTTTTAGCATTGTTCTAATTGATACGCTGAATCAAAACAAAGTATATTTAAGGTGAACATCTGTCAAACGCTTGGCTTCGACTCAAACAAACTACTCTGCTCTACCAAAACGCCATCACAATCGTGTGCAGCGTTTGTCCGCCATTGCGATTTCTCTCGTTGTTCCTCGAACAGACCCCTCGCGCTAAGACCCCTTGATGAAGAGGGCCAATTTTCAACAGTTGAGCTACCGTGGCGGCGGTCTCTTCGTGTGAGAACCCTCCCCAGAAAACGGGCAATACAGAGAAACACACAGAAAAACGCGGCGTCGGCTTCACGTACGAGAAGAAAAAGTTAAGGGAAGTACTTTTTGAGTGCTTGCTTCCTCCTCGTTTTTGCTGCGCGTTGCTGCGTCATTAGCTTTAATTACACCTCTCTTGGCGTGAGCGTTAGAGAGCAAATGAGCATGAGGGCTCGGCTAAAATGGCGGCTACCAGCCAAGGTGCAAGATGACGAAGATGACGCAGAGCGTTTCACATCGTCATAAAAAAATATTAATAATTAAATTTGGGGGCCCCGGGATGATGAGAAACTTTTTGTTCGATTTGTTGGAAACATCTCTCTTACTCGGTAGCACCCCGGGAATGGTCGAAAAATTAAAATTTGAATGAATTGATTAAATTTTACATGGTTCATTAATTTGGCTGTGGGTCCGTTGCCAAAAATTGAGACCGAGGCGAAACGGTGAACGGATCTCCGAACAAAATTGTTCAATGGCCTCACCAGATCTCCTTTTTTCGGTCAAGCTGCCAAGCTCGTGGCCGAAAGAAATGAATCTGAATCATAAAGGCAAGAGCTACATAATTAATTATAATCCTCAGTAGCTGCTCGAGATCATAAATATTTATTTATTTTTATTTTTATTTATTCTTTCACTCTTTTTTTCTCTCCTATACTGCTGCTGTGTCCCGTTCGTTGGCCGAGCGGCTACCTCCTAGCCCGCGAATGTTCACCTTTCCAGGGTAGCTTCCCAGCCCGGCTCGGGGTCCCCCCCCAAAAGAATGTGTGCATGCGCACCCCGCAGATGATCAATTGCATTTAAATTAATCTTAATTATTAGATATTTTTCTTGCCGTCCGGCATTGTGGTGTCCGACTCCCGGCAAAGCCGTAAAAAAGTGTTTGACCTTAAACAAACAATTGTTCCGGGACGGTGACTACCGCGAGTCCACGAGCTGCGTTTTTCGGGATTTTCGGAACGGCCACAAAGAGGTTGCCGCCGCTTCTCGCTTGTCATCCAATTTAATCGGACCAAGCCGCACTCGCGAGCGCAAGACTCGAGCCCCAACCTCAATTAACGCAACCGAAGAAGCGACATCTACAGACGAGGGGTTCGTCGCTGGTTTGGGCGGGAAAGTTCCCAAATGAATTTAGAAGTTCCGGAGTTGGAAGTTTGTTCCAGGTTGAGGAATTTCTAAGCTTCCGGGCGGAAAAGCATTCAAATTTCAGGCTAGAATCTCACAACAATAAAAACACCACCACCGTTGGACCCCTCGTCACAGCGGCGGCGGCGGGAGCTGTCACATCGCGGTAAGTCATACGCTGAGCTGAAAGGCCAACGAAAACAGATAATACAGCGCGCGCTGGTAGCTGTGGCCAGGCCGACTTGGATGACTCCGACGAGGTGCTTGACAGTAATCAAGGAAGATCGCGCGGTGAGTGTGACGGCGCGGCGGCGGCTGTTGTGTGCGGTGATTTTCAAAGACCTCTTCGTGCGTTGGGCGGCTGACCGGTCAGTGGCGGTGCGGAAAGAGGGTGAAAGAAGGAAGAAAATATTATAAATATCTATATATGAAAAATATTGTTATTATTATTATAATTTCAAACTGGTTTCTCTCTGCCAAAGTCGGGGGGAGCCACGAAGAATTCTTTTTCTGCCTTTTCTTGGCGATATCAAAATATTCTGCCAAGTTCCGGGGAATGCCGGTAGGGCGCGATGTCCAGAGGGGTTGGGGCAGGGAAAAGCTCTCTGTCTACATAAATAATAATAAAAACGAGAAATAAATTAAGAAAAATATGACGATATTATACGCTACTGTATTCATACTTTTATTGCACGCCGAGGGACGGATGGACGGACGGCTAGGACGAATATTTTTTTATGACAGCGAGGCTTCTGCCGGGAGCCCACAACGAGGGTACGCAGCACCTAGGAGCTTAACGAACCCCCGGCAAAAGGGTACGCGCGCGCGAGGTGTGAAGCTCTAATGACATAAAATCCAACATCCAGAAGCCGGTGGCGGGAGGAAATTAGAAATTCACCAACCGCGCTCGCTGACCGTCTTCGAAATGGCATAATTGGATATTTTTATTATATGCTACCAGCCACAAACATCTCGGCGAGGCGGGTAAAAATGGGTAGCTCCCAAATTCCCCAAAATCCGTCGAAATCGATGACCACAAAGGCGCGGATACCGCCCGGCAGGGAGACCAAACGAGCCCCACCGATCCCGACCGGGCAGGACAGAGACAGAGCGATAAAAATAATCGTAAAAATAATCAACGACTATCAAGATTCGGTAGATACAAATTTTTTATCGCCTTCGAGCTAATTTTTGTCCGCGGCCGCGACCGTCACCCTGCACAACCTGCAGTCTTCCCTCCAGTGCCGGGAGATTCCAGCCCAAAACGGCCACAACGAAAAAAGTGGTAGCACCTTCTTTGCATATTCTAACGATTTAACAGCAGCTCACCGCATCTTGGCTCTGCGAGCCGCCAACTCTGTCGTCTTCTTTCTCTGAGCCGCGCGGGTCCCGATTGAACCCCGCTGGGCCGCCCCGGTGGGGGGCTCTCACTTCTGTCCGCGGGAATAGGAAGCTGCCAAAAAATTCACCACGGACCGCGCTGGCCGCCGACCCAAACTGACAGTCTTTTAATTGAATTTATTAACGGCTGCTGCTCCTGCGCACTGCACCGGTCGCCGTAGTGCACCGCGGATGGCTGAATGCACTTTTGCCCCCGGAGTAGTAGGCCGTGTGGACGGCATGTTATTTTGGGCGGCTCTTTTGCCAGTGTGTCAAGGTGATGAAAAGCGCTGCCCGTCATATCGTCGTCGTCGGCGTTGCTTGCCTGCTTGGATGGAATTTTGCGACTGACATGCGCCCTCACGTTTGAGCTCTCCGGAGCGGGATTGAAAGAAGGCAACTGCTCGAAATTATTGCGAACCAGTTCCAGAGGTGGCCTTCGCTTGGCTGAAATGAAAATGTCATTAATTAAAACTTTTGGTAAACGTAACCGAGTACGGGAGTAACTGCTGCGACATTTATTTTGTTCACAAAGGTGTTTTGAGGGTTTGCTGGAAAAGACAGATCATGTGATACTGCACTATTACTACAATGCTTTTTTCCTAGAAACGCACCTGATGTCCTGGGTTTCAACCTCGCTAATGATTGATTTTGTCACCTTTGATTACGACAACTCAATACCGGTATGGTGTGTGAAATATTTTTCGCTCGGGCAAAATAAAAAAAAAACATCCAAACTGGTTCAGCCCGACAACCACAAAAACCTGCCGCCACGAAACCGTTCTCTACGGTACATCCCATTAATTCGTTCCATTTTACGAGTTGTTTATGCAAACAGAAATGCTTTAAATCAAATGTTCGCACAACAGAAAACCCCGGTTCTCACTGCTACCGGACTCGATTCGAATCGTTGGATCCGGTTTTGCCTTCCTCACCTTACTGAGGAAAGGCTATAAAATCACTCGAAAAATGAACTTCTTAATTTGACCTCGTAGATTCACCTTCACGTATACCTATCGACTCAGAATCAAATTCTGAGCAAATGTCTGTGTGTGTGTGTGTGTGTAGGGATGTGGGTCTGTGCACCAAAAAATATGCACTCGATTATCTCAGCACTGGCTTAACCGATTTGGACCGTTTTGGTCTCATTCGATTCGTCTTGGGGTCCCATAAGTCCCTATTGAAAATTATGAAGTTTAGTAAAGTACTTCAAAAGTTATGCTAAAAACGATTTTGGCGTATGTCCGGAAGATTGTAAAAGGGTGGTTTTTGTAAGAAACCCTGTCATGTTATACATTTTCAGAAAGGTATTAAAAAGACCTTTCCAATGAGCCTAAAACATCAAGGATCTGACAATCCTATCAAAAGTTATTAGCACTTAAGTGTTATTTATACACTTTTTGGAGGCCGGATCTCAGATATTTCAGTAAAAATGATGTCCGGGTCCATCATGCGGCCCCATCGTTAGTTAGATAATCGAAATACCTTTCAAATGAGCCTAAAACATCAAGGATCTGACAATCCTATCAAAAGTTATTGACACTTAAGTGTTATTTATACACTTTTTGGAGGCCGGATCTCAGATATTTCAGTAAAAATGATGTCCGGGTCCATCATGCGACCCATCGTTAGTTAGACAATCGAAAGACCTTTCAAATGAGCCTAAAACATCAAGGATCTGACAATCCTATCAAAAGTTATTGGCACTTAAGTGTTATTTATACACTTTTTGGAGGCCGGATCTCAGATATTTCAGTAAAAATGATGTCCGGGTCTATCATGCGACCCATTGTTAGTTAGATAATCGAAATACCTTTCAAATGAGCCTAAAACATCAAGGATCTGACAATCCTATCAAAAGTTATTAGCACTTAAGTGTTATTTATACACTTTTTGGAGGCCGGATCTCAGATATTTCAATGAAAATGATGTCCGGGTCTATCATGCGACCCATCGTTAGTTAGATAATCGAAAGACCTTTCAAATGAACCTAAAACATCAAGGATCTGACAACCCTATTAAAAGTTATTGGCACTTAAGTATTATTTATACACTTTTTGGAGGCCGGATCTCAGATATTTCAGTAAAAATGATGTCCGGGTCCATCATGCGACCCATCGTTAGTTAGATAATCGAAAGACCTTTCAAATGAGCCTAAAACATCAAGGATCTGACAATCCTATCAAAAGTTATTAGCACTTAAGTGTTATTTATACACTTTTTGGAGGCCGGATCTCAGATATTTCAATGAAAATGATGTCCGGGTCTATCATGCGACCCATCGTTAGTTAGATAATCGAAAGACCTTTCAAATGAGCCTAAAACATCAAGGATCTGACAATCCTATCAAAAGTTATTGGCACTTAAGTGTTATTTATACACTTTTTGGAGGCCGGATCTCAGATATTTCAGTAAAAATAATGTCCGGGTCTATCATGCGACCCATCGTTAGTTAGATAATCGAAAGACCTTTCAAATGAGCCTAAAACATCAAGGATCTGACAACCCTACTAAAAGTTATTGGCACTTAAGTGTTATTTATACACTTTTTAGAGGTTTGATTTCAGATATTGTGATAAAAATATTGTCTGAATCTTCCATGCGAACTATCGTTGGATAGGTTTTTTTTATCAGACCTTGCCGATGAGCCAGAAATATTGATAGTCTGCAAACCATATCAAAAGAAATGAGTAATAAAGTTGATTTGTTAAACATGTTAAGGGGGAATGTCGCTATTTTTACTGAATGTATTGACTTTATGAATATGAGGAAGGCACCAACCACCTAAAGGTGGATTAAGTAACGTTTTTGGTTATGATTGACATGCTTGCGCGTATGATTGATTTTGGCGCGGCACTTATCAGAACCAGGCCTACACGGGATCGCACTTTTACAAGGTGCCGATCAATAGCAGGGCACTGCGGCTAGTTGCGCAATAGTGATCAACCCTATGGCCGAAGAGATGCTGAACTGTGCACTTTAAAAAGACTGTCGACAATCTTGACCTACGCACTTCACCATCTAAAGAGTCATCTTCAGGGTTGCATTTTTTTTAAATTCTGCATCTAATTGTCTGTGATTGGAAGGAGTTTTCGGGGTGATTTCTTCCGACACCCCGTGTCGACGATCAGGTTGTCGTCCTCGCCGTTTGAAGTCTCAAAGGCCGCGGCCACACCAAGACTGGTTGTAGATAAAGCGCGATTGATAGACGCGTTGCGTTGTTGTGGTGTGGGTTCAACTTTTCCAAGCTGGCGTATCGGAGAGGCTGCCGATCGATCTATGCGGGGTCAATCGGCAACTATTGGATGGGTTGGTGAGGTTTTGGTGCGTAGTTTGTAAATTGTCAAACTTCCCTGAAATATGAGACAGGGTGGAACTTCCAGTCGTTTTTCGCAAATCTGTTGACACCTGTAGACGTTAGTTTTGGACGTAATCACTGAACATCTTAAAAGGGCATTCCGTTGGATTCAACCCTGACCTCGGACGAATCTAGAATTTGAAGGAACGCAGGGGTTGCGATCGTGCGGGCAAAGCCAAACAACTTTGATAATTTTGGAATTCGAGAAGCACAGGAAGAAAAAAAATGTTTCATGAATATTTTATTGATTCGTTACGGATTCGAGGTCGTTTGTTCGCGCTGACTCCTGGCACTCTGACTGAGCTGGCTGTCAGGCAGCAGCCAGAAATGGCTCGATCGCTCGCGATCCCTAAGGCAGGGATGCGGGACGCGCGGAGAAAATCAAGATTCCAAATTGGAATCAAGTTCATTTCAAACTGCGTGTATAATTCAATTAAAACGAGTGGGCTTTTGGAAAGGCAGCAGCCGGCCTGAGTCGAGGCGATCGCGTCGAATTAGTTGAATACGAAACAGTAGTAGGAGCAGCAAACCCAGAAGTAAAATGTGGTGCATTCCAACCCAATTTCACCACGCCGGGGCTAAGCCCCCGGAGAACGATTAATCACCTTGATCGGATGGCCCGGGCTCGTCACAGACGGCTAACGGGCTCCGGGGGCGCCTACCTAATCGATTAGGCGCGATTAATGTTCAGAACCTGAGCATAAAACAAAACAGGCTAAACCAACCGAAAGGGAAAAAAAAGTTATAGCTACCCCGAAAAGATCATATTTATTACTTTTCACACCTCATTACCAGAAACAAACATAAATTACACCCGTAAGCGCAGCGCGATCGGTCGGCTCGTTTGGAAATTTGAGCCGTTTGTATCTAGCTGATTGATCTGCGGCAGAGGTAGGCAGCCAGGCAGGTGTGGCAGGACCGATTAAGACGTTGGCGTTCGAGTCAGAAACAGTACACGGTGATGAGTCATAAAAACGCAGCGAAAGTTGGGTTATAAAAAAGGGTTTTGATGCTTGTTCAATTTGTTTTCTAATCGGGAGGTTGTAAAAGCTTCGTTATCACTGTTGGGCTTGTTCGGAAATGGAGATGTTTTGTTTTTTTAGAGAAAGTTCTGTTATTCGTAAAGTTTTTTGGAAATACATTTTCATTCCGAAACAGTTGGAAGAGTCTACGGCAACTTTACATTCTCAATTCTTCTTGGTTGACCCACAATTTTGACCTATAAATCCTACAGAACTTCATGATCTGCATTTAAAAACAGGTTGGCGTAAACGCAAACGCGAGTGTTCTAATCACTCAGCTATTGCAGGTGGGTCGCTGTTGATCGTGTAATCAAGAAGAAGCGATCAAACGGACAACAACAATTGCTTCCTCCAGAGCAGGTTCGCCGAATCAGTGCCGAGAGCTCAAGTGGCCCTTTACCTGGCCCACCACGCGTGCCTCTCCGTCAAGTGGTTGTTCTTCTCCGCACTCCATACACACGCACACACGAAGTTGAGCAAACAAATCAACGATCGTTTGTTTGTCTAGCGCAACTCCTCGTTGATGACCTCGGTGTGGACGTCTGTGCGCGCTACAATGTGGAACTTCAGGTGATCAAGGGGGCGAAATTGCTTTGCGCGTCGAGATATGATTTTGATTGCGCGTTGCCTCAAGTGGGCGAGGAAATCCTTGACCAGATCGGTCGTTGGCCGGCGGTTGTAAGGAAGAAAACGATCATCGGCTGTTGCCGGGTGGTCTAGGATGGGCAGGTACAGCGTTGCAGAGAAAAGGGCGTACACGTAGGACGAAAATCCGGAACCCTCACGTTCCGACTTATCTTTTTGTGACCACATGCCGGTTGACAATTTTGGCAAAGGATCACGACCGTAATAATGAGTGTGTGATTTTCCTGGGGCGTACCTGGCAAATACCAGCCAGTGTTGCCAGAGTGATGGCTCTGCGTGGATAAATCAATCACCTTCACCAGGGTATCATTTTTCACTCATCACACCCGGGTGCTCCCGGAGGCCGTTTGAATTGGGTAGATCGTCGTGCTGACTCAGCGCGGCGGCGGCCCATCATAAATCTTGATCCCGGCGGCGGCGCCTCACTTTATCATAACTTCTGCCGCCCCGGAGACGTCTCCTCCCGGAACGCCCTTGCGCGCGCGCTTCAAGAAAGAGGCAGCGCAGCAAACGCGCGGATAATCACTTAATCAATCCTCCCCAATCCGTCCGAATGTATTTAAATCGATGTAATTTGAATCAGATATCGAAGGTGAGAAAGATAAACGATTCCCGTGCAGGCCTGCCTCGGACAGAGCGCTCGCGAGCCGCAATGCAAGTCAAGAGAGCCGCCGGTAATCGCTGGAAGACCGCAAGAACAAGCAGCCTTGGTCATTAATACAGGCTGAAAATTAAATTAATTTAGCCTAATCTGATCAGATCAGATCAAACACTTTCGCGGTACACGAGTGGTAAACGAGGGGTTTTGGTTTTTTTTGGGCAAATAAATCGACTCTCGAAGTTTTTCACTCTGTTGCTTGTGAATTGAGAGTTTTTAAATTGAGCGTTTAGTGCCAGCGTTAGCACTTCAAAACAGGCTAGAGGGACTCTCAATAATTAGTGGAAAAATCTTCTATGATTTCATCAGATAATAATAGTGAGTTTTTTTTAAGAAGAAAGATAATATTTTAACCCTCTAACGCCCATGGTTACTCCAGAGCACCACTAATTTTTGTATTCTAAATTAAATTTCTCTACAACCATGCATTTTTTCAACCTGGTTCAACCTGAATTAGTTTATAAAGAATGTTAGCTTATAACTATTAAAATTGCATCCAATTTAGTCGATCCAATTACGAGTAATAGTGAAAAACGTAAAAAATCTCGATTTTGCTCTGGGCGGGAAGGGGTTAAGTTCGCTGGGGACGTTAAACTCACTTTATTCAATATGATTCAAACAAAAGATAGTTGAGTTGTCCCAAGATTCGTTTTCTCACGCCCAGCTCCCCCAACGAGACTAATCCAATCCAAATATTTACACGCCAATTGGTCTCCAATCTGTTAGCTCGTCACAAGGGAGCTTATGATCGACACCGCATCGAATATCGATTCCAACTAGAGCGTCTGATTCTCACGCTTTCCCTGCCGGAATGTCTGAGTGGGTTTCCTGCGGAAAAAGGGCAGCCAGGGTCGTTCTAAATTATGAAATAAACTCACTTGTTCTGCATTGTTAGGTTGGTAGGTCGGAGAAATTTTTAGAAAAACCGATATACCGACAAAAAAGTAAAGGGAAAACTGCCGAAGCATTAAGTCTCTCTGACGGGACTTTATGAGCCGGGAGAGATGCGGTCCGGGGACGCCTGGCTTAAGTTCCCGAAAAAAGAAATGAGCACAAAAGGCTCGTGTAGATATTAGATGGAATATTAAAAATCTATAACCACAATTGCTCACATATATCAGCTGAAGCTGATGATTATTGAGGCTTAGGAATGCTTTTTCCCCGCGCGCTCGGTCCGGTTCTCGGGTCTGCCCGCCTGCCTGCCAGTCTGCCTGGACCGGGGTCCGGTGGAGAAGGGAAAAATAGTGACAAATATTCTATAAATTTTCGGTGCCTTTTAATGGATTATTTATGTCGCTGTCCGTTCACCTTGTCTCTCTGCTATCCTGCCTGGGCTGCCATTTCTTGTTTGCGGTTGAGGCTGCTGCTGCTATCTCGACTAGGTTTGTCTCTTCAGTTTATCACATTCTCACTTCTTCGCCGTTCGAACCCCGGTCCTTTGATCCGCAACTCCCGAAACAAAAACAGAAATCCTCAAAACCCAATATACCCAAACAAACTGCCACTCACCAGCTTTTCAATCACTTATTATCGTTACACGCATGTTTGTCGACCTCCTTGCCCTCCGCCGGCTATCCCGGTTCCCGAGTCGGGTCGGGGATCGCCCCGTTTTTGAGGGAGCTTCGGTTAACATGCATACTGAAAACAAACAACAGTCCTGGAGTCCTGGCCCGAGGGATAATCCGATCCTGGATCGTCGTCGTCGTCGTCCGAGGATCGAAATTAGGCTGCTCATTGTTCTTTCCAGTGTACCGGTATCCTCGCTCTCGGAGGCCTTCAAAGAATGGCTCTTTCTCGTTCGTGTACCGATCATGCATGAAGGCAGAGCCTCTATTCGGTAGCACGGAGGCGTAAAATTATGTGCTCTTTTGTTCGGGAAGGTTTCTTCTTGTCGGCGATCCTCCTCTGCCGATTGGTGAAAAGTTTAATTTTTCGCACTCGGTGGTGGCGTACCGTAAAGCGCGCTTCAAGAGTTGCGAGATCGAGATCTGCTGGTGGTGATCAGGGTGCCCGATATCTGTAAGTCGGCATAGTTGTGAAGTGAATTGGGAGATGAGGTGATCGAGGTGGGTTTTGGAGTAGAAGTGAAGAATTTTTTAATGGTTTTGGCTGATTCCAGCTGGTCCCAAACAATTGCTAATATTATCATTCGAAAACCTTGATTTCCGGAATCCAAACAAGTTCCGGAACCCCATTTATTAAGCTTGAAACCAAACAATTGTTCTGATGATCATTTTCTCTTTTCTTTCCAGCTCCACCGGAAGTCCTGTGCCCTCCGAGTCGGCCTTCCTCGACCATCCCGGTCGGCTTCCGGAGCAATCCTCGCCGTCGCAGCACCACCACCAAAAAATTAGCACCGTGGCGCTGCACTCGACCGAGGCCCTGATGGCCGGCTTTCTCAAGTCCACGGACCTGGGTCCGCACGGTCCGCACGGGTACGGCGGGTCGCACCATCCGCACCACGGTCACCCCCACGGGCCTCTGCCGCCCGGAATGCCAATGACGTCGCTGGCCCCGTTCGGGTTACCCCACGGGCTAGATGCCGTAGGGTTCCCGCAAGGTATGTGGGGTAAATATTCGCTTTTTTCTACTTCTACTATTACTCACCCGCTAGTCCGTAAGATCCGCCGTGCCGGCTCCTTGTATAATCAACGAAGAAGATCACTGCCGTGCCGCGCGTCAACCGGTTGATGGGCTAAGTGCTCACCCTAACCAGTAGTGGTCAAGATTCTCGATTCGATTCGGTAGTCACACAAAAATTGTGAAGAGGATTAAGCCACGGCGCGGCTCGGCAATGGCTCAAAACTAGTAGCGCGCTACACGTTTCGTTAATTATACAACAAGAGTTTGTGATTGATATGTAATATTAGTTTTAGATCTTGTTAGTTTTCTTCCCTCCCATTAGAGCAAACCTATTTTAGAGGTCCCTCGCTCTCTTATCTGAAACTGAAACGAAACACGGGGACCGCGACGACGAAGCGGGACCGCACTGCTGCAGACCCTGACAACCCGGAGCATCAAATCACGCTCGAGTGACTTTCCTGACAATAATTCATCTGTCATTTCTCTTAAAAGCATTCCCGCCAGAGCCAGATCGTGACGAGGGGTCGTCCAACTGCCCAACGCGCCTTTTAGATTATCGATACGCCGCCGATGATACTCACACACGTACCGCCGCGCGTAAGAGCATTTCACCGTGCGGTGGGAAAATTTGCCCAGAAGCTCCCGTCGAAAAGACACCACGACGAAAAAGAAGACGGAGTCCAATTTTTGACAGGTCGATGACGCGGTTTTGCCGCCGCGCGGGCCGCCAATCTAGGAAGGGCTGTTATGAAATATTCACACGATCTTTGCGCGCGACGACTCTCGGTGCGTTAATTTTCGTTAATTCCATTAGAGTGATGGCGAGCCCGAGCGGTTAAGCCTGAGCCGTATCATCTTACCCCCGCCACCTCGCGATGGCTTCTCTAATGGCCTTTTCCGAGCTACCGCGCTTTTAATTGATCTCTCGGCTCCGAAAAGAGTCGCGCGAGAGTTTTGATTTGTTGTCCAAGTGAAGCAACGGGTGTCCAGCGGCAAATGTTGATGAATTTAATTTTGATTTGATTTTGATGATTTGGAATCTTAGGGGGGAGCTGTGTTCGAAGGGGGATCCAAAATGGCGGTAGCCATGTTTGCTCTTAATTAGTTTTGAAGCGCAAAGTGAAAGGACCATTAATGGAAGTTGAATGTTACATCGAATTCGAATTAAGAAAAATTGTTGTGCTCCACGCCAAACCATGTTTTGGAAAGATGAAATTATTCTCAGATTGGATGACATTTGCACTCTGTTGCGTTCGGTTTGATTAGCCTGACAGTAAAATTGGATGCGGGAGCGAAGACCGGATTATGGTGAATTGACTTTTTATTAGCTTTTCTCTGGCTGATTCGTAACAATTGGAAGTTTCGAATAATAGAAAAAAAAGTTTTCAGAAAAAATATGTGTCGTAACCCTCGTTCATCAACGAGAACTGTCAACGTTTCCTCTTTTAGCTCAAGTTGGATGAGTATTTGCTAACATTTTTTAATTTTTTACCCATTTGATGTGTGAGTAATAAAAATAACAAAAATTGGCTTCTAATCTTTCAAGTTTAGCTTAAAAGAACTCGTCTACAATGCTGATTTCTTTTGACAGTTCTCGTTTATGATTAAGGGGTACGACACCCATTGATTTTTTTTTTAATTTTTAAACATTTCCGAAAATATTTTTTCTTTTAACCGTATTCAGAATTAAAATTGTTCGTTTACATTCGAAGTAACATAGTTAGTGGTATCGGCTAACTTTTTAAACCTTAACTAGTGAACATTTAGAAACATTTGCCTTTAGATTCTTTAGATTAGGCCACTATTACACAAGCTTTTGCAGATTATGCGACTCTGATTCCAGGTTTTGGAGATATAGCAACATTGACTCCGACTGTGAATCTTAAAATCTTACCCCAAATACTATCACAACTACTATTTGAAGCTTCTAAGTCCGATTCCGACTCCGGTTTCCCAAAAAAAAATATCGACTCCGAATCTTCAAATCTTGCCGACTTCACGGAATTTTCTCTTAGTGAGTGTTCAGTGTAGTTTTCTTCAATTGCTTATTGAAATGATTTTGATGATTTTTTTTTTTCTGTTAACACTCAGCTGAAATTTCTTGAAATGTCCTGAAAACGGTTTTACATGGCAACTGCGTACTGTCAAGAATCTGTCCTCGAGCGAAATACAGAAAAAAAACTTGGCAAATACAGTTCGTTTTCTGCCGGATTGTAAACAAGCCCCAAGAACATGAAGCCATTCAGACCCACCACTTTGCCATATTTCAAACCTTGGGAGAATTGTTTACGAAGAAAACAATGCCCACGGAAGAATGCTTCTGCGTCACACACAGAATTCGCCATCGCTAGCGCTTGTCGTCTCTGCTCTTGGGCAAGGAGAGTCCTTACAGCGTCCCGCAGAACCATCTATAGCAAAAAAAGGGAAAAGTTAGGGGGCAAAAAAGCATCCATTTGCCCCATTATCACGGCAGAAGAAACGTGAGCGCCGTTGTGCGCCTGCAAACGGAAAGATAAACCGCTTAACGGGGTGGCAACCAAAATACATTCCCCTCCCTGTCGTGTATCGGCGGTGGCATACATCCAGGGGGGCTGGGAATCCTGCCACTTCAGTGTAGCGTGCAAGGAGTTTCACGTCCCTTGAGGCGCGTTGGAATCACCCACCAAACAAGGGAAACAACATCAACAAACAGCATCCCTTCTTCCCTCGCTTTTTTGGAGGAGTAGAGTTGGGTAACCTTTTTTGGTCTTGAAAGTCGCGTGTTGGTTTAGCGACGTATGAACAAAATCGTTTGTCTAACCACGCCCCTTAGCAAGCGTTTGAATCGCTCTACAATAACTGTCAAAGCTCACGCTGGGAACTCTACAAATGTTCCTCACACTCGAATACTGCTCGTTTCGGGCTGTTTCCGGACATTAATCTAGTTCAAACAGACGAACCAAAGCCCAAAATAGGACTCCCAACTCTACAAATGGATGTACGCTACAGTTACCATTGCGAAACCCAAGCGAAACCCCCTCCCCGTGCAACTTCAAGTGATGCCGCAAACGAGGGGGAGATCCTCCCTTTTTTCCAACTCCTGCTCACCCATTAAAGCCATTCGACAAGAAAAACGTCATTTATATTTCATGATGTTGGCGCAGCTACTTTTGCTGAACACGACGACGTCGTCGATTCAGCGTTGAGCACACTTTTAAGCATCGCTAGTGCGGCAGTTTTCTGCTGCTTGAAAAAGAGGGAAAATGTGACATCGCGTCCGGGTGGCGTGACAGAGAGGACAAACACCATCCAGCTGGAGCCGCTGGGAGAAGTGCGGTGCAGATTTACGGTCCGACTTCTTCTTCTGCTTCTTGTTTCCTTGTGTGGTGAATGTGTTTCCCGGCTGCATTCGCTGTGCAAGCCCGCTGCAGCTTTTTGTAGAGGCTGATTGCGCGATTCTTCGTGTCCGCAAAGACGTCGTGATGCACACTCTTGCAACGAGTACATTCGCCATGTTGTTTTGCGATTCGAGTTGAGTGCCTTAAA
This sequence comes from Culex quinquefasciatus, assembly GCF_015732765.1. Classification (NCBI taxonomy): domain Eukaryota; kingdom Metazoa; phylum Arthropoda; class Insecta; order Diptera; family Culicidae; genus Culex; species Culex quinquefasciatus. The sequence goes on along the minus strand of NC_051861.1, from coordinate 74,484,640 downwards.
GGTTAGAAACGAGATGCTAATTTAACATTTTGGTAGTTTAAATGCTAAAATAACTTAGAATTTTATTTTTCTGAATCTCCGAATTCAATTCATATGTATCAAATGAATGAAGCAAAAGTGTAACCAAAATATTTAATAAAATATATGGTTTAAATCCTAAAATCAGAGTGATATGCCATTTGAACGAAAATACGTAAATAATATTCAGTTTATTCTAAATAATACTCAGTTTTGTCTAAGTTTAGCAAGGATGTTTAAGTTTATAGAATTTGAATTCCCCAATATGTCGAGGGAAAAAACAGTTCTAATCTAATCTAATCAAATTTTAGCGCAGCCAATCTTCCCAAGGAATCCTGGAGAAAGCCTTAGATTAGATTACGCCTAGCCTTCTTATTGTCATTTGTTGACATTTGTTGTGTGCCATTGCATTAGAATGCACTGAAACATCACAAACGTTAATCGTCCATGCCTACCACATAAAGTTTACCGCTGAGATGAATCGTTAAAGTGGGTTGAGTTTGAGCACGGAGAGTTTTGTAATCTCGTTTAAAAATAAATAAAATGGTTCCTCACGATCTGCTCAAAAATTAAATCAACGTTAGAAAACCTATCAGCTGCAAAAATACAATTTTTCCATCTGTTTACACTACAAAACTGTACACTTTGATGGCTAGAAAACAAGGGGACAAAAAATCGTACGTCACTCCAGAGCCCAGATTCGCCATGTTTCTTTGTGTCGATCACGATCGCCCATCTGGCCCTTCGGGAACGCTCTAGTATGTCATTGGCAGTTGCTGCTGATACAATTCCAAGGGTGTTCCATACAGGGGACGCGCGCGTCGAGGCGTGATGTGGAATAAATTCCGGCCCCTGCCGACGACGTCCCACGGCGCGACCCTTTTCCAGACCCGGGTCTCCGAACTGTTGATAGTTGACAAATTGTAACTGTCATTCAACGGTGGCGGCGGCTCGGAGTTGAATTTGGTGCCGACATTATGGTTCATGTAAAAATGCGCTCTGCAACGCCAAACAGAATCAAAAGTTGTTTTTCATAGTTTGGAATCGGGAATCGAGGGTTTGTCGCTTTTAAATCCAAATTGCACATGTATGTTCAAGGTGACGGTTCGACTGTACGGAAAAGCGCAGATGCAGCTAGTTTCGTTTCGGAGGAAACACTATTGTGTGTGCTTGTTTTTGGTTGATGTCCCTTTGTTGGCGAGGGTAGTGGAAATGTAAACTCGAACATTCATCGGGGCATGGTTTTTGGTGGGGAGGATTTTTGCCTCTTTTTCAGTCTGATATAAGGGAAGGGGCTCGCTAAAACGAGAGACGCCATTTGGAAAGGATAATGCAGATTTATGACAGTTTCAGGCTTAGGCGCAAGAAAGAGGACTTTTCTGTCACGATTTGAGCGCTAGTTGTTTTTTTTTTAAGATTAATAATTCCGAATATAGGTACACAGATAACTTGAATTTTCACAAAATTTTTAGATGTTTTCAAATCTAAAGTTTTTTTAAAGATCCTATAAACATATGAAAGACAAATTGTACCATGGCATTTGAACACTTCGTTCGTGGTTCTCAATTTCATGAACGGGTGTTCACGATTTTGGGAACTCTTTTTTCTCCGTGTAGGACTTTTAAAAAAACTCTAGAAATGTTCATTCACATTTTCTAGATATTTGTTTGCTCTTGTTGCATTCAGAGCAGTTTTAAAGTTTCTAAATTTTCCTATCATTTTCAAAGAGTGTACGTGAAAAATATTATATTTCAACTTAAATTTCCAAATTTTTAAACTTTTTTGTTTTGAATGGAAGCTTATTTCAACTATAGAAAAATTTATACGATTTTTAATATTTCGCTATTTTTTCAGTTTCAATAAAATTGTAGCAATTTATTATCGATTCCCTTTAACACTTTCTAGTAACCACCGTCGGTACTTTTCCGCCACCTCCCAACCAGCAACAAGGCGTTTATTTACATAACTTTCCGCCAATTCGATTGCGATGCCGCGTGCTAGGCAGAAGGGATAATCTTCAAAACGCCCGGCGGCGGCGGCGGCACTTTCCCGCCACCCATTTCTCAGTCAGTGTGGTGTCATGTTTTCACAGCAATTAATTTTTCCATGCTAATTGAGACCGTTTGCCCGAAGATTGAGCGAAGAGCTACTGCACACTTTTTTTACGATGCAAAGACGCGCTTTTTGCGACGACGAGGGTGGAAAATTAAGTGTAAATATTTACTTTTCGCACCCAAAACGGCCCATGGGGTTCCAGTCCCACGAAGGGTGGTCGCTGCCAGGGGTGGAAGCACTAGAAGATGACACCGACCGGCGGTGAAACTTGGACCAAGTCACGTGGCCTGGAGTTATGTGTAGGGTTTGTCTAACTTTTCGAGTTGGTAATTGATATTCAAACAGAGTGGATGGGAAAAAGAGCAAAATAAACTGTGGGTGGTGGTGAGGCTAGAACTCACATACAAAAAAAAAAACATATTTTCAAAAAACTTCAAAATTTTAATGGAAATTGAAATGCAATTAGCTGAAATCAATTTAAAATGCATTCCCTTGCGTTTAGAATCATTTTCAGCATGTTTGGGTTGATTTAAAGTTCCTTAGAATTTTGGAAATTTTCGATGTTTATTATCGCTGAATGTTTTTTTTTCGCTAAAATTTTTGTTTTCGTCAAATCTTACATTTTTTGAAAACTAATGATTGCAAAACAACTGAACTAGTGTAAAATGCATTTTAAAACATTTTATCCATGCAAATGTTGAAACTATGGCTTATTTCAACATTTATATTTATTTATTTTTTTTACCCCGGTCAGAGCCGAGGGACACACATTTTGAAACGTATTTGCATCAGCCTAATTATGGACAAAATATCTCAAACTTGAACTAGTGTGAAGTGGTTTCGCAGTCCGCCGCGGCGGCACAGCAAGTGAACCTTAAAATTGAAACCCGATAGTTTTTCCGATTCCGGTGCACGCGACGAGCAATACGTTGCGGTTACCGTATATGGACCGACTGAAGCCACCTTGTCGTCGTCGTCTGGGCACTCATTTGGCTTTTTTTACACTCCGAGTTGCGATCGATAAATGCACGTTTTTTTTGTTTGTTTTGTTCAGTCTTTGTGCGATATCGGGTGTAAGTTCGACGACCTTTAATTGATATCGAGCGAGGGATTAAAACGAAACATTTTAACTTTTTTTACAGAGCTAAAACTAATGCAAATACTCTCGTTTCAGAAATTTCCAAAGCAGAATTAACATCGAGCTGCACATTAAAAAAAGATATTTATGAAATTTTATATCACAATTTCTCTCATTACTATCCAAAGATTTTATAAGCATCGGTTTCGTTTCAGTTTCAGATATCAAATTTAGTTTTTAAAGTAGATTTCTGTTTTCATAATTTATTTTTAAAAACTTTTAGTTAAAGCACACAAAATCTAGTTTCGCCAACATTTTTCTCACATATTTCTTCAACTTTATCCCCCATCAACAGGAGTCAACCCGCGGAAGCAGCGCCGAGAACGCACCACATTCACCCGTGCCCAACTGGACGTCCTGGAGGCCCTTTTTGGCAAGACGCGCTACCCGGACATCTTCATGCGCGAGGAGGTCGCCCTCAAGATCAACCTGCCCGAGTCGCGAGTACAGGTAGGTGTCGGATTTTCCATTGAGCCTGTTTGTGATTTTGAAAATCAGAATTTTGAAATTCTTTATATTTTTTTTCGAAAATATGTGTTTAATCACATAAAAATCGTCTTCCAGACAAACTAGTTAAAATAATATTTAGTACAACTCGAAATGTCTACAAGAAAGCTTTATATTCAATTTTTAAGCCACAACGAATAGTAAACATAAAAATTTCGCAAACTTTTGTGTACGCTCAACTTTAAAATTCAAAAAGACGCTTGAGAGTGTATTGTAACTTACGGTTACGATTACTTACAGTTTTCTGTCCATATATAAGCTTGATTGGTTTGGTCTAAGTAGATTTTATTTTTTTGTGACTCAAGAAAAATTAAGTTAAGTTTAGCCAGAATGCTTTATAAGGTTTTAGCTGATAGCAAAATAAATAATTGAATGAAATTATAATTGTCTATAAATTTATCGTAAATATACAATATCGTGGGATGTTTCTGCAGTGTAACTACCCAAGTAACATTTTTTTCCAGGAGTTCTACAAGAGCTCTTCAAGATAGCTACAGCATAGCAGTTTGGACCGCGGTAGGATAAAACTCTCTTCAAGTACTCTTCCAAACCCCTGAAGAAGTTTTGAAGAGAATTTTATCCTACCGCGGTCCAAACTGCTATGCTGTAGCTATCTTGAAGAGCTCTTGTAGAACTCCTGGAAAAAATGTTACTTGGGAAACCACGAAACTGTTCCATGGTTTAATTTTTAAATATTCAAGATTATTTTAAACAGGTTTAATTTTTTAGAATTGTTTAATATACCTTTATGCTAAAATTGGCAAAAACAACATACCTGGAGTTTTTTTTTAAAAAGGTCCAATAAACCAAATTTCCAGTTTTTGCTTTTTGGGTGTTTTTGAAATCGCCTTGTATTAAAAAACACCCAATAAGCAAAAACTGAAAATTTGGTTTATTTGTCCTTTTCAAAAAAACTCCAGATACAGCTTACGACTCTGTTTATCCAACGACAAGTGTTGTCACTCTTGGTAGAAGCAAAAAATAACCCTCAAGGCCACCGGACAACGGTAAACTCTCAATTTTCCACCCCCCATTTCAACAATGTGGTGGGAATTTTCCCGCCAGCAACCATATGCAGTGTGACAACAACATTCCTCCTTTCGTCCTTCTCCTATGGAATCAAAATTGTGAATAACTCTGCGCGTGTGATGTTGATTTAATTTCAATTTTTAATCAATTTGCTCGCTGCCTCCCTTGCGGCGGAAAATAGAAGAAGTTTTTGCACTTTGACGACCGCCGCCGTTGAGTTTTCCCGACGTGGAAAAATAAACTCACCAGCGCCGGGAAAAAATAGGGTGAATAATAAAGTGATAATCGGGGAGGATTTGTTATTCATGGGGAAGAATTCTGTGCGGGGTGACGACAGGGATGCGAAGGCTGACAAGATAGGCAAGGAGTTGCACAAGACGAAGAATTGAATTTCACCGTCGGTTGACAAGGGAAATTAAATTTTACGAGCGGTTGGCGTTTTGATAATTGGAAGCGAGAGATTTGAGTTGAAACAGAAATAGCATTTTTGACACAGGGGGAATTCAAGGCAGAATTTTCAAATTTATTTCATTAAAGAGTCTGTTGAAGATTTGTGAATCAATCTTTCAAGTTTTAGGAGGAGTAAACTTCAATTCTGAAACTATTTTATATATATCACTGAAAATTATAGTACTGAGGTCAAGCTGACCTGACAACTAAGTCTCAATGAATGATTTATGTTATAAATAAATTCTGGCAATCATGGCAAAACCAAATGATATAGTGTTCTATGAGATTCACATTTTTTGTAACGGCAGAAACTAGATAAGGAAGTGTTTTTCATGTTTATAAAAATTTCAAAATCATTTATTTTCAAAACATAACAAACTTAAAAACTTTAAATTTGTTAATGGTTCATTTTGTTATAAAGATTTGCTCGAATTCTCTGAATTTATTTTAACTACTGTTCTCGAATAACCTATTAGAAAAAAGCTCTAACCCCACAAATGACTCCCCTTCCACTACCTAGTGTCACTCAAGATTCATCAATTAGTTCCACTATCAACCAAACTACCCGGCGCGTCGCGCAAATGTCTATTACTCTTATTTACGAGCAAAAGCTCTATTTTACGACCCCTTCTCTGCCCCCGTAGAAAACCTAGGAAATGTTTTGCCGCCGTACAGATCGCAGCAAAAATTTCAAATCGTCATCAAATCCATTTGTCTCCGCGCCACAGATCTCCTTTTATGGCCAAACTCTCTTCTATCCATCTGGCCTGGTCCGGGCTCTGGTCTGAACTCGGCGGCATCGATTATCATAACCATAAATATCGAATCGGCAAAAAAAAACTCACCGTCTAATGTCGTCGATTCCCCCAGACAGGGCGCCAAGAACCATCTGCGCACCGTCAACCAGAGGCGGCTGTATTTGCGCAACCCAACTCGAACGTAATAATTGCCGGAGGTGCAAACAAAACCTCGGAACATTCCGGCCGATCGACCGATCACAACAAACAGCAGTGAGATTGCGAAAAATTGATCGATTTTAGGGTCCGTTTTCGCTCGTTGCTCAAGCCGTAACTGCGGAGGCTTCGGAAAAGGTGATAATGAGAAGGCATTAGGGCTCTCTGTGGGTTCTGGGAAATTTGTCGAGTCAGGGGCCAAGAAGTGATTGATCATTCTAGGCCTGGAAGAAAGTGCAAACAGATTAGAAACAGATTGAGATGTAACTGTGCAGCTTCGGGGTTTGTTTGTTTTGGCCGGAAGCTGACAGCCAAGCGGTATTGTAATCATTGCTTTTATTGTGTGAAATATGAGTTTGGTCAGATGTGCCCCCTCAGGAGCATGTTGGTCATTGATTTGTGCATGTTCGCAAAGTCATTGAATTGCTGTTGGAAAACGATAACGGCTTACTTTACGGCGTGTCCTTCGGTAAACTCAGTTGTGTAAAGAAGAATGTTTTTTTGAAAACTGAAATGATTTTCGATATTTTATTTAAAAAAAAAATCATTAAGGATATTCTTAAACACCTTATGAAATAATTTTCTGAAATGGAACTTGCTTAACATTCCAGCACCTTGAGATTTCCCTCCGCTCCCAAAACACAACCGAGTGTACCGGAGAGCTATTAGCACAACTCTCTCAGTCCCTCGGGAAGGCAGCTTTTCCCCTCTCGAATGAAAATACCAAACGTAGCGGAAAATCTCCAGCTGTGCGGCGGAACCACAGACTAGCTACGCAGACTAGGGTGGTGGTGGGCGAGGGGTCGCAAAAAGGTAATGATTTCGTAATCACGTTTTCATTACCCGAACAAATAATCCTCTCCCGCCGGGGACATCATCGACAACCAAGTTGGGGGAGGAACAAAAAGTAATAAAATCAAATGAATTGAAACAAATCACTGCCGGGAGGACGGAAAAAGTTGGCATGGTTTTGGTTTCGGGTTTGCTGGGTGGCAGTCAAGTGAGGGGTGTGCTGCTGCGTGTAGGAGGATATTGAATTACCATTGTACTTTTAAGAGTTCTTTAACGGTTCTCCGTCGGGGGTGGATGATTGGGGAGGGTGGGCTCAAGTTGCTCAACTTACAAGAGGTGAAATGTTGAGTTGGAAGTTTTTCAGGCAATACTTGATTGATCTGTGGCATTTTTGATGCACAAATAGTAAAATTAGCGTTTTTTGAACCACACATGTTTTCTCTAATTTCTCTTAATTTCGTAGCCGGTGACATATATCAGGATATGTTTTCACAAAATGTCTCTCTCTCTCTCTTTCCAGGTTTGGTTCAAGAATCGCCGCGCCAAGTGTCGCCAGCAGCTCCAGCACCAGACCTCCGCCAATCTCAACAGCAGCAACAAATCGTCCAGCAGCAGTTCGTCCAACTCGGCCAGCCGGCAGTCCGGCGGCGGTTCCGGTTCGTCCTCTTCAGCGAACCACAACGGTTCTGCCAACAAGACCACCTCATCGATAGCGAACGCCAACAACAAGCCCACGATCAAGCACACGCCGATGAACAGCAGCAGTCACGGCAGTCATCCGAACGGAACCGGAAGTGGGCCAAGCAATAACGGTAGTGGAGCGGGCGCGAGTAACAGCAGCAGCAGTCACAACGGAAGTTTAGGATTGGCGCACAGTAACGCGTCGCCGATCCTGCCGATAACGCCGTCGACTTCGGTGAGTCCACCGGTCAATGTGATCTGTAAAAAAGGAGCAACCGTCGTCGTTTCATCACACCCCCCGGTGGTGGTGGTGGTGGCGGCGGTAACGATGGCATGAAGGCGTCTCCGGGCTACGATCTGCTGAAGGATCCCGAGCTGAGCAGCTTATCGCACCACGCGCCGGCCTACATGAACATAAACTCGCGGTTAGGTCAATCGCTGGGAGCGGGTGGAGTCGGAGGTGTTGGCGGCGTGGCCAATGGGCCATCCGCCGGCAACCTGACGCCACTGGGGTCCAACTCGTCCATCATGACGACACCGTCGCCGCCAATCACCCCGCAGACCTCACATAGCTCGCTCGCGTACGTACCGAACCACGAAACGTACAACTTCTGGCACAACCAGTACCAGCAGTACCCGAACAACTACAACACCCCGTCCTACTACAGCCAGATGGACTACTTCCAGAACCAGAACCAGAGCAACTACAACATGGGCCACGGCCACGGCTACACGACATCCGCCAACTTTGGCCTTGCCTCGACGTCGGCCCTCACCGGCGGTCCGATGGGCGGCCAAACGTTCAGTCCGAACGGCCTCGACTACATGAACCCGCAGGACAAGTACGTCAACATGGTGTAAAGTCCCGATCGAGAGAGCTGCCAATCATTGCTCATATCACACACACACACTCACGACGACAACGACGATTTTAGCAGGCGCAACTTCCGAAGTTCTGAATTTCCCGTTGTTCATCCTCCACCCGCTCTACCATATCGAAGAAGCGCCCCGTGTGATCGCTTCGAAAGCTTTGTTTTTAATGTTTTTGTTGCCCCCTACCCAAAACCTTCCCCCCACCCCACCCTTCTAATTTATTCGTTAGGCTGCCATAGGAGAAAGAACGACTCGAATCGTGCGAAAGTCATTTTCGAATTAAGTGTATAGAGAAAGAATCAATCAAAATTGAGCCAGAATCGATATCAAACTGTTCATATCAGTATTTTTGATAGGATCAAAAAAAGTGAACGCAAGTATTTAAAAAACAACTGAGAAAAAAAACATACATCGATTTACCAGCGCCAAAATGTGTTATTAAAAACCCAATCTTAATAAAAAAGAAAACCAAAATCTTATCAAAACAAACAAAAGGTGTAAATCCGTGTATGAATTAAAACAAAACAAAGAGATTTAAAACAGTGCGACGGATCCCGCCTCAGAGGTCGTGCAACGAGCACGAAACAAATCATTAACTTTGATATTAAACAAAAGTGTCCCACGTCCCACTCACACACATTCCAACCACTTGTACGTAGGATAGTTAAGCGGTAAGAGAAAAGAGAGAACCTGTGCAATTTTACGTTCGAACCATTTTTGCAGCATGTGCGTGAGAATGAAACCCCCCTTCCTTTTACAAAATACTCATGCTCCAGAGAGAGAAAGAGCGCCAGCGACTCAATTTGTTTTTACAAATGTTACTTTTTCCTTTTATTTTTTTCCATTCGAGGAAAAAAATCATCCAACCAACACACTTTTTAACACGCTCTCTATGGAAGAACATTGAGCAAGAGCAAAAAGAACAAGATAAGATTAGGTATAAATAAGATTAACGATTAAATGAATTGAAAGCCCTTCAAGCAAAACAAAAAAAAAATCGCTAAATATAGTTGTACACACGAAGCGCGCTGATTCAGAGAGTGAGCACTGCAAATGTGGTTCTTCCGGTTCTCGATCGAGTGGCGAAGGAAGAGCTGCCGGCAAGTGTACGAGATTAGCGCAAGTGCATGACGAAGTGAGCGAATCAGAAGCAAACAGAGATGCAACTAGCTACTGGTGGTTTAGAGAGTATCGAGAATTTGATTACAAATTTATTGATTATGGAATGAGTAAAAAAATAGGGGGAGCGCGAGGAACGCTCCCGAGAACTGTACATAGTAAATCGAAATATTATATAATTATATTATCTCAAAAATAAAAAAAATATGAAATCATAAAAAAATGCCTGGTTTGTTACTTTATTATGAAAGAAACTATAAATTATGATGACATCAAACTTGATTTTTAATGGGTTTCAATAAATTCTCTAAAAACATTTTTTTCTAAAATTATCTGATGACAGCAAAATTGAAAGTTTTATCTTGTTTTTATTAACTTTATGTATAGTTTATAATGATGTTATGACATTCATCACTTTCCCTCTCAGTTGGAAGAAGTGTCAAATTGAACGTTTACTCTCCCATGGTTCCAAAATACACAAAGTAATTTTAATTAAAAAATTTATTGCTGCAAAGTTACAAAAGGCTCGCATTCGTGTGCAGAGCGATGGAAACCGTGACGCTGAGTGTCAAGTAGCGGTAAGCAGAAGGAGGGAAAATTTTTAACCTGTTGGGCAACTAGCAATTTGGCACAAAAATAGTGAAGAGTAATGTGTTCATTCCTTTATTTCAGATTCCGGAAAATTGTCGATGAAAAGCACAATTTCGTTAGACTAAGTTTGGTATGCTCAATTTAGGTACTGAAATGCCCGCAAAATTGCCAAATTTGGTTACATCCTATTATCGATGTACATAAACTATGTTTTTGATTTGATAATGCCAAATTTTTCTACAAGCAGAAATAAATAAATTTACAGGACAACATTTTACTTTGGATCAATTATGGTCACCTTGAAACGAGCTATCAAACAAGATACTTTCTGTGCTGATAAAATTAAGCTTTATCGTTGTGAACAATAACATCAGCAATCTAAGCATAATTTTAGGATCCAATTCTCTGGAAAACAACATTGCCGAATGAGAGTTATAACTTTTAAAGCATCGGCTAATGAATTGATTTTTGTCTTCCTCACTGAGGTAAGGCTATATTACTTCTATCAAAATTAAGAAATCTCGTACTGGGATCCGTGGTGTAGGGGAAAGCGTGATTGCCTCTCACCCAGTCGGCCTGGGTTCGATCCCAGAAGGTCCCGGTGGCAAATTTTGAGACGAGATTTGTCTAATCACGCCTTCCGTCGGACAGGGAAGTAAATGTTGGCCCCGCACGAACCTAAAAAGGTAAGGTCGTTAGCTCATTCCAGGTGTAGGAGTTGTCTCCCTGGGTTCTGTCTCGGTGGAGTCGCTGGTAGGCAGTTGGACTAACAATCCAAAAGGTCATCAGTTCGAATCCCGGGATGGATGGAAGCTAAGGTGTATAAAGAGGTTCGCAATTGCCTCAACAATCAAGCCTTCGGACACCTAGTTTCGAGTAGGAATCTCGCAATCGAGAACGCCAAGGCAATGCTGTAGAGCGAATAATTTGATTTTTGATTTTTGAGAAATCTCGTAGGCCAAATTGTTGAAGTTTAGATGTGCAGTTCAAAAGTTATGTATTATAATATATTTTCGCATGCATCAGGATGATAATGAATAATTTTTGAAGATCTGGCAAACCTGCCACAAGTTTTGATCACTTAAGGCTAACGAGAAGGCAGTAATATATTCACATTACGACTCGAGTTTTTAAATGCAGTTTCAGGGAAATTGCCGTAACTTGATGAAGTTCTGTGAGTTACAAAAGATTAACATAGGGATAGCAAGCAATTTGTCGAGTTTAGAAATCAATTTCAAAGGTCGAAGTTCTGTTTTTTGCATACGAGTTCAAAAATAGGTAAAAGTTGAACAGTTCTTATGTATTGCATTAAATATCAAAAACTGTTTCCCTCCGTTGAAATTCCACCCAAGCAAGCAAACATGAAAAAGAGTGCATGTTGAAAGTTGTAATGCCTAAATTGAGTGTAAAATTCTCAAATCAATTCTGGCTCCACGCTGTTCCATTTAAAATTTTGAACTTACGCGAGCATTTTCCTCTATCGTTCTCTTTTGATGTTTCACGGTCGTTCAAAACTTGAAAATTTAAAACTGAGCATAAAAAAGTCGCTCATCTTTCTGCCACCACGTGAGAGCGCGCGAGGGATAATTTGATTTAGGAATTTTTTGCTTCCCCACCGGTCTGGTTCTGATGGGATCTGGCCCAAGATAACAGGGCCATCAACCATCATCAAACTGATTTTTTTTGTCTGTACCTCTACGTCGTCGGTCGTCGGCCAGCCGTGGTGGATTCAAAGGTATCGCGCGCTTCGTTTACGCTCTTGTTTATCAATTTCGGGTGGATTACTAGAGAAAATCCCCTTTTATTCGCCCAGCGGGATAAGTTTTGTGGCCTTTGATTTTGATTGAATCGACGTAATTAATCTGGAACAACGAGTGGTCTAGTTACGGACGTGGTCCTGGGAAAGGTTAGGCTAGGCTGGGCTAGGACATGGTTCAATCAGATGAGAAAATTTCAACAGGTGAATAATGGGGGCTGGCTTTTGCTCTAACGTGATTAGCTAGGTTTTGGGAAAATGAGGTGGCTCCGACGCTCTGGTTGCACGTGGCCAGTTTGTTTGCATTAATCAACCATTAAGCAGACTGTCTAGAAGCTAATTTTATTAGTTCAACTGTTGGCTTGAGAATTCGTAATTCGTTACAACCGATTTCAACCCACCTTAAGAGCAAGCAAGCATACAGAAGATGATAAAGAAATACATTTTTCTGCTCATTTGTAGAGAAAAGCAAGCCAGAAGGTAAGAAAAAACACACTCGATTTGCATCACAAAGCTGTTCTGTCCATTTATCATTGGTCACGTTTGGCTACCCGGCCACGAAAAGAGACCCCGAAATAGCTTTGCCTTTGTCCAGCTCATCGATTTGTGAAGTAGCAGCCGAAAAAATGTATTAAAAAATATTCCCGAACAAAATTAACCGCCACCGAACATTATTGATAATTTATTCTTTTCAGCAGTTCTCGTCCGGACTCGAACCTGACTGCGCTCAGTCGATCGAATGTTGTTGGTCGGTTAAAAAATTTCTTCATTTCAATTTTGTCACCTGGTCCACGTGAACACCCGCAGCAAGGTGTTGACCACCTGAAAAGGTATTCACACCGTTGAACGTGTTGTCGTCGGCGGCGGCGGTAACAGAATGACCTCATCGCTAGAGGAGCTTCCGGAGAGACTGCAGCTTGGTTTAGATAAAAAGACTCGCGATGGAATGTGAGGAATTTTTAGAGGGGAAACATACCTTTGGAATAGCCGGAATGGTGGAAAGTGTAGGCGAGATTATGGGATGTTGATTTTTGGATCAATAAAACCTAAAACCGAATGATTCCATCGAGCTTGATGTAGATTTTGTGATCAAGGCAATAATTAGTTGCTTGATTTTTTATAGAAGAAATTTTCGAAAATGAACACTTCAGAGAATCATGCCACAGAAATATCTAACCTTCAAATCCTCCAACGAAAATCAGCCTAAAAAGTCATCACATCAATCTTCCACCACCCGGAACGAAAGCCGGAACCGCCAAGTATCATCAACTTTATTAGTCAAATATTTGTCAAATCATTCCGCACACACCCTCCTTATCGGAAGCAGAAAACGCCCCTCAACGATTCGTATCATTTGTAAATGATACATTTTATCATTCCATTTCCACCCCAAATCAAATAATAGTCAGTCACCGAGAGCGCCGGGGGAAAACTGCCAGAAAATCCCATAAAAATCAAAAACACTCGTTAGTTTGCTTTCAATTAGGCGCCCACCCTCGCAGAATGTGCCTTGTGTGCGCTGCTGAAGAAGGAAACCCACCGCAACGAAAACAGAGAGACAGAGCCCACCAAATTGGTAGAATTCCTCGAGGGCACGTCCTCTTACGGTGACACTGCACGAGAAGAGCCACTGGGAGGTGGTACCGTGAAATTGTGAGAGTTTGTTTTCGTTTATGAAAAAAGTTGAATGCTTTTCATTATGACCTCAAAACGTTTTGTTTAACATCTAAAAATCTGTAAATTCATCGCATTGCCAGTACAATGCATCCATTTCAATCTAGGGGAACTATACCCTTTCTCAGCCTATTTCTATTATCGGCCTATCAGCACTTTGATCATGAATTACAGCTTTAATAAAGTGTTTTTGACTGTTCCAAAGTAATAAATAGCTCAAACAAAAGTGAGCAAGCAACTCTCCATTGTTGATACATCTGAAATATTGATTTAATAGCGGAAAACGGCAAAAGTGATGAGAATTGGTCGAACGGCTTAGAGTGATTAAAATGGGCATATTTCCCCTAAATTGTGATTTTAATAGCATCATTAAAGAGGTTATAGGGTAGAGTAGTAATCAATTAGCCACTTTTGGTTTGCAACTTACAATAGTTTTTGTATGTTTGTGATCGGCGTTTTATAATGAACTTTTTGTTGCATTTCCATTTCCATTTCATGAACATTCTGAAATTAAAATTTATAAGATGTCAAATTTAATGTACGGGGTACCAGCAGCTTTATTCATACAAAAATAAGTACGCGGCCAAGAAAAAATTGAGAACCGCTAACTAATTCCAAGCTGATTTTTCATCTAATTTACCATATTTCCTGAACGTCCTCAAAAAAAAACTTAAATGCTGAAAAAAGCGCACATTTTGTTGTTGTTGAATATTCTTTTATGCTTCTGAAAAAAGATTGTGTTACCAGTGTTAAGGCAAATCGCATAAAGAACGTCTGTTGAACTTTTTAAAAGAACTTTTGTCGAATGTGTTTTATTTGATATAAAACAGAAATAGGAATGCTTTGTAAGAACATTCGGGCGGTGCTAAATGTAGGTAAGTCAAACAACCAAACAAGATGTGATGGTTCTATTTTATTGCTTGTGAAAACAAATCTTTATTTTTCCTAAACTCAACTCGTTCTACGGTCTCCCTGTATCATTGCGAAAGTGATAACGACTTTTCCAACATCGATACCATTCGCACTCACTCTGCGGGACATGGCTGTGAATTTTCCACTGGCGCTGAAACGAAACATAAATATTCTAAATCTGTATGTGCGTGCGTGTTTGTGTACGTACATAGTTTTGCCATAAGTCCTTTTCATCGGAAAACCCCTTCGCATTCGCAACACACCGTGACCAAGCCATGACATCACACATACATACACACACGCACTCACGCACACATACAATTATTACCTTATTCGAAGCGGAAGGCTTTACGGGGGGCAAACCCTCCTGCTTTGAGTTTGAGAGTGAATTACCCCCTCGATCGAAGTGAAGATGCACTGCTTGAGATAAAGAACGGATTTTGATCCCTTTTAGATTTCATTTAATTTAGTCAAAACGGAACCTTTGCCGACGACGAGGACAGGATCCGAGTCGCTAGGGGACCGTCGGTTTGCTGCCTGCTGAGCTAACGAGGACCAAGTGGGATGCGCATCTCTCCAATGTTCCTCTTCAGCAGCAGCAGCAGCACCATCATCAACATCAACGCAAAGAGATAAGAGAAAAGCGAGGGTGGAAAATTCAATCAACCTGCCGTTGCCCTTGCTACTTTTACCAACCTGTTTTAGCCTACTGCCGCTGTGCGGAGGACGAAAATTTGCGTAAGTACCAAGCAATTTCCAGTGAAGTTGGGTTTTGGGATTGAAGAGAGCGTAACGAATGGAATTTTGATACGGCTGCTCCTATCTCGGAAACGAGCAGGGCCAAAGTTGTTGTTACTCTAATTTCTCGCTAATTAACGTGGGACATCTGCTGCGAATTTAAATTGATAGACTTCGAAGGTAGCTGATGTCATTAAATTTGAGTGATATTGTCAATTAAAAGAAATTATTGTCACAGTTTGATGAAATTTTCTACAATAACGTTGCGAATTTAATGAATTTTTAAATAAAACTTACGATTTTGCTGAATCTATATTATTTAATGAATTTTTAAATAAAACTTACGATTTTGCTGAATCTATATTATTTACAATACAATACTCTAGTTTAGGTTTACACTTGTAGCTTATTTATTTATTTATTTATTTATTTATATTGTATGTAATTTTCGTTAGCTTAATAGGTTAGTTTAAGTAATTATGTAAAAGCCTTTTTGTCATTTGGACTGTAAATCTGTTGACAATAAAAAAAGAGGTTTTGTGCCTATTTGAGAAGGACCCATCGGTTGGCGATCCACTCAAACGGGCTTTTCCCTCCAAACAAAACAAAACAAAACATTATTTTAACCCGGAATAAAGGATGTGTTTTTATTAAGATCAATAAAAAGTTTCAGAAAAAAATAAACTATGAAAAGCAATTAGAATAGGATGTAATAACACAGGAAACATAAGATTTCCATTTCCTAAAGATAAATTAGAGTTCTACAGGTAACTCACGCTTTATCCAAATTCTTGAGCAAACACCCCAGCACCAGCTTAATTTTATAAACGAGTCAAAATTAAACAGTAGTAACGACCGCGTCCCGTGATCAAATTGATCCCGCTTAAATCAATAAATTTATACGCTGCTGCTGATGCTATTCATCTGATTATGGAACCTTTAATCAAATGCAATCAAATTAGTTTCGCTTCTTGCTACCTGACTTGTACCTCACGAGAACTCACCGAACCCGCGGGACACATCGTCGTTCGCTTGTCGTGAAATATTTTACTTTTTCCAGCTTCTGATGTTAGGGCGCTCCATATTCCTTTGGGCGGAAAGTGGGGTGGGAGAGATTTATACATTTATTGTTTTATGACATTTTTCTCCTTTCTTAATTCCCCGCCAGTCAGCGTCATTGGGTTTGTTTCCCAGACCTGATTGGACTTTCTCAATCGCTTTGTCATGAAAGAACAAAAATCAACGTGTAACGGCAGTGTCTTGCGAACCTTCGTGGTGAACTGACACTAGAGCTGCGGTATTTTTTACTACCTAAGCTCAGAGTTATTTCAAAACAAAATTCACAGTCTTTTTAAAGACTACCTGAGTTATTTCCAAAATTCTAAACAGTCTTTTCAAGACTAACCCCACCTGAAATTTTGTTGTATTTTACAAACGAAGCCATCTTTTTAAGAGAACTTTGCTTGCAAAATGCGTCAAAACAAAGGTAAACGCAAATCTTCTGAAGATTTGGTCGTTACGTCGGTGAAGCGAAAACAGCCTCTTCTGAGGTCTGATTCTGATTCTGAATGTGAGGTCAATCCTCCAATTCCATTGACAAACAGTTTCGGTGTTTTATCCGAAACTGATGACAAGGAACCTTCTCCTCGTACTGAGCCTTCTGCCGTCGAGAAACGAGTAAAGGCTCCGCCAATTGTAGTGACTTCCGTCTCCGATTTGGCCAGCTTTCGAACGCAACTGAAGAATTGCAAGGAAACTTGCAATTTGAAAGTTTCGTTCCAGCTTGGTCGAAGAGGAGAATGTCGCTTGTTGACGGAATCTTTACAAGATCACCAAACTTTTGTTGGTTATTTGAAAACCACAAACACAATTTCTACACGTATGAGACCAAGAATGCTCGGCCATTCAAGGCGGTCTTGAAAGGTCTCTCCAACGACTTGTCGGTGGATGAGATCAAAAACGAACTTAAGGTGTTGCTTGGCTTTGCCCCATCCCAAGTAATACCAATGAAGAAAAAATCAAACGGGAATATTTCTCGCTTTGGTTTGACTTCACAATTTTATCTGATTCATTTCAACAGAAATGAAATCAACAATTTGAAACTTTTGGACAAAGTTCAGTTTTTGTTCCATGTACGGGTAAAGTGGGAGCATTTTAAGAAACATGGCGGTAATGGCCAGAATCTGACCCAGTGCCGGCGTTGCCAGGCATTCGGTCACGGTACTGATCATTGCGCCATGGTTCCAAAATGCATGGTTTGCGGGGATTCTTCTCACGACAAGGACAATTGTCCCGTGAAAGAAGTCACCCAATTTAAATGTGCAAATTGTGGTGGAAATCACAAATCAAATTTCTGGGATTGCCCCATCAGAAAAAGGTTTTGGATTCTCGTGCTAAGCATCAGCCGAAATCCAAACCGAAATTTTCTCAAAGTCAGGTTGTACCTGCATCTTTAAATCAAACGTTCGTGCTGTCTCACTCGAACAATTCTAGAAATACCCCTACCGTGGAAAAGTTAGGTAACAACAATGGCATTTCTTATGCTAACGTCGTTTCGGGTTCGGGTTCATCCACGAATTTTAAATCCTCTACCAATCTTTCTGAAATTGGGCAGGTACCTCAAATCTCATTTGAAAATTTTTCTGCTGGCAACGCTTTGGGATCTTCTGATCTCGGCGATGTTACGTTTGAAAAATGACTTTTTGCAAACTCACTGTTTGGTTTGATTCAAACAATGAGTAATGCTACATCCATGATGGAAGCAATCCAGATTGGATTAAAATTTGCGAATGATGTTGTTCTTACCCTGAAGTTTAATCATGGATCTAAGTAATTCCATCAATATTATGAATTTTAATGCTCGCTCTTTAAAAGCGAAAGAAAATGAATTTTTCAACTTTTACGAGTTCATAACGTGCATGTTGCTGTTATAACCGAAACATTTTTAAAAACTGGCACTTATTTGAAAAGTGATCCAGATTATAAAGTTATAACTAATAACCGAATGAATCGAAATGGCGGTGGAGTTGCAATAGTTATCCACCGTAGTATGACTTATAGCACGTTACGTGACTTTAAGTTAAAAGTTATTGAAAGTTTGGGCATTGAACTTGAAACTTCTTTTGGGAAAATTATGATTGCAGCTGCATATTTGCCATTCCAATGCACTGGGAAAATAAAAATTATTTCAAAGGGGATTTGAATAAACTTACTCGGCATAGATCTCGATTTTTGATCATCGGTGATTTTAATGCCAAACACCAATCTTGGAATAATTCAAAAGTAAATTCCAATGGTAAAATTCTGTTCAGAGATTGCACTTCTGGTCTTTATTCGGTTTTATACCCGAATGGGCCAACTTGCTTTTCTTCTGTTAGAAATCCATCAACAATTGATTTGGTGTTGACAAATCAAAGTCAGTATTGTGGTCCTTTAGTGACTCATGCTGATTTTGATTCTGATCATCTTCCAGTAACTTTTTCACTTTCTCATGAAGCAGTTACCAGACCCAATAGTTCTGTGTTTAATTACCACAAAGCTAATTGGGACAGGTATCAGCATCATATTGAGAATAATTTAAATCATGATTTTGTTTTAGAAACCAAAGCTGATATTGATTCAGCCTTGGAATCTTTAACTAATGCAATTTTGGATGCTAGGAATATTGCTATTCCTAAAGTCCAAGTCAAATTTGATTCTCCCATTATTGATGACGATCTTCAGCTTCTGATTCGTCTGAAAAATGTTCGCCGAAGACAGTATCAACGTTCTCGTGATCCTGCACTGAAGCGAATTCAAAAGATTTGCAAAAGGTTATTGACCACAGATTCACTCTCCTGCGAAATGAAAAGTTCGCAAGAGATGTCGAACAAATTAAACCTTATTCCAAACCTTTTGGAAACTTTCAAAGGTTCTTAAGAAACCTCAAAACCAATCCCTTCTTTAAAAGATGGTGATAATATTCTATTAACTAATGGGGAAAAAGCTCAAAAACTTGCTCAGCAGTTTGAGAGTGCTCATAATTTCAACTTGAATGTTTTGAGTCCTATTGAAAATCAAATTTCAATAGAATTTCAGAATATTGTTGAACAAGAATTTTCATCAGATGAAGTTTTTAATACGGATCTGAATGAAATAAAATCTATTATCAAAAAATTTAAAAATATGAAAGCCCCTGGTGAGGATGGCATTTTTTACATTTTAATTAAAAATTACCAGAAGCAACTTTAAGTTGCTTGGTCAAAATTTTCAACAAATGTTTTGATTTGGCATATTTTCCCAGTAGTTGGAAAAATGCCAAAGTAATTCCGATTTTGAAACCGGATAAAAATCCTGCTGAAGCCTCAAGCTATCGGCCCATTAGTTTGCTTTCATCTATTAGTAAATTATTCGAAAGAATAATTCTTAATAGAATGATGACGCACATTAATGAAAATTCAATTTTCGCTGATGAGCAGTTTGGATTTCGCCTTGGGCATTCAACTACTCATCAGTTGTTGAGAGTTTCAAATTTAATTCGAAGCAACAAATCTGAGGGCTATTCTACTGGCGCTGCTCTTCTAGACATAGAAAAAGCATTTGACAGTGTTTGGCATAAAGGTTTGATTGCGAAATTGAAAAGGTTTAATTTTCCGATTTATATCGTGAAAATTATTCAAAATTATTTGACGGATCGTACTCTGCAGGTATGTTATCAGAATAGCAAATCTGATCAACTACCTGTACGTGCTGGCGTTCCTCAAGGAAGCATTTTGGGTCCAATTTTATACAATATTTTTACTTCTGACTTGCCTGATTTGCCCCCAGGATGTCAGAAATCACTTTTTGCTGATGACACAAGCATCTCCGCCAAAGGCAGAAGCCTTCGTGTCATCACAAGAAGATTACAAAAAAGCTTGGATATTTTCAATTCTTATTTGAAAGAATGGAAAATTACTCCAAATGCTGCAAAAACTCAACTTATTATTTTCCCTCACAAACCAAGGGCTGATTTTCTTAAACCAAAAGTCATCACATTATAAAGATGAATGAGGTAAATTTAAAGTGGGAGGATCAAGTGAAATATCTTGGACTTGGTTTTGACAAAAACCTTACTTACAAGGATCACATTGAAAGTATCCAGGTTAAATGTAACAAATATATTAAATGTTTGTATCCACTTATAAACAGGAATTCTAGACTTTGTCTCAAGAATAAACTGTTAATTTATAAACAAATTTTCAGACCTGCCATGCTTTATGCTGTGCCGATCTGGACAAGCTGTTGCTTAACCAGGAAGAAAAAACTTCAGAGGATTCAGAACAAAATTCTGAAAATGATTCTGAAACTTCCTCCCTGGTTCAGCACCAGTGAACTTCATCAATTAGCCGAAGTTGACACTTTGGATGTTATGTCCAATAAGATAATTGATGCATTTCGACAAAAATCATTGCAGTCTTCAGCTGCATTGATCCGCTCTTTATATAGTTTATAAGTTAGTTTTAAGGTATCCCTTTTCCCTTTTGTACATGTAGGACCTCCTACATTTGAAATCACTGAATAGCGAAAGCTACAATATTTCATGAATAAATGAAAGTTGCTAGTATTTAAAATTGAGGTGAAAAGTCATCGTTTGTGATTGGACACTCAATAATATTTTAACTGAATGAATGTACATGGAAAAAAATTTTTTGAATAAATATAAATATAAATTTAAAAAAAAAAAAAAAAAAAAAAAACGTGTAACGGCGGTAGCAATGGGATTTGAACCTTCATTTCTCGAACATTTTTGTTGGTTTTGGCTGCTGCTGCTGATATTGCGTCGAGCAATCGTGATCAAATACTTACCAACCGACGTGTAGACTTTTTCAAGACAGTTTTTTGTCCACACACACGCGGCTCGAACCGAACCAGGTTCCCTGCCCAGAGGGCGCTTCATGAGCAGGGTCTTACCACCCTTCGCCCAACGAATTGAAAATATGACGAGAACGGCCAAAATGGAACGTATGCAATGAAAAAAACGTTACTTAATCCACCCTTAGGTGGTTGGCGCCTTCCTCACATTTAAAGGGTGCTATCCAAAATGCAAAAAGTGCGTTAATAACACTTAAGTGCTTATAACTTTTGATAGATTTGTAAGATCTTCAACGTTTTAGACGCATTGGAAAGGTCTTTTGAATACTTATCCAACGATAGGTCGCATGAGAGATCCGGACAGCATTTTCATCAAAATATCCGAGATCCAGCCTCGAAAAAGTGCGTAAATAACACTTAAGTGCTTATAACTTTTAATAGGGTTGTCAGATCTTCAATGTTTTAGACGCGTTGGAAAGCTTTTTTGAATACCTATCCAACAATAGGTCGCATGAGAGATCCGGACAACGTTTTCATCAACATATTTGAGATCCGGCCTCCAAAAAGCGTATAAATAACGCTTAAGTGCTTATAACTTTTGATAGATTTGTCAGATTTTCAATGTCTTGGACGCGTTGGAAAGGTCTTTTAAATACCTTTCTAAAAATGTGTAGCATGACGGGTTTTCTTACAAAAACCATCCTTTTTACAATCTTCCGGACTTTTGTTGAAATCGTTTTTTAGCATTACTTTTGAAGTACTTAACTAAACTGCATAATTTTTAATAGCGACTTATGGGACCCCAAGACGGATCGAATGACGCCAAAATGGACAAAATCGGTTCAGCCAATGTCGAGATAATCGAGTGACAATTTTTTGATCAACATCCCACCACACACACAGACATTTGCTCAGAATTTGATTCTGAGTCGATAGGTATACATGAAGGTGGGTCTAAGAGGTATAATAGAGAAGTTCATTTTTCGAGTGATTGTATAGCCTTTCCTCAGTAACGTGAGGAAGGCAAAAAGTTACTTGATCCACCTTTGGGACTTTCAGTCCCTCCTTATAGTTTGATCTATATTTTACAATAAAATTGTACTGAAATTCAAATTTCCTAAAACGATCAATTCACAACATTAAAATGTCATTCTTAATATATTTTTTTATTCAATGGAAATTATGATAATTCTGTTTCAAAAATAGTTCTTCAATCCTAATTTTTTGTTCTTATCGGAATTTAAAAGTTTTCCACGTACGAAAAGCACAAAATAAAACTCCCACGCAATCGAGGCACCAACGACCGACAGTAAATGCTCGACTTTACTCCATGGAACCATCAGAGGCTGAAAGGGAAGGAATGGAACGAAACATGGGACACGAAAAAAGTGTGTGTACTGAAATACTGCAAGAGCAAGCTACATTTTCCACTTTCGAAGGATTAACAAATTTCAAAACATGCTCCAGTGGAGGAAAATAATAGACGGAGGAGTTTGAGCAACCAACAAAAAACGTAAAAAAACGGTTGAATGCAATTGCATGCAAGGTTCAAAAGAACTCTTTTTTTGTCGCGTTTTACTTATCTACTGAAGAAAAAGAAAAGTGTTTCCTTAAGGTTTTACTTTATTTACACCCGAAAGTTGAAATAGAACACCTTGCGTTTGCTACCGCGCTTTTGTGTTTTTAGTTTGAAAGTGCAACTCGTTTCTCACTCGAATCATTTGAACGGCTTCCAGTTAACGAAATGTGAGAAAGGAAATTTTCGTGGTTACTTGGCTTGTGGAAATTTCATAAGCTAGTTGGAAACTAAACTAATCATTCATTTATTAGTTTTTTTTTTTTGTAATGAAATATGAGAATTCTGACAATTGAGTTTAGATCATCAAACGTATGTTTATACTATAAAAGTTCTCGTTTGCTTATATATAGCGAAATACGTATATTTTTTTTTTCCTAAAATTGTATTTTAATTACATAATGTTTGCAAGACGCTATAAACAATACACAACATTTGTAATCTGACAATATGTCTGCTATGTTTTACTTAACCATTGACAAAGTTTTTTCAGCAAAGAAGAGCTTACACAAAGCTTAAATACTCTATATTCAATTCAGATTATGGAATATATTCATCAAAATGAATCGGCATGTGCCCGGTGTACTTTTCTGTAATCCAGTGCCAATTAAATAAATTAAAACTATAAGATTACCAAAAATGCGAAACATTTCACTGAAATTTTTCATAGGAGTCCGAAGCACTATGAAGGCAAAGCAGAAATTTATGGTTTTGATTTCCTTAAATTCTATTAAATTTTTATTTAAAATATCGATTGTTTGAGGTTAACAGCTTATTTGAGACCTAAAGAATTCACTAACATTTCAGTCCAAATTTGTACGATTCATAAGCAAAATCGGGTGTCCGGAATTCTAAGCAAAAGTGTCCGGATTTCGAATCAGCTTTTATCAGTGTCTGGGATTCGAAGCACAAAAAGTCATTCCAATTTTCAAATTCTGATGAAAAATTGTTAGAAAAGACATATTTTGCATGCATTATGTGAAAGATGACTGTTTACACTACATCTTGATGATATTTCTACATTTCCAACTTATTAAATGATTTTTTGCTAGCTATAACAAAAATGATATGCTACTAAGCGTCCGGATTTCGAATCATGACGTTATTCTTTTGGACGTTTGAGAGCGATGTTTTTTACCGTGTTTCATTTCCTATCCTTTCGTCGGTGAAAGAAGTTATTTTTTCAAACCTAAAGTTTTTTTTTTGAAAAATATCAAATTTTGTTTATAAGATCTTTTAAAAAACTTCAGAAATGACTGAATTTTATAATGTTAGATTGAGATGACGCTAAGACACATTTCGATGCCTCTGTGCTCTCTTGAACTAAGCTTGTTGGGAATCTTATACAGTTAGCATAAGAGAGCACAGAGGCATCGATTCACTTAAATTTTTGAGATCGTGCTTTTTTTCATTTCCGGATTTTTTTTAAGATTTAATGATTACATCTCTTGAACCTTTGTAATTACACTCCTTTACAATTGAAAGGTTTGAAATCCAAGATTTTCTCGAGATCTTTGTCTCAAATGGGTTGCGGTTCTTAAGTTTGTTCAAAAATAAAAATAACAAAAGTAATGATGGCTCTGTTCTCTCGTGCTAGGTAGATAGGAAAACCAGCAAGCTCAGTACAAGAAAGCATAGAGGTATCGATACATTTATGTAAACATTTGTTTAGATGAATGACAAGTTAGTTAAACGGTTGATAAACAGATACATTTTTGGAAATGACTCTTTGCGGAAGCACCGTTTGAGGGAGTATACAAAAAAAAAAAAACGATTTCATTAGCCATTACTCCCTCCTATCAAAAATTCGTGAGCAATCTGTTCCAATTTGTTCCTCGGACTAATTTCATAATTTCAACAGTAAATATATGCGCCACACATCACCACCAGCATGACGCCTTTTAACCGCACATTTTGCGTCATGCCCCTAACCTTTCATCGTCGGCCCTTGTTGTAACACCGAGTCCTTTGGGAATTCCCTGCTCTGGTTTTATTTTGAGTTGCGTTTCTCTGTCCCTTCAATTAGCAAACATGTGCAATGTTGGGTGCAACATAAAATACCAACGGCATCGTGTCCCGAGAGAGAATGCGTCGAAAATCCAGCGCTGAAACATAATACCCGTTGTTGTGATGGTTTTCAGTACTGCTGGGGTTTCAGTAGCGTTGTGTCTCGAGAGAATCCCAGCCTCAGCAGGGTCACGCAAGAGGACCAGGACCATTCCAGCAGCGGGTGGATGAATGAACCTTCTGATGTATTTGCGAATTTGTTGTGCTTTCTGCAACTATGACATGACTATTATCGACGGTAGTTTTTAGTTTTTATGTTTCGGAATCTTTGATGTAAACTGACATTCGTTCCGAGTGGTACAGCAAACCCAGCAGGACTTTTGTTCTGGGCTAGGTGATAAATTCTTCCAGATCTTTACCTTCCAGATTCTAGCGCCAAAGCAAGGTAAAATGCGACGGAAAACCACATTCCAGTGTGACCTTTAAACATAAATTAGAAAATCATGTAAAGTGACAAATTGAGGCGACAGCGCTTCCGATCCGGGGCAGACACAAATCCGACCCAGACGACGAAGACTATCGGAAACCCGATCCTTCTTGCGTTTGGTAGTTGCTGGCTGGTGACGGATTTAGACAAAGACTGTAGAAAGGAAAAAAAAGCTCGTCTACACCCACTCACACCAACTTGTCAAAAATACGTGGCACCGTGATAGGATTATTAAAATTCTAGGTCAAAGTTCAAATCCGATTAATGCAGCGTCAGGACAGGCCAGGCAAGGAGCAGGTGGACGGAGGGCGAGACTGCTTCCAGAAGCATGCGTTGACACCATACCGTATTTACCTACTTTTGGACGGATGTTCTGGGCCGAGCTACTGCTGCTTGTGCTATAAAGTACTAGTCCTACCAGCGGAGTACTGCAACTTGATAATGGCGTGAAGGATTAAAGTTGTTGAGCGCCGTTCTTAGGCGCAACAAACGGTGATTAAGGCACGGCTTAAAGGAACAAGGCAATATAACTAAATATAACTTTTGAAAATCGAGCTCAAAACATGCATGATTGTAAACAGATCGTTAGAAAGGTTGCAAAAAAAGTTGTTCAGTTTTAGAAAAGTTGAAGCGTAATGTTTGCGCGTAAAATATGATCTTCGGCCATTCATTGTTTGCTAAAATATTCCATATGCATTTTTAACATTTTTCAGTTAATGATGCAGTTTGTCTTGAATCTTACGTTCTTAAAAAAAATAGCAAAATGTTCAGTGTTCAAAAGAAAAAAAGACGATTTCCAGTTTCTTCATTAGGTTGATCCAGATGTCAGTATCGACCATCGATTGCTGCAATCTCTGTCTGTCATCGAAGTAACAAAGTTAACAGGGGCAAAAGTGACAGACGCAATATTCTGCGATTTTATTTTGCATTGTAGATCAGAATTTTACGCGACCTCAAATCTAGATTAAATTTTCAAAACAAACTGTTTTTTTTAACAAATTTGTATGGGGACCATCCATAAACCACGCGGACACTTTAAGGGGGGGGGGGGGTATGTGTATTGTCCACGACCCATACAAAAAGTTTTTTTTTGTATGGACAATTGTCCACGAAGGGTGGGGGGGGGGGGGTAACAGATTCATAAAAAAGTGTCCACGTGGTTTATGGATGGTCCCATGCAGAGAGCACCTTTTGAAAATGTATTCTAAAAATAAAGACCATTTGTTGCTCGATTCAATTCAATTTGTTTCTATTAGTAAATAATAAATTCACAATTTTGTAATTCTTATAACCTAAAAGAGTTTTGGAGCTTCTTTAACTATGATTTGTACATTTTGATGTAATTGGATATTCTAAGAATGGATTTGCCAAGAGAAGGCAAAATTATTTTTAAAAAAAACCTTCGAAATTTGCAAAGAATCTTTCGTTTTTCTTTGCAAATTTCGAAAAGAAAAGATTTTGTTTTGTCTTTTGACGTCGAAAAAACTTCGCTGCACAAGGCAGCTTATCCGTTGCAGATATACTTCATCATAAGCTCACTCAGAGCTTGGAATTGTTCTGCCTTGTTCCGGCAGGCACGAAAGCGCGTGAGCACCTCTCCAGCAAGAGCGAAAGCGTGAAAAGGTCATCTCCGGTAACGTCTGCTTGTCCCGGTGAAGTACCGCTTCCAGAAGCGGCTACTCTAGCGTACGAACCTCTCCAACCGGAGGGAACGCTGGGTTGGTCGAAGGAACCACTCGGCCGCCAACTGCTGCAGCGTTCGTGCTCGAAGTCTTTGGAGGTTGGCGGGACGCTGGCGCTTTCTTCTTCTTGTCCTGATGTACTTTTTCTGCGCGGCACAGCCACGGAAATTCGCCGTGTGGTTTCCACCACAGTTCGCGCACTTGACGCGCGCTTTGTGCTGATGGGCGTTTTCCCCCAGCTGGTCTTTCCGCGGAAGATTGCACCTTTCGGTGAAGTTGGTCTCACCGCACTTTACGCACCGGTACGGAAGATTACGTTTTCTTGAACCGTGTCCGAATTTTTAACAGCGGTGGCATTGCGCTGCGTCGGCCGGATTCTTCGTGTAGAATCGCCACGTCACGAAGAAGCCGTCCAGTGCTTTGATCCGCCGTAGGTCCAGGATTTTGACGGACCCACGATCAAAGTACAGGAGGTACAGATGTACGTACCTGTCGCCGTTGTCGATTTCGAGAGCACCTTAACCTCTCGAGGCTTAACCTTGACGCCCATCAAGTTTTTCTTGCAGGTCGGAAATCGGGCGGTCCGGATATCCCTGAAGGACGATCTTCACTGGGACCTTCTCTGCAGGGTCAAATGTGAAGAATTTGAAGTTTCGCAACTTTAACTTCTTCACCACTGTTAGTTTTTAACTTGGAGGTCAACGCCTCCAGACAAATCCACCTCTCCCTGGTCTAATAGCCACGGGGATCGGTGGTGGGCTCTCCACTGGCCTCTTTTGCCAAACGCGGCGAGCTTTCGGAGAGGACTCCTCAGCTCTGGGTCGAGATGCAACAGGGGGAAGCTGATCAGGGACTCAAAAGAAACACGGTCTTTGCATTTTTCACTTGCTTTTTAATTACTTACCAAGTGTTCGTGTGTGTAAGTGTGTGTTCGGGGCCGGCCGGCGGTACTGCGTGCTGCTGCTGGTGTTCTGCTCTCCAGTTTGCTGCGAGCTGCTGACGATGATCTCGGCGAAGCCTCGTCAGGCTCACCGAGTCGCGCACAGGTGTGCTTCTGGACGGGTGCAGATGGACCGACGGAGCCTAGCCAGGCTACCGAACGTCGGCGGATGAACGACCACAACGGGCGTGGTGGTAACCAAAGGGGGTGCTTTACCTCGCAAACCGAGGACGGCGGTCTGCGGGTGCCACGTCAGGACACGTGGTCAACGGGACCTTCTTGGCGAGCTTTTTGGGCGTGCTCGACTTCTGGCTGAGACTTTGGACGTGTCTACAGCTTAAAACTGTTGGGTCCTACATCACGTGGTTTTCGCACAATGGGGGAGGGTTAGGTTGGGTTCGCTACTGGGGTTTTATTTGAGGTTATCGGGACTTGGCATACCTGATTCCAATCTAATCACTGCTCGGGTTCTTGTCTTTTCCACTCACGGGGATACTGCGTATACTTTGTCGGTTACTTATGTGTTACACAACCGGATCTAATAAGGACTAACTAGTGGCGAATGTTAGTCAACTCGCGTGTACTTGGTTTCGCGGTCACAGTGGAAAAGACCGATGGAATCGACCCGACCCAGTAGCTAACCTCCCCCAAAGATCACCAAGGTTCATCATGACCCTTTTTCTTCATCCCATTCGTTAGTCGCGCGGCAGTACACATAATTGGTGAGGAGTGTTTAACAAATTGTGTTAGGTGTATTCAAAATGACCGTTGCTAATCCTACTGTGGAGTTTATTCAAACTAGTGCTCCTAAACAATTTCCTTCTATTAGCCATTGATTAAAGGACGAACGAATAACATACAATGACTAACCTATCATATATTACGCAAAACATATAGAAAATACTATTGAAAAACATCGAAACTATGGAAACGAATATTATGGCACGGGTCATCATAGTGAGTTCACTCCGAAGAGTACTATGACCGTTTGCTCTCACTCTCTATCTCTTGTTGCTCTTGGTGAGTAATAGGGTAAAATGCCACAACGGTAACACCACCAAGTCGAAATTCTGTTTTTATGCGTTATCACTGCACTGAAGTTTTACTAATTTTAAGACAGCATTGGAGTCCCTGGATAGACTGCTTGTTTACAAATGCAGATTCGCCCTATTGAAATGTTACTACGGAATTGTAGGTGGTCGTCGTTCAACCATATTACACCCTAATGTATCATGTTTGTTGTTTACGCCGATATCTCTAGAACAGTTCAATATTTTTTAATTAATTTAAAATAAATGTACCAAGTCAGGGAAATATTTTTTTTCAGAATAGAACTGGAATTGAACAAAGAAACTGTCAAGAGCAAATAAAATAATGGCTAGTTTTGAATTTTCAAAATTTGCTATTTTTTGTACACTAGAATTGAAATTACATGTCTTAGTCTTGGTTTAAAAATTTTGAAATTATTTTTTTCGAAGAGATGTGAAAATTTCACGAATGTTTCATATTTTAACACTGTAAATCGGATCATTCGTTCTTGAGATATCGACATTAGAAAACGGTGGGTTGTTTGGGTGAGACTAGAAAACATCAATTTTCCTGTTTTAAAACACTTGCATGGCAATTTCTCAACAACTAAGTGTCGTATTAAAAAAGTTCAAAATCGCAAAATATTGAGAATTTTTCAGCTTTTCAAAAATATTTTTTTCAAAATTGCTCACTTGTGCACATGTGCACTAATTTAAAATAATGAAAAACTGCAACTGTTTTCAAAAAAGTAACTTAAAAATAACTTTAACTTGAAACCGGTGCACTTTATCAAAATTTCACTGAAGTACTTTTTGATTGCAAATTTGAGTTTACATCGGAAAATGAAGCTGAAAAATGTTAGCGACTGATATTTCGATTTTTTGAAGAAATCAGTATTGATTAAAAAAATCATAACTCGGTCAAAGATTTTTTGCACAACCTGGAAATTTCTGAAAAGTTGGCAAGGACATAACTTTCCTCTAAAACATATCAAAAAATAAAAAAAATTAAAAAAGTGTTTTTTTGCAAATCAAGTTTTAATGACAAAAAGTTAAATAAGTGTAGTCCATATTCTAACCTACAACTTTGCCGAAGACACCAAAGCGATCAAAAAATTCCTTTAAAAGATACAGATTTTTGAATTTTCACATATCATTTTTGTATGGACAGCTGCCAAATTTGTATGGAAAATTATATGAACGAACTAATGATGCAAAATGGCTTCTTTGGGCATACCGAAGGCACCAAAAAAGTTTCAGTCGGATTAAAAAATACAAAAAAAAATCGAATGACCGAAATCTGAGAGAACTGCTTTGTAGTGTTTTTTTTTTGTAATTTAAAGAAATTAGAGGTGCAAAAAATGAGCGTCAAATAGATCTTGTTGAAATGTTGCAAAAGCATGGTACAGGAAGCATTTTAAAATGTATTGGTTTGTGAAACCAAGATTATACAACGTAGTTGTTATATTAATGGGTGACCAAAAAAAGAATACACATTCCACCCATTTCCACCATTTATTTAATTGTTTTGACATTAACTACAGCGTTCAAACAAACTTTAAATGAAAGTTAACGTTAGAATTCATTAAATAACACAGTTTGGACATTCACAATGCGAACTTATATCCAAATCATTGATAAAACGAGATGAGCTGTCCGTCCGAAGCGTCCGGGAATTCGAATCATGACGTTAGAATATTTCAATAACAGTTTCCCTGACTCTTTAAAGTCCCCTCAACAGGCTCCAGGATGAATTAGCGAGGTACATTCACGTTTAATAAAAAATCCTTTGGACAAGCCATGGTACAAGCACGATTTTTTATTTTATTTTTTTCTGATTAATTCAACTAAAATGAAACAATGGCTGTAACTATTTCAAAATAAGATTAATTGAACATTTTTATGGACTATATGTTCAAGTGATAATTTCGTTTTTAAAACTGAGGTAACTCCACTGTTATTGAAAGTTTTAACGTCTTTTAATGTAAGTATTTATGCAACTGAGGGTTCAAATTAAAACTTTTATGTTAAATCAAAAACATTTTGAATAGATAACGCAGAAACGATAAAATTGCAATATTTTTAACAATAATATTTCTGGTTTTAAAATTTGGAAAAAAAAACAGAACCTAAAGCTAACAAAACATTATTCTGAGAACATCTAGCAAACAGTTGAGCACACGCTGATTCTACACAGAAAGACAGTGTGAATTTACTCGACACGCAAAAGATGAATCACATGTAAACTCTGTTGATGTAAACTTGAGATCGGTAAACGGTTGAATCACACTAGAATCATGTTTTTACGTATAATTTGTTGCAAATTTACATCAAATTGCATTTAAATTTAAATGTTTAATGACGTGCAAAAGTGTTACATCATAAATGATGTAACATTCGGAAATATTTTTTTGTGTGTACTGCAGCTGTTCAAGGGATAAAAAATACACCATTTCGTTCTCTATGGCAGCCAGGAACGTGTAATGTGCTAGATATACCTAGTGTTTTATTTACCGGACATCACAGCAAAAAAAATGCATTTTCCAAGGTTACAAACGGAATGAAGCAGCAAGGAGCGAACGGAGTGAATGCTTGGTTGTGCCAGAAAAGCCATCTCCGGGGGCACTGTGATCGACATGCAGCTGGCAGTTCCCTTCTACTCTGGATTGTTGTCAGCTTAATAGACACCACACGTTACGTAACATGAGTGTTAGAAATGAGAAATTGGGATGATTTTTGAGTTGGTTTTTGAAATTTTTAGTTTCGATTGAAATTGTAAAAGCGAATTTTCCTGCTCATTAAATTAATATTGGAAAACGACAAAAAGAGCTTCCATTGTAACAGAAAGCAACAAAAGTACAAAAGGAAGCCATCCGTGTTCTATAGACGGACAGACATCAGTCAGACAGACAATCTGACAGGCAGCCAAGCAGGCAAACGACGTCGCCGTCGTTCTCGATTGCTATCGAATTTCAAATTAGTCAGAATTGAATTGTCACTTGCGCCTAGCAGGAAAGCATCCCTATCGAGTCCCCATAAATGACACTTGTGCGAGCAGTGAAAAGGCTCGACAAAAGAAAATGAGGACACGTGTGTAACCTGCCGCATCGAGTTGTTGTCACTCGGGGAAAATTGAGTCCCACGGAAAATGGCTCCGAAAGGCGAACAAGAAGACTTTATTAAGGCACTGCGAAATGGTAGGGTGTTTCTCTTTAAAAATTATAGTACAGTAGTTTTCAGTAACTTCAACAACTCAACTGCTCAAAATCTCAATCAACAAAAGAACTTGAATAGACATGATTAAAAATAAAAACAAAAAATGATTGGCAATAATCAACTATCATTAAATAAACAATCATCAATCAAAAATCAACAAGCAACAATTAACAAATAAAAACTAATAGAATTTGTGACATTCATGCATTTCGAGCCACCCTATCAAAACCAACCGTTTAATTTTACCAAAATTTAATGCAGTCTCTTGACTAAAATATTCCCTTGCAAGGCACCGTACTACCCTCGAAACTTGTGGCTTCCCAAAACAACTAATCATAATCGTATTTCTTATCTAAATATTTTCGCTTGGTGCATGCACGCAAACCTTCAAAAGCGAAGGCCTATCATCCGTGGCACGCGGCCAAACGGCGGCCGATTCGCTGACTGATGTACCTCTTCGTAGTAATAACTTGATGCTACCATACAAGTACCATAAAAACATTAACCCTCTAATGATGGGCCACTCCTCTCTCTCTCTCTCTCTGGGATGAAGATCTGGCGGTCGTTCACTGCTGCGGCAGGATCATAAAGCTTAATCAACACACCCAGCCACCCGGTTGGTCGTAGCTGTTGGTTGGTTGTTGGCATTTGCCGGTGCGGTTCACTCAAGTGTGTACTTTACTTTACGCTCCTCCCGCGGGGTCGCTGGTAGACACACGTCCGCATTACGTTGGCCATTAAGTTGTATTTCATAAACGTCTTAATTAAACGGGCAATTAGCGAAAGTGAAGCGAGCTGAAAAAAGGAGAAGAGAGTGCAAACCCGAGAGATAGCACACCACACTTGGAGCTTTACGGTGTGGGCTTTGGCTTTCCGGCCAAGGAGAAGAATTGTTTCGGCAGAAAACGTGCTTATCTTGGCGCTGACACTCCAAAGTACTTGGTGGAGGTTCGCACGTGTGTTTATGTGTTCAGAAAATGTAGAAAGCTGTTAAACATAAAATTTAAATTTTAAAAGTGATTTGCAATAAATTTATGAAAATATTCATGTTTCATGAAAATAAGAAATAGGATTTTTAATTGTTCATCTAGTTTAAGCTTAGGAAATTAATTATTATTTTATAAGAACATTATTTTATAATAACATATATATTTTTTTATTTTCCAATAATTATCTGATTAACTTGTATTCTATGAACATGTTCTCTAAATATGTTGCATTTTTGATGTTCTTCTTCCGTTGTAAATATTTAAAGCATAGTTTTATTTGCACTCTGATAGATTTAGGCCTTTGGACATTTTTATGAACAACGTTAAAAACCCGATCAAAAACCATTTCTAGTAACATTTTTTATTTTAATGCAAATAAAAATTAAAGGACAATATTAATACGGACCAACTATGGTCCCTTTGGAACGAGCTGTTAAGTAGGATGCTTTCTGTAAAGAAGTTTATTTTTAAAAATTAAATAAGATATCAATTTTAAACCCTTTGTGGTCGTACAAAGGGTCATTGTACTCAGAAAAATAAGCTTTATCGTTGTGGACAATAATATCACCAATTTAAGTTTAATTTTAGGACCCAATTCGAAAGTAGATAAATGAGAGTTACAGAAGAGCTCTTTAATATAAGCACAAGATAGCAGTTTAGACCGTGGCAGTATAGAATTAGAAATTTTAAACTTTTTCAAAATTCCAGTTTACATAGAATTTAATTATTTCATGGTCCTGGTCCAAACTGTTTTGAAGTAACTATCTTGAAGAGCTCCCCGAGCAGACGGAAATAACTTGGGAATAACATTTTTCGATATTTGAAAATACAAGACCAATTACATTTTTGTTATTTATAACAATATTTGTTATTCGCCGTTATGATTTTTATTGTTATTGGATTGTTATTGTAATAACAGACTTATGACATTTTAAGTTATTCTTGGAACAAATCTTTGTTATTATTTTTTGTTATTTTAACAACTAATCCGATCATTTCAATAACATTTGAAGATATTCTTCCATAACAAAAAATGTTACTGAAATGGCATGAATGTTGTTATTACCGTCTGCCCGGGTCAAAACCTGTAGCTCTTTGTTACATGGTTTGCAGCCTCCAATCCACATATTTTATACTAAAAACATGACTTCTCTTGTTATGTTTTTCTTGTTTAGGATGTTTATCTTATGTTTGTCTGAAAGTATTGCGTCTATTCTTCCATCTCCTTTCATTACCATTTGCTTTGCTAATTGTTGTTGTTGATTTTATTAGGGTAACTTTAACCCTATGGGACATTCGTTCCAGTTTTTTGCCTTGCTAGGTTTTTCATATTTTCACAGTTTACTGCTATAGAATGCTATCATTATCATTGAAATTGTTAAAAAAATGCGGAGAGGTTTAGTTCTCAAACATTACTAAAGCTACTGCATACTTATTTTTACGTAAAATATAGCAAATTTTACTTAATACCGCAACTAAAGTTGATCCCGGAAAGTATCATTTTTATAAATATTGGAAAAGCCACAAAATAGTAGTTAATCTTCAAACCCTAAAATCTTCGAATTTTTTTAAAGCTCTTCGTTTGAATGCCTTAACTTTTGTTCTGGGAATATTTAGATCAAAGGGTTATTATTTATTACCGTTTTTTTTTTTCAAAATTTTTGCCGGACCGTGGTGTAGGGGTAAGCGTGATTGTCTCTCAACCAGTCGGCCTGGGTACGATCCCAGAAGGTCCCGGTGTCAAATTTTGAGACGAGATTTGTCTAATCACGCCTTCCGTCGGACAGGGGAGTAAATGTTGGCCCCGGACTAACATAAAAAGGTTAGGTCGTTAGCTCAATCCAGGTGTAGGAGTCGTCTCCCTGGGTCCTATCTCGGTGGAGTCCTTGGTAGGCAGTTGGACTAACAATCCAAAGGTCGACAGTTCGAATCCCGGGATGAATGGAAGCTAAGGTGTAAAAAGAGGTTTGCAATTGCCTCAACAATCAAGCCTTCGAACACCTAGTTTCGAGTAGGAATCTCAGGTAGTGATTAAATTATATCAAATTTCTTCAACAGAATGCAATAATCAAATCGATCAAGACTACCTCAGCCGTTGAACAACCTAATAAATAGTACAGTAATAAATTCTCTCCGATCTTAAATAATATGACACAAATAGAATCCTCCCCTGCGCCCTTCCTCTCCCACACTTTTTCTATTGTCCAGAGAAGTTTTCCTTTTTTCGACCGCTTTTCATCGTCACCGTTTTTTACTCTTCGTTCCTTCCTCTCTCCTTGTCGCCGGTGCACGCTTGAGGAAACAAAAATTGGTTGCGCCTCGAAAGCTGACAAAGACGCTTCGACCCCGGCGAAGGAACCGTGACAGCAAACCTTTGGCTTGTGTGTTGGACTTCGGGTCTTACGTGGGAAAAGCTGATCTCTGGCGAAGACGAAAAGAAAAATCAATTAAAAGGTCTCGGACGTGGTACAGGAAGAACAGATTAAAAAATATCGTCTATTTTTTATTTCTTCCTGATTCGATTTGTGCTTTAATCAATATTTCATCACCGATTTTTTACGAGGTTTTTTTTTTCACGGCGGCAAACGCTTGTCATTGTTTTGATTCGGATTCCGAAATCGGATGCTGCTGTTGGGTCGAACAATTCCCAATAAATCATAGCGGATTTCGTTCTGGGCCCACACAGCAGAACCGGCCAAGTGAGTAGTTCCGGTTTAACCCATCAGCGTCAGATCGATCTGGTTGGTCGGCACAGTCCCGTAACTGGCCAAGGGCCCTCCTTAGGGATGAAAGAAGAACTGCTCGAGTTGCGATAAATTTAGGGATTTGCTGGGTTGGTGGTCTGCACTGGGCCTTGAGTGTGATATTTCCGGTGGTGGAGATGGACCCGTACTCTTAGATTGTGAATTGATTTGTAAACCTACGCAATTGAAGGACTTTCTTCAGGGGGATTTTTTTCAGCTTTATAGATTACTGCCACGTGAAACAGTTCCAAAAAATGTTATTGTGGATGCGTTTTATTAGAGGAGTTATCAAACTACTAAAAATTCATTTCATTTCATTTATTTGGTTGCTTTAACAAATACATTGGTGCAGTTGTTATCCTGAGCTGAGATATGGACTACCTTTACCTTTTGATTTGTTCTTAATGGGGATAGAGTTTACTCTTACTAAGGAGAACGAATTGGACAGAGAAGGAAAAAAATTGCAAAAATAACCTTCGAACTACTAAAAATTCAATTGAATGAACTTGGTTCAAAATCGTGTACTCTTCCAGAAAAACCAAAAATATTCAGTACTGTGTTTTAGAAATCTGGAGAAAATATATATTTTTTTTGCGCAGACATTACGCGCAGCCTTATGTGTGGGACATTATGAAAAGTTCCAAAGTGAAAATATTTTTTTTTTTGCTTTTTGGATGTGTTTGAATATCCCGGTTTTTAAAACAAACAAAAATAAAAAAATAAAATAAAATTTTGTTAATTGGATCTATTCAAAAAAATGCCCAGAACTGTTTTGAAATACTTCAAAAAGAGGTTTAATAACATCAAGCTGTTTAATCTATAACTGCTTTCGTTTTTTTGCTTAAAAATAACGAGAACAACTCTAGAAAAAAAAATATTTTGAAGAAACAAAGGATTGTGAAGTACACAACTCGACATTTTTGAGGTTGATGTCAATAAATGTTTAAAATTCGTCAAGGTATGGAAGATCTGGATTCCGTAAACACGCTCCAACCGACAATCAAAATCAAATTATTCGGCCTTGGAATAATTTCACTTTGTTCGATTTGATTCACGGAAAATAATATTTTTTAATTCGTCGTCCTGGTTTTGACTGTTGGCTCAAGTATGACCAGGGTTACCAGGTATGAAGAGAAAAAAATCTGGCGAAAAATCTGGGAAAAATCTGGCAAGCCACTTTTCTCGACGAAATAAGCAATTTTGTGTTCAAAAACAATGTATTTTCACTTTTTATACATTAAAGATTTACAAAATAAACAAAATACGTCAATAAAACAATATGTGAAAGAAATAGAAAATTATTTTTTTCAAAATGGCACACAAAAAATCTGGCAATGCCAGATTTATCTGGCAACCTGGCACCCCTGAGTATGACCCTTAAACTACGCTGCAGTGAGTTAGAATATTTCGATCCAGTATAGCGGCCAAAATGGCGGTATTTAAACATTGCTCAGTATTGGGACTGATTGTTTATTTACCCAAATTGTTTTAATCACCGGGTAACGTAGTACAGCCTGTATTATGGAAGGGCGAAATATTAGTAGTTCCCAATACACACAGAAAAAAACCCGAAACCTTGGTTGTAAATCATGTATCGAGAGAATCATAATTACGAGCCGAAAGCGTATCTAGGCGGTTTGTGATCATTTCTATTGACCTTCCTGGAGTCATTTGGATGACAGGGACATTTGTCTGTGTACACTTACTGAGGTTGCGACTCAGTACTTGTACACAGCCAAATTAGACGGTTAAAAGACATGATCACACACGTACGCTTTCTCATATGGCCCTTTCACTGACTTAGTTTCCGTTCTTTTCAATCTTCTTCTAAGACACTTGTCATCTATCCACCTATCAGTTTCATCTCTTTCTTCTAATTTGTGAGTTTAATTTCACCGAAAACTACCGATAAAATCCCGTAATTTCGTATTTAAACATTGAGAGAATTTTTGTTGTTATTTACAAGGGCAAGTAGGGTAGGGTAGTCATCAATGAGACACTTTTGGTTTTCAACATTCAAAGATTTTTCTCATTTTTTCATCAGCATGTTTTAATGAGCTTTTTGTTGCATTTTCTTTCTTTTAATGTGTTCTAACAGGTAACTTGCCTTCAACATTTTAGAGCAATTTTGCCAACCTGAAACTTTAATTAACAAAAGTTATACTAAAAAGTATTTAAATTTTGTAAAATTCGTATATTTATACCAAATAACTTTTTATTTTTGGTTAAATGAAGTTAAAACTCTATAAATATGCCAAAATCACTTTTGATTCATGTTTTTTTTTTAAATTTCCGTAGATATTGAAAAGTTTAATGAAGAAAAATCAAAGTGTCTCATTGTTACCCATGAGCTGAAATGAGTGGGGAACAATGAGACAGTCCTGGATACTGGGTATATTCTAAATTTTGGCCAAACCTAATGAAAGGACATTGTAGCCCAACTCAATTCCTATGGAACGTCGAAAGAAATTTGAAGAAATATTAGTTTTGGTGTTAATGGCAGCCTACGAGCGAAAAAGTAATTTTTGTCCATAATTTACTTTTACACCCCAGAATTAAACATTTATGAATAACTTTTTAAGGGAGCTTCCATAACCAAAGCCACTATAATGGCAGACGTGTATCCAGTAGACACACCTTTCCCCCAAATATGAGCCTGATTGGTTGAAACTACGACTTGTGAGAGCCATTTTATCATTGTTCCCGTGTCTCATTGATGACTACTCTGCCCTACCTATCCAAATTAGACTATAATGAAGTCGCATAACTTGCATTTTATGTTGCAACGGTGGAGAATTTTCTTCCTGAAGGGTGCACAGCAACCAAGGAAGTTGTTGTCTTCTTAATCCAAAATTGTTGAACTTACGGACCCAATCCTGAAATAATTTGATTATAAAAATTGCCAATTTTGTTGTAAATCATTTTGGAAATTGTAGCTTAGGGGATGAATAAAACATCAAATCGATAGTTCCCATAGTTTTGAAGATACTAAAATGTCTGTAACAGTAATCTGGGTACAAAAGCTCTGGTTGATGTGCACTGTTATTATTAAAAAAAAATGGCTTTGATTCTGCTCTGTTAATCAGCATAAGCTAGACCTTTTCATGTTTATTAACTACAAATTGGCTGTTAGGCGTCATCCATAAATTATGTCACGCTCTAGGGGGAGAATGGGGGTCAAAGCAAGTGTGACATTGCATGTTATAAGTATAGGAAAAGCGTGACAAAGGGGGGGAGGGGGTAAATTTTGGCGATTTTTGCATGACGTACTTTATGGATGAAGCCTTAAGGGTGCACAGCAACGAAGGAAGTTATTGTCTTCTTATTCCAAAATTGACAAACTCACGGATCCAATCCTGCAACAACGGGATTGTAACATAAGTTAAACTTTGTTGTAAATTACTTTGTGAACAGTAGATTAGGGGATGAATGAAAAAATATTTCGGTAGTACCCGTAGTTTTGAAGATACTAAAATGTCTGTAACAAAAATCTGGGTGCAAAAGCCTTGGTTGATGTGCACCGTTAAAGCGAATGACATAATTGGTTTTTCAAAAAAGTTGCTGTTTTTTGCAGCCTCTGGACATTTCGTGATGTTACAACGCGGATTTTTACAAAAAGAGTGTTTTGCTTGCGTTGTAACGTCACGGAAATTTTCAATTCTATGCGAAAAATTGACCGATTTCGATCCATTCGACTGGAAATTTACCCTTTTTTCAAGATATGATCAGCTTTGAAAAAATGGTTTCAGACCACCAAAGATATTTCGGGTTTCAGGGATGGTGTGATTGAAAACATGATATTTAGTTTTTTTTTTGCATTTAGTACCTCACTTGCGACAAAATTTGGAGTTTAGAAATCATTTAAAGTTGGTAAAAGTTGGTTTTAGAAGCCTGAACTATGTAGGATTGAAGTCCTTGTAGTTAAAAGGAAGACACTAGTGGTTGGTACTAGCAATGGTGGCCGACAGCTATAAAGTCAACTTCGTTTTTCTATGTAGAATCTAATTATAACATCTATTTTTATATTAAATCAAGTTTTAAAAAATCCCACTGTTATACTAGCCCGGAGAATGTGTCATATATGTTTGAAAAGGTATTTGAAAGAATTTCAGAACTCGGCTAGAAGATTGAAGCTCTGATATCGCTATCGAAAGTTATGATCATTTAAGTTAAATCAAGAGAACTTTTCTAGGTAAGAGATTATTTAGCAAAAAAAAGTAAATCAATTTGAGGAAGGCATCAACCACTTTGAGGTGGATTAAGTAACGTTTTAGTGAAATTTCATGATTTTTTTTTTATAATTCCATGTATCCAGAAACTCAAACACATCTTGATGTGGGTGCTTCGATACTCAAAGACCAACAACTTACAACTCCCAAACGGCAACCAACAGTAGCAGCAGCACCAGTGCTCATAAATAAACATAAAGAAGCCTGGCAGAAACAATCATAAATATTCAAATTTATAACCAAAATTGTTTTACTTCTTCTCCTCGCCTTTGGTCGGATCGAGTCCCTTGCCTCCGGAAAATCTTTCGAAGATCCAGCAGTAAAAGATGTTTGTCAGTATACTCTCAACATCTCGCTCATCAAGGAAAAGAAATAAACAAAAAACAACAACATTTCCGACAAGCTTGTGTTGGTGAAGGCGAAGTCGGCCTCGCGCTCTCCCTTTCACTCCCACGCCAGACTCCACCAGAACCGGTCCAGACTGGGTTCGGATTCGGCAGTTGGCGGCGCTTCAACATGGCGATCTAGTGAGCCGTTGCGATTGGGCGAGCGTGCGGAGCGGGACAACCGTCGTCTCGACTGTCTGTCTCAAAAAGTGTTCTTGCTCTCCCTCTCTTACTTCCACCCTCCCAGATCGAAGTAGTCGCGCCCGCGCGTATCTTCTCTTGCGTTTTGGGGAGTTTGGTAAAAGTTCAAGAAGGATGCTGTGTTTGGTGGGGATGCTGGATGGTGGATGTGGGAGAATGATTGATGTAGGGCGTGAGTGTGTGTTATGAGGGGTGCTGTTTTCAAGGGTTGCTGCTGTTCAGTATTCACCCACTGAAATTGGAGTTACCAGTTGAAATTTATTTGTGAGCAGGAAAATGCAGTCGTGATTGAATCGAAAACATATAATATCGTCGCTTGTGTGCTTTCTTATGACACGTCTTTACTTTTTACAGCAGACGTGTCACAAGATAGCACACAATCGACTATATGCTAGATTATCTAGATACTGATTGAACGACAGTCCAGACTACATTATCCGATATCTCGCTAAATGCATTTTCTCAATACTTCATTACTGGTATTTTTGCCTCAGTATTGGATAAAAAAAAATCTAAATCACTTTATCCAAAGTGTAACTGTTGCGAGGCCTTGGGATAATCGAGTCTGGACTGTATTGCGTACACTGAAATAAATAAAAGTATCAAATTCCTAAATTCTAGGAATTTTGCTTCCTTTTCTTATTAAGTAATCCGAAAAACCCAATTACTAAATAAGGAAAGGAGCCAAAATTCCTAGAATTTTGGAATTTGGTACTTTTTTTTTTATTTCAGTGTAGTAATTTGCAATGTGTTAACAATACCAAGTTTTGCTAAATGATAATGTTACAGACATAACCAGAATGTAAAATATCTTTAAATCACACATCATTCAACACGAACTACTCGGAAAAAAAATTTAACATACACTGAAATAAAAAGTACCAAATTACTAAATTCTAGGAATTTTGATTCCTTTCCTTATAAAGTAATTCAAAGAACCTGATTACTAAACAAGGAAAAGAAAGAATATTTAAATTCCAGGAATTTTCTTTCTTTTCCTTGGAATTTGATACTTTTTTTTTTATTTCAGTGTACATTATTTTTGTGAAAATAGCTCTACTCATGTTTGTAAAATTAAAACCTAGTTGATTTTCATTTCCAACCATTCTCAAAGTTTGGTGATATTGAAACTGATTGTTTGCTTTTTGATTTCGTCGCCATCGTGCTAACTTGTCGTACGTGCATTTTGGGCCAAATTGAGTTAAGAACGCCATTTTGTGCAGCTCACAATGCCTCACCTTTTAACCTTCACAGATCCCCAAAGTAGTTTCAATCTTGTCATGCTATCTTGTCACTCCATGAAAATTGATGTAAGTGCGACAAAAGGCCAAAGGGATTTCAGGCCAGGAAAGTCAGGATGCGTTTGTCGCACGTACAAGCTAGACTACCGTAAACATTTGTAATTATAACTCGGGACTCCAGCAACCAACTTCAACCAAACTTTGGGACAATGCACAGAATGGTGAGCCAAACAAAACGTGTTTGTTATTGTTTACATTGCGTGCTTTCGTTTTTGAATATTCAAGGTCAAACATTAAAACGCGTTTTTCTCGGAACGTCAAAATGGCGGGTGCGACAAGATAGCACGACGACGTCGATTTGTCAATCACATAAATATTTAATGCATCCCCGGTTCCTAACAGGGGCTCAAACAAATTTACAGTTTGGACTTTTTTAAATATATTTTTTTATATATTTTTTTTATAGAATTCCCCCTACAATGGTTATCACTGAAGGAACGTCGAGGAATGAAGGTATCTGCAAAAAGTTGCTCTATAATAATCAAAATAAACAGAAGAATCCATCGAAACAATTAGGTTCACCGAGAAAACAAACATTGACAATCAGAGAGCTGACTATGCAACATCTCTCTGACAAAGTTATTTTTTTGATCATATCAGGGTTAGCTATAATTTTGGATTTTAATTTCATGAAATCATTTTAAGAGACCAAACGTCACCATTAAAACGCTTTTTTTAGAATAAATCTAGTAGCATTTATGCCTGAAATTTTAGCTAATATTTTTTGGCTAAATATGAACTAATATTAGAACAGGGTGCTGAATTCTTACAGATAATTAAAATGGAACTAGAAGTTCAAAAAAGATAGATGTTAAATTTAATAAAATTTAAGTGATTAAAAATAACTGCAACCCTATCATCCCTCCCGTACGTACTCGAGCACTTTTGAGAGTGTTGTTAGGCCGCGAAGGTCTGAAACAGAGTCCTTTTTTGCCGTCTCTCCTCGTCAAGGAGCAGCAAGCTGACGACCTCCGTCGAGATCGATAAAAAGGCAAAGGTTCACTTTTTGCCTGTTGGCGCCCTGTGGCGTGGCTGTGTGTGGAATGAGCGATAAGAGGAAAGGACATGCAAGTTTGATAAATATCCCCTTGTAGGATACAATGTTGAGTGAAAAATGTCTAGTTCCTTTGCTGTGAGAGTGTGTGTGTGGAATTCGGATGATGTGGTGCCGCGGGGGAACTCAGAAAAGCTCTCTCGAATGATGGTCTCGGAGGCGGGGGAAAGAGGGGATGGTTGCTGTAGTAATGTAAAATTTACAAAGTGATGCCCGCCATGTTGGGCAGCGGCGACAGAGCCCAGGTACAGAATACGAGAAGTGAGGGAAACGCAATTTCGTATTCAGGAATTCCTCCTCCCGGGTGAACAAATATTTGGCCTTTTGTGTTATGAAAATGTAATGTTTGCTCGCGTCAGCAGATTGCTATTGAAGCAGCGTGCAAACCAATTTATTGTCGGCTTCTTCACAGCTAAAGGTTTGATTTTCAGGAAAATTCTTGGTCGTTATTGGTTCCAAGTTAAATTTGGAATTGAATTTGTTCATGTTTTTCATTGAAATTAGATTTCATTATTTCAACGAACAATGATATTTCAAATTGTTACAACAAAACAGCAATTGGTTGGGGCCGAGCTTTTAAGAAATAAAATAGTACTTTATTTAAGTACTTTTTAAATGTCCTTCTCTTATTAGACGACCTAAATCCAGAAGGGAAGCGCTAGCAGTTGGGTTGGTCAGATTTGGGAATGGAGCATTTCCATTCGAGCAGTTTTTGTTTTTTTCTACAATGTATTCCTTATGGGAGAACTGTCATTTCTACCACTCGAATCGGGTGCTCCATTGAACATCTATAAAATATTCAGTGTAATCAGATGAAAGAATGCTCTTTCATCTGATTACACTAAAAAAATAGTTAAATAGTTTCCGAACAAACAGAATTTAAAGAAGAATTTTACAGTACTTCAGCACCCCAAAAAATACACATTAACTTTTAAAATCAGCTTTTTGCAATATAAAAGAAATTTGAAGAACCATGCGTCTCCATCAGTAGATAGAAAATTCTCCCAATGTGCCATCTAGTGGCGACTAGTGAAAACAATTTGCCCTTA
The DNA here is from genome assembly GCF_015732765.1 of Culex quinquefasciatus. Classification (NCBI taxonomy): domain Eukaryota; kingdom Metazoa; phylum Arthropoda; class Insecta; order Diptera; family Culicidae; genus Culex; species Culex quinquefasciatus. The sequence goes on along the minus strand of NC_051861.1, from coordinate 74,440,633 downwards.
CCTTGCTTTTGCTCGAATTCTGAGCTTTCGACTTTTTTGTTTTCGAGCAGTTCAGTAGCTAAACTTTTATCACAGGGAGCTTTAGCATTAGCGTTCCATAGTTCTTGCGATCACATGTAGAGAGACTGAAGTAAGGTTTTTTTTTTGCTTTTTTTTATCTTGCTCTCTGTTTAAGACCTTTTTTATATAAATAAAATTATTTTTTAACGGTGATAGTTCAGACAAAAAGGTAGACTAATTTGAAATAACAAATGCACTTATAATTTAAAAACTAAAAACTAAAAACTAAAGACTAAATACTAAAAACTAAAAACTAAAAACTAAAAACTAAAAACTAAAAACTAAAAACTAAAAACTAAAAACTAAAAACTAAAAACTAAAAACTAAAAACTAAAAACTAAAAACTAAAAACTAAAAACTAAAAACTAAAAACTAAAAACTAAAAACTAAAAACTAAAAACTAAAAAAAAACTAAAACTAAAAACTAAAAACTAAAAACTAAAAACTAAAAACTAAAAACTAAAAAAAAACTAAAAACTAAAAACTAAAAACTAAAAACTAAAAACTAAAAACTAAAAACTAAAAACTAAAAACTAAAAACTAAAACTAAAAACTAAAAAACTAAAACTAAAAACTAAAAACTAAAAACTAAAACTAAAAACTAAAAACTAAAAACTAAAACTAAAAACTAAAAACTAAAACTAAAAACTAAAACTAAAAACTAAAAACTAAAAACTAAAAACTAAAAACTAAAAACTAAAAACTAAAAACTAAAAACTAAAAACTAAAAACTAAAACTAAAAACTAAAAACTAAAAACTAAAACTAAAAACTAAAACTAAAAACTAAAAACTAAAAACTAAAACTAAAAACTAAAAACTAAAAACTAAAACTAAAAACTAAAAACTAAAAACTAAAAACTAAAAACTAAAAACTAAAACTAAAAACTAAAAACTAAAAACTAAAAACTAAAAACTAAAACTAAAAACTAAAAACTAAAAACTAAAAACTAAAACTAAAAACTAAAACTAAAAACTAAAAACTAAAAACTAAAAACTAAAAACTAAAAACTAAAAACTAAAAACTAAAAACTAAAAACTAAAAACTAAAACTAAAAACTAAAAACTAAAAACTAAAAACTAAAAACTAAAAACTAAAAACTAAAACTAAAAACTAAAAACTAAAAACTAAAAACTAAAAACTAAAAACTAAAAACTAAAAACTAAAAACTAAAAACTAAAAAAAAACTAAAAACTAAAAACTAAAAACTAAAAACTAAAAACTAAAAACTAAAAACTAAAAACTAAAAACTAAAAACTAAAAACTAAAAACTAAAAACTAAAAACTAAAAACTAAAAACTAAAAACTAAAAACTAAAAACTAAAAACTAAAAACTAAAAACTAAAAACTAAAAACTAAAAACTAAAAACTAAAAACTAAAAACTAAAAACTAAAAACTAAAAACTAAAAACTAAAAACTTAAAACTAAAAACTTAAAACTAAAAATCAAATTTCTGTAAATATTATATTGTCCTCTATTTCATTGGAGACATTTTTGAAGGGAGATGGTATACAAAACCTTGAAATGAGAGTTGGCCTTACCATTGAATCAACCTTGTGTGTTTTATTGCATTAGAATTTCATGAAACTTTTCACTTATCCTCGGAAATATAAAAAAATCACGCTGACTAATAAGCATTGTAAGTCAATTATTCTGAATAGTGCTTGACAATAAAAATCTTACACAGAAACTACTTCCACTCCCATTATTATCAGAACCAGCAAAAACTGCTGCAGTTCCCGGTGCATTGTCAGTACCACTTATCAAAGACAATGAAAAGTTAGGTGAATCACGTGGTAGCAGCAGTATAGTGCAATGTGCAACAATACCTGGGATGTGTGCTGTACAGCTTCTTGAATGTATGATGGCTGAACCCTTTCATCTCTCCCTCTCGAGGAGGGGGATAGGAGGATGAATTGTCTCAGCGATGACGTTCCTTCTTCACCCTTAAAAGGAAACTAAATTTCTTCCATTGTGCCTTCATAAACATGAGTGTGCAGGAGAAAGAATATGCACTTCCGCAGTTGGCAATAGAACAGAACAGTTGTAAGTTTTCCTCACAATGATACTTTTACAGAAGCCACTTGAAGTTTGGTTCGGCGGTGCTGCAGCACTCTGGTGACGGTTATCCAGGGACCTCAGAACGGAAAAGTGCACAGCGCCTGCCCTTGCTGAGTCGAGGAGGATCTCAGGGATTTCTTCGTCCCATTGTTTCAAGTTTTTCCGTTGTTCTTACACTGATGAACTCTTCCCTCACTACAGCCGGCATCAGTAGGGGTGAGTGGGATGTCACTCGTGTTCGCAAAGGAACAAGACTCGGGGGCACTCATTTCAAGTGGCTGTGACTTTGTTATCTGGAAATAAGGCAAGTGCTTGAACCTATGGGTTGCCTAACAAGATCGGGCTCTTCTTTTTGTCTTTTTTTTTAAACAAATTTCTACGATACATTGTGTTGGATATTTTCTCTTGAGTAGATTCAAAATAGTGTTTCAAACAATTCTCTTTTTTTTAAATAATTGTTCTTCGAAGAAATTTCTAATGCTACAAATACCACATGTGGAACTAATAATTTGATTTGATTTGATATGATAATCAACAGGGCCACAAGGATGACCAATCATCCTTTACCGATTGGAATAAAGTTAGGTTTGGATATTAAGTTCACTAAAAATTTGATGCAATAAGGCTTTCTAGGCCCAGTGCAAAATCTATTATTTGACTTAAAAATGAATAAATTCCCATCACAGTGCCCTGATGCTGACAAAGATCGAGCTTAACTTGTCGCAGTCCCTAAAAAAAAGCACAAAACATATTTTTAACTGTTTTCGTAATATTTCTAAAAAAACATCTGGAATTAATCAGGACACATGGGTCCAATTCAACCCATGTGTCCTGATAAATTCCAGATGTTTAAAATTTTTAGAAATATTATGAAAACAGTTCATAATATTTTTTGTACAGCTGTTCAAGTCACGTATTTGCTCAAAATTTTTACAGTTTTGATTACATTCCAGTTGCCCGAGCAGGGGTAAATAACACGGGAATACCAAATTTTAGTATTACATGGGCAAATAACAGGGACCAAAATGTGCCCTTGGTTGCCCAGTAATAATGGTAAAATACCATGAAATCATACCAAAGTATTGTTTGTGGAAGGGAACATCAATACCAATGTTATTCCAAGGGTAAAATAATACCTCAAAATAAACCATTTCAATACCAAGTTGAGGTCTTCTGGATTTTGAACGTTGCTTGAATACCAAAACTTGGTATTGCCATGGTTTTATTTTTAGTTATTCCCGCGCCCTTGGAAAATCAGATATTGCTACTCCTGTGGTCTTCCACATACATGATTTTGGTAAGATTTCATGGTATTATCCCATCTATTACTGGGCAACTGGTATTTGCACAAGTAATACCACAATTTGGTATTTTCATACCATTTTTAGTGCATCAGTTGCATTTAATGAAAAAAACGGAAAGGATCCATATGCAACAGCCAAATCTACTCTACTATTTGGTATTGATCCTACGCATTTCACTTGTTTTTTACCCATGCTCGGGTGAACAGACATAAAATGTACATCGATCTCCAAATTTGAAGCTTTCAGGTGCTTTTTCTAGTATTATTCCTGTTGGTAAACTTGATAATTTTTTAAAATTGGAAATAGACATTGATAAAAACTCATAAATGATCGTACAGGTCATTTTTAAACATCTTACGTTGTTTTATTCAATAGAAAGCTGTTTAGTTTGTAATCTGGTACTTGCTGCACACTATTCAGAGTGGTAGTTCAGTTTTGATTATGTCTTGATTAAACAGTCTTCTTGTGGAATTTTGTTGGGCACTTTCTTCTATAAAGTCTTGAAAATTTTCGACACGAATCGTTTTATCACTGTGTTTACAACTCAATTGCTTCAAAAGTATTCCAATCGACGCTAATCCCAACCCTCTCACCCTCACTTCGCACCAACTTGACCCTCTTTGGGGGGTGGGAAAATACTTTGAAGTCAGAAACAGTGAAAGGATTCGTTGTCGCTTGTGCTCTTGCTCGCCATGGCCACGCAAAACTGTTCTGCCAATTACGATTCTAAAATATATAGGATCGTCGGTCCCCCCAGGTCCCTGATCCCCAAAGAATACCAACAACCGTATACTCTTTCACAAGCTGACATTCTCTTGACACTTTTGCTGGTTTGGCTCGCCCATAACCATTCCATCGTTATTGTTACGATTATAGAAGTTTGTTTTTCCCAGTGTGCCGAGCTCAAGTCGAAGAGTGCTCTTTTCCTTTCCATTTTTCTTATTAACATATTTATCCTCAAATTATCCCAGATGAATAAGCGTGATTGGCACCCTGGTTCTGGACTCGAGGATGAGGGACAATTTGTGGCTGGAGCGTGCTATTGACGAAGAAGTTGTAGTGGGTATGAGGATAACGTTGCACATTTTGGTACACAGAGAAAAAAGAGTTCCCAAAATGGTACGATTTTGAAAAACGTACCATGAAATTTGAACACTTTTTTCGTGGTTCCCATTTTAATGAACGCTTGTTTACGATTTTGGGAACTCTTTTTTCTCCGTGTAGAAAGAGTTTTTCTGATGGGGCAGAACGCCTTTTCGAAAATTTTCATGTTCAATTTCTGAAGGAATTTTCTGAGTTAAAGGAATTAACTGCCGAGCTACCGTGGCCGTGAGGTTACGGATTTTGCCTTGTAAGCGGAAGGTGATGGGTTCAATCCCTGTCTGGCTCGGCAAAGTCAGATCCTTTCAAAGAGTAAATTTACTCATTGGGTACAATGACCGGTAGGGGATGGGTTTCGACTAGCGGTGTACTGGATTTCCAATCCAGAGGTCGTGAGTTCGATTTTCGTACCGGGATTATGAACTACCCGAGCAGGGGTAAATAACACGGGAATACCAAATTTTGATATTACTTGGGCAAATAACAGGGACTGAAATGTGCCCTTGGCTGCCCAGTAATAGATGGTAAAATACCATGAAATCATACCATGGTTGTATGTGGAAGGGCACAACAATACCAAACCATGTTATTCCAAGGGTAAAATAATACCACAAAATAAAACCATTTCAATACCAAGTTGAGGCCTTCTGGATTTTTGAACATTGCTTAAATACCAAAACTTGGTATTGCCATGGTTCTATTTTTAGGTATCCACGCGTTCTTGGAAAATCAGATTTTGGTATTCCTGTGGTCTTCCACATACATGATTTTGGTATGATTTCATGGTACTCACCTGATGATTCCTTGTTGTTTTTAGTGATATTCTTCACCACATGGAATGCATTTGTCATTGATGAACGGCATGTGCATGAAGTTCTTGAAGCTTCTGAAAAACAACAAGATTGAAAAATAAGTGTTATTAAAATGAAACTGGATTGAAATTCACCAAAATTCAATAAACTGTCGATTGACTCGTTAGTCAAAGTATTTGGTTATCCCAACTTAGAGAAATTTTAACGATTTAAAAAAAAATCTTATTGGGTACTTTAAAAAATGTAAATCAGCTTTAACATTTTGAGTTTCAAGTCATTTTAGCGCACAATTTTATATCTCGTCAAAATTTATAAAAAAAATCCCTTAGTTTCAGAGGAATTTGATGAAACACTTCAATACCAAAATATTAAAATTTTCCCATAGTTTGAGAGGAATTTGATAAAATACTGTAATACCAAAAGAATACCAAAATGTGATGTTCGACCATTGGCAAATTCTGCAATTTTGCAATATCAAAACAATACCTTAAATTGGTATGATACCACATTTTGTTCTTGCATAATCCTCAAGACAAATTTTAAAGGGTCCAGGATTACCAAAATTTGGTATTGATACCAGAGAAAGGTATTATTACGCATTTCCCTTATTTTTTACCCATGCTCGGGTAAGCTTCATGCAGCTCCATCATGAAAAAAGGCAGTATTGACGTTTTTTATTGGAAGGTTAGAAAAATGATGGTGAAGTAGTACCTATATTTTGGTGTAATTCTAATTCATTTTTGTGAACAAATTAAATCAACCTAAAAGAATCAAGACTAAAATGTTGAGGAATTAAAACTTGCACAAAATGGCGTTATTTGCTTAACATTACAGAAGTTACATCAAAAAAAATTATACAATCACAAAGTGCATCTTTCTTGCGTTCGATAAAGATTAACTAGACAATACAACTCATTTTCCATTCGAAAACCTCTTTGCGTGAATGCAGTACACAAAACCGAAATCATTCTGTTGATCTTCTGGCATACTTTTATTCCCACGGGCACCGCTTTAGTATAAACCAATTCAAAGTTGATCCTATTTTGAGCTTTTCCCCCAGCACAGCAGCATATTTGTCAAATAGTTATGGTTCGTTGACGAGAGCACACGGGTGGGGGCGGAGACAGTTTCATCATGAAGAACATGCACGTATTTTACACTTATCCCCTCTACCATTCGAGGCTAAGCTTTTCTTCTGCAACTGCAAAAGCTATTGCTTTGGAATGGCCTTTTGGAAACGAATTTTTGTGAGGGCACAAAAAAAGTAGTCTTTATTGTGAAGTGACGAGGGGTTGACCGCATGGTTTTTTTGAAACGAATAATTTAAAATTTTAATGTTGTGGTTATGTATAATATTATTTTGTTACGCGAAAAATCCACCAAATTGAGGGTTTGAATTTTGTATTTATTTTTAAACAATAGAAACCCCCCTCGTGCTTATAATTTGGGCCGGCAGCGGCAAAGGATCACGCTGCAAATCGTATGAATATAGTATTAACGGAATAATAAAATGCATTTTGTCTTGTTGGATATTTTGGGAGCACCATCTCGTGAGCAAGTTACACCCAAAAGAGAATACTTAAAAAACTGTTTTTTTTTTGAAAATTTTTTATCATATCCGTTTACCTTGTAGATTAAAAAAAATCTATGCCCCTTTGAGCTCTTACATTTTAGTTCAACTCTTTTAAAAACAATGAATTTGACCCTTTGCCTCCCCCATTTATCCTATTTTTGTGTGCTTCCCACACATGAAAGAGAGGAAAATTGAGTCACCATTATTGCAGCCACACGGAGCAACAACGAGTAGCCAAGCCCAGAGCCCTGAAGGATGTTCCGCTAGTCTGGGCTGGCCGTACTAGTATAGTTGAGGCCAAACGACGAGCCCCAGCATATTGTATTCAATTCTATCCTGTGACTTGGCCCCGTGTCCTGTTAAGGTCCAAGAGTCGTCGTGGCCACCACCAAAAATTTCACCCCATTCCAGAGGAGGCAGAAGGGAGACAGCGACACTTCTTTTCGGATGAAACAAACAAACAATTCATGATAATAAATTGGATGTGCATGTTGAAACAAGGAATATTTATGGACGAATGTAGAATTTATTCAGCATAAATTACAGGAAAGAGTGGGGAGGGAGGTAGGGGCGGTTGAAGGTGGGGATTTATGGTGCAATGTGTGGTCAAATAATAGTACTTGAAGCAATAAGAGTGGTCGGGAAACATGTTAAGTTTTGCAATCCAACCCTTTTCCACTTAGAGTGTGAGAAACATATTGTGCCGGGGTGAATCTTGAGCCTTGCTGCTGCTGTTGGATGGTGAGGAATTGTCTATTCCTCTCACATATGTGCACAAAGTCGGTAAAGAATTTCAAGCTTAGATCTCCGAGAGAATGGAATGCTGATTTGCATCTTGCCTGCATTCTGGCTTTATGTTCAGGGTGAACCACCAAGTGATTGGTTTAGTGTGGAACCATAAGTACATTAATTTTATTTTTGTTGTTGTGGGATCTTGAAGAGATTTTATTGCATCTATTGTGAAATGATACGTTTCCAATGGTTGGTTGGAGAAGAAGCAACATGTTAGAGTTGGTTACATCTTGGATCGATTATGACAATTTCAATCTTGAAAACGGTTGAAAAAAGTGGTATTTTACCGAGGTGTAGGTTAGCATTACGATAGCATTAGCATTAGCAATAAAGGTCGCACAATTCCGGATGGCTGCACAACGCTTATCTTGTTGTTAAAAAAAACGTATAACAGCACTAGACTCTCATCCGGTTACAATATTCCAACAAGGGAGATACCATGTTTTCATCTTTAGATGAGCGTGTAAAACTACCCAGTAATATAAGGGGCTCCGGATCGCTACCTTGCTAACCTCGGGGACGGGAAGGTATGTTAATAAACACCTATCTAGAATGCGCAAAGATCTCTACGTCACCTAGTGGTATATATGTTTGTAAGTGGGTTTTGGACTCAATGTTAGTAAATTGAATGTTTGTTTTATTTTACGTTATCACCGCAATGAACCATGCTAGTTTTTAACACGAATGCAGCACAAAACAAACACGAAAAAACACCATCACTGCATGCGAACAAAACACCACACGAAAAAGACTAGGCAGCCACGTGCCTGCACCACTGCCATTGAACTCTGGTAATTTACCAAGGTGTAGGTATTGACAAATACAGTTTTTTTCTTACTCCCAAAATGGTTTAGATTATATTCAATATAAACTAAGATGAGCATGTGAGGTGATCGTTCTGATCACGTGTCAACAAAGAATATATTTTCATTTTCAAATTTCTATCTGGTCCATCCAAGAACTTAGAAGACTGCAAAACTGGCGTGAAATTGACCGGGACAAATTGCCACCATCGCCAAAACAAGTGAAATTGCCTCACCCCTTTCCAAAAAAGAATGCTTTCGCAATATGCTCTAGCGAACGATTTAATCAAATTTTCTCCTTAATACTTATTTCTACAGCACGACCCAAAACGAGATCGCTCCATGAGGGGCACCTTTGCCGGAAGTGGCTCCTGCTGCTGCAACAACGAGATGCTCTCGGAAATAATGGCTTGAACCCCCTCCGAAACGAGGAGTTCATTTTTTACCAACTGCTGATTCCACCTGTACTGCACTGCACAACAGCAACGCGGAGGAAAGGTGCCTTAGTTGGATGCCAGTTGCATGCGGGAGAGTGTTTTTTTATTTCACGAGCTAGGAAAGGGCGCCAAAGGGTCAATCTGTGACCGAGCTTTTCTTCGTTTGCTGCTGGCTTCAGAAATCAGGTGGAAGAAGTGTATCAGTGCTGCGTCGCGCGTCGTTGTCATGATTCTGATGCAGCTTCTGCTAGGGCAAAGGGGACATTTTCTTCTCATTTCTTCCAGATTTGATCATCTGAGAGTGCTGAAGTGCTACGTCGTTCAAAAGATGATTTTAGTGTAAAATTTTATTTTTCGCATTTTTTTTTGTAACTTTTTCCCTTTTTATCCGATTTGGTTCAGCTTTAGCCAGCCGCTCCTATCTCCACCGCGCACCAGGGACAAGGAAAAGGACTCGGCAGACGGGAAGTGTTGGTGAGCGTGGCTCACGGATGTATGAAAAAAGTCAAAAGTTTTTAATTTGAAGTGCCCAAAAGGAATTTACGAGCACCAGCCCCAGAAACTAGCCTAAAATTTTTATCGCATTTGGTTTATCTTTAGTTGTTTCACTCTTGACCTGGAATTATAATGAAATATCATTAAATTTAACTTTTAACACTTCCTGGAGAAAGTTTTCCTATATCCTATATTTTTTCTCAAATTAGAGGTTTGTTATAGGTTTTGATCCGGGGAACAACTTTGTAGAACATCACAAAGCACTAGGAATTAATTCCGGAAAGGTGCAGGCAATTTTTTAGAGCACGTTATAGTTTTTCCATGCTCTAAAAAATATCCTGTATTTTTTCGGCATCAATTCCTAGCGCTTTGCGATGTTCTACAAAGTTGTTCCCCGGATCAAAACCTATAATAATTGGATTGAATTGTTGGGATTGGGTCCAATAAGAGGATATAAGTGAAAATTTCCCATAGTAATTTTTTAGCAGTTCCACAACCAAAACTGGGCATCGGCATACGAGAGGATAAAGAGCACGATTCGGTAGTAAAATGGTACTGTGTGCGGACGGAGAGGATAAATCCGGAAATTACCGAGAGTACTTTACTCATGGTTCATTTTCCAAAAAGTTCATCTATCAAAAAAAAGTACCGGTACCGACGCTCGAACCCAAGACCTTCGGCATATTGAACCGTGCCTTTGCCGTATGGGCCATCATGGTTCGGTGACTAAGTGGCGGTCGTAAGTCCATATAAGCCACTCATAGGATGAACTGTTCCAATGAACGAATGAACACGCGAAAGGACTATACTCTCGCAATATAGCACTTTCCTCACGTTTCTTTTCGTGAGGACTATCCCCTCGTTCTTTAACTTTGGGTGCATACTAACTTCAGGTCAATGGTGGAAATGAAAATGCGAATGAAAATGCGCTCAAAATTCTTCTGAGAACACATTACTTCAAAATTCCGGTCGAGACGTTCGAAATTGAACACATTTCTCTTTTTGCCTTCCTCACCTCACTGAGGCAAGGCTATAAAATCACTCGAAAAATGAACTTCTTAAATACACCTCCTAGATATACCTTCACGTATACCTATCGACTCAGAATCAAATTCTGAACAAATGTCTGTGGGGATAAACACGATTTTTTTCCACACGATTATCTCAGAACTGACTGAACCGATTTTGGCCGGATCCGCCTTATTCTGTTCGTTTTGGGTTCCCCTAAGACCCTATTAAATTTTATTTTGTTTAGTAAAGTATTTAAAAAGTTATGCCAAGAAAAAGATTTTTGTGGATACAAAAAGGGTGATTTTTTGCATAACCTCAAAAGGCCGGGTCCTTTTGTTTACGTGCGAGAGCCGCGCCAGATGCGAAACGCCCGGTTGCCACATCGCTTCAAATGAGAGTCTGCATGTTTTCTGGAAAAGTCTGTATCAGGTATATATTTTTTTCATAAACTTATTTTCATTATTACTTTGCAAATGTTAAGAAGGCACCACCCACCTAATGGTGGATTAAGAAACGTTTTCATATATACGTGAACCACGCTAGTGTTGATCTGGGTGCTGAATAGTGGTTCGCAAAACGGCCTCAATTTTGAACTGTCAAAGTGGAACCAATTTACTGTTCGACAAAAGTAGAGAGTATTGTTATCGATCATTAAATTTTGTTTTTTAAGGATGACAAATGTGTGGTTTTTGAGAAATCTTAAAAAAGTTGAAGGCGAGAATTTAGTGAAAATCTTCTCTGTTTGTTGGATCAGCTTCGATAGAATTAGAGAAGTTTTTTTCGTTGGACCAGGAAGAGCTGCAGGATTCCAAAACCAGCCAGGAAATTTATACACGACATCGCAGAATAACACTCTCGCCGTAGTTCTTCGTCACCCGTAAGATAGAAAAACCTCTTCAAACCGATCGAAATTTGAAAACAATTTTCCGAGAAAAACGCGTTTTAATGTTTGACCTTGAATAAACAAAAATGAGAGCACGCAATGTAAACAATAACAAACACGTTTTGTTTGGCTGACCATTCTGTGCATCGTCCCGAAGTTTGGTTGAAGTTGATTGCTGGAGTCCCGAGTTATAATTACAAATGTTTACGTTAGTCTAGCTCCACTTTTTTTTTCCACAAACGCATCCTGACTTTCCTGGCCTGAAATCCCTTTGGCCTTTTGTCGCACTTACATCAATTTTCATGGAGTGACAAGATAGCACGACAAGATTGAAACTACTTTTATATGAAAAGTGACACAAATTTTCGGAGCTTTTTTGGTTTTCATTGAATATCTTAGGAATGAAATCGAATTTTGGGGATCTGTGAAGGTCAACAGATGTGGCAATGTGAGATGCACAAAATGGCGTTCTTAACACAATTTGGCCCAAAATGCACGTACGACAAGTTAGCACGACGGCGACGATATCTTATTCTTCTAACCGAAAAAATATGATCCCATGATGCTTGAAGAAGATGTTGTCAACAGGTAAATAGCGAAAAGCTAACATTCCTCTGTTTTGTTGAACTGTGGGCTTCTAGGAAGGGCGCCGGTATTGACTAATAAAGTAAGGATTCGACACAGGTCAAAATTTGCAATGGCTTAATCACAAAAAAAAAAACGCACCAACTGAGAAAAAAACATTCAAAATGCTATTTGAACAACTCAGCGTACTGACCGATTGGATAAAGAACAAAACGGTCGAAGGCATTTTACTCCAAGCTTTTTCTATTTTTGTACATTATTGAAACATATTTTACCTTGATTGAAAGATTACCAATCCAAAACACGGCTAAAACTTCAATAGGAGAAATGACCCATGTGAATGTTTGTGAACTTTTGATAGACATTTCCGTTAAGATTTCTTTTTGTTAATGGGTATTCCATATACGTATACATGTTAAAGTCGACTCATCAGCATTATTATGATGCTTTGATTTCCCGGTAATGCCGTCGCCACCTCAAACGCTGTGGTTTATACTCCACAACCACGTTCCACGAGACGGTTCTCGTCGGGAACTGGAGTAAGAACTGACTCAAAAGAGAATACAAGAGATGCCATTAGGGTGAAACGTAAACTCCTGGGACGGGCAAAAAATTAAATTAGGCCCAGTATCACTTCTTGCCCTTCTCCTCTGCTGCTCCTCTATGTCAAACCACTCGCGTAAACTCCGTTCGCTGGCTTGCAAGTTGGGTTTGATTTTTTTCCGAGTAGTCACACGTCGGCCATCCTTCCAAGAGCCTTTCTACACTCACTCCTCGGAAGATTCAAAACTGAAGTGACGAGGGATTTACAAGGATTCGTGATTTATGGAGAAATGCTTCGCAAACCAATAATTCATATTTTTTGCTGTCACCGTACTTTGCACATACAGCGAAGCCAAACCCATGTCTATGGCCGTACCCGGGTTTGAAATTCGACAGTTTTTTACGTGCGTACCTTGGTTTCAAAATGGTCGTCGGTTATACGATGGGGCATGTTGAACAAGATCAACAATGGAGCGCAGCACGTGTTTGTTTTTCGCACAAATTTCAAGCTTGTTTGCGTGAAGTAAATTTTATATGCTTTTTTTACCTGAAATATCCACCTCTTTAGTGAAACATTGGGTTTTCCATTTTGGGATTTGTACAAAATTGCAAAATACACTGGATCCATCTTTGTTTTGGTCTTGGCATGCTCTATAACCCAACGGCGACTAAAAATGTGAAACATAGTGTCCAAGTCGTTTGTGGAGAGTCTCAAGTTAGTGAGATTTCTAACATTTTTTTTAGATTTCAAGCCTGCAGTTCAACGAAAGGGTCCTATAAGTCCGATAGTTGAAGTTGGCGTTCTCGATTGCGAGATTCCTACTCGAAACTAGATGTCCGAAGGCTTTTTTGTTGCAAACCTCTTTTTACGCCTAAGCTTTCAACAACCCCGGGATTTGTGAGTCCAACTGCCTACAAGCGACTCCACCGAAGCAGGACCCAGGGAGACGACTCCTACTCCTGGACTGAGCTAACTACCTAACCTCTAGGTTAGACCGGGGCCAACATTTACTTCCCCGTCCGACGGAAGACGTGATCAGACAAATTCGTCTCGAAAAATGCCTCCGGGACCATCAGGGATCGAACCCAGGCCGACTGGGTGAGAGGCAACCACTTTTACCCCTTCACCACGGTTCCCGATGTTCATTCAAGATTTATAAAAATAATGTTTTCATAACTTGTGGATCTTGGTACAACACATTTCAGCTATTTTTATCCTTTCACACTTTTAACATTCCAGTAATAGCCCTCACAATGCCAGACAAAGAATCAATATACCACGTGAGCACTAGGGTGCCCAGAAAAAATGACAGTCGGTTCCACAAGCGGAAAACGGTTTTTTGAGTTATTTTAAGCATCTGTGCAAATTTTGAGTGAAATTGGTTGAGGTTAACCCATTGATACCCGAGCTTAAAGTTGGTGATTTTTTTTTCATACAAACTTTACTTTTTTTTAATCGCTAATAACTTTTCAGGATCGAGTTTTACAGCTTTGGTATGTTCTACAAAGTTGTAGAGCATTAAATTTCCAATGAGAATCTCACTTTTGAGAATATTTAAATGGAAGAAGCGCGTCGTGCAGACCAATCCGTAAGAATATTAGGTTTTCACTACATTTTTTTCTATATTGCCCATACAAACTTCACCTTTGAGTATCAATGGGTAAACGTTGACCAATTTTGCTCATTATTTATCCAGAATCCTTAAATAGCTCAAGGAACAACATTCAGCTTATGGAGCGAGGTTTTGAGAAAAAAATCCTATATTCTGGGCACCCTAGTGAGCACTCGAAACGGAATTCCAGAAAAATTTTACCAAACAAAGTAAAAAAAAAGTTTTCACATCAAACATTGCTCTCTGCGGGCTGGATGGTATGTTGTTGCACGACACAATGACTGGTGTGCTCTCAAAGGTATAGATTTCCGAAAATATCGCCTGATAAACACACAGAGTACCTCCCACCAGGTCAAACAATAACAGCAGCGGCTCCAGCCCAAACGAACAAACAGCTCAAACGCGAAGGCCACCACCCACTGCGAGCCTTCCGGAAATTGTAAAAGAGCTTTTTGGCTTTGCACACCCCTCTCCCCCCCCGCCTACCACCATAGGAAACACAGTCAGTCTTGGAATGGAGGAAGAGACATGACTTAGGGTGGTGTCCAAGCCAGTCGATCCGCGCCAACCCTCTTTCGATTAGTCGACAACAAGTTGGTGAGCTTTTTGTGCGTGCAAGAGTTGAGTAATTTATTACCTTTTACGGTCAGATCCTGTCGAATGGCGATTGTCTTTTGGGACTAGCCGTTTTGGGTTCGGGTATATTGGCAGAGCCAGGTCCTCGGTGGCTTGTTCAACAGAATTTCTTTGGCCAGACTCCACTACTGCCTGCCGGTGGCAGTTTTTGGGGTGGGCAAAATGATACACATGTATCAACAATTATTGCCTACGTGTCCAATAAATGTAGTATTTGAAATTTAATTTATGATGCCATTTGATAGCTTTGACCTTTTTGGGAGTTCTCGATGTAGGAAGTTTATTACAGCTAGTAGCAGATCGATTAACTTACACTGAGTGGAAAACTTTTAGTGTTCTGTGATTACCAAGAGAGTTATCAGGATTGCAGTTGAACAGTTTTCTCAAATATTTACCTTTACGCCCGGTCATGAGAAAAACTGAATAAGACTTAAAACATACATTCATGTAAGAATACTGCCTAAAAAAGCATAACAATCCCACCTGAATTTTCAAAAAATGACTTGATTTTCAATTTGAGGTTTTTAAGCACTAATCGTACAGTTATTAGGATGCCTCGAGATGGTCGATTTTTCAGAACATGTTTTTTTCGGTTTCTTTTAGGCACCTAAACAACCCCCTAAAATTTGGGAACGATTGGTTACGTCCACACTTAGCGCATTGCATTTCAATTTTGTATGGGAATAAGTATGGAGAAATCCTTTTTTTAACATTTTGATTTTTATCGTTTTTATTTTCCACTTTTCAAACCAGCACAATAGCGTAAAAATTGTGAAAATTCTCTAAAAGTCTTGATTTAAATTTTTGAAAATATTTTATTCGAAAAGATCGGAAAATTTTACGAATGTTTCATGTTTTAACATTTTAAATCGGATTTATAGTTGCTGAGATATCGACATTAGAAAATGGTGGGTTGTTTGGGTAAGACTTAGAAAACATCAATTTTCCTGTTTTTTAACCTTTGCATGGCAATATCTCAGAAACTATGGGTCGTATCAACAAAGTTCCAAAATTCAAAGTTAGAGAATTTTCTCAGCATTTCAAAAATATTTTTTTCAAAGGTGGGCAAACATGTGCACTAATTTAAAAAAAATGAAAAACTGCGACTATTTTCAAAAAAGTTACCTAAAACGGGTTTTTACTTGAAAACGGTGTAATTTATCAAAAATTCACTAAAGTTCTTATTGATTGCAAATTCGATTTTACATCAAAGAATGGGGGTCTCGTGGCGCAGGGGTAGCGGCTTCGGCTGCCGATCCCGATGATGCTATGAGACGCGGGTTCGATTCCCGCCTTATCCACTGAGCTTCTATCGGATGGTGAAGTAAAACGTCGGTCCCGGTTTCTCCTGTCTCGTCAGAGGCGCTGGAGCAGAAATCCCACGTTAGAGGAAGGCCATGCCCCGGGGGGCGTAGTGCCAATAGTTTCGTTTTTTTTTTCGTTTTATCAAAGAATGAAGTTGAAAAATTTTTGCGACCAATTTTTCGATTTTTTGAAAAAAATCTGTATTGGTTCAAAAATCCATAACTCACTCAAAGATTTTTTGCCCATTCTGGAAATCTCTGAAAAGTTGGCATTTGATGTCCTCTAAAACATATAAAAAAAGTGTTTTTTTGCAAATCAAGTTTTAGTGACAAAAAGTTAAATTAAAAATCACCTTGTTTTTAACCGTGTATCTTTTTTTCAGTGTAGTCCATAGCCATACCTACAACTTTGCCGAAGACACCAAATCGATAAAAAAATTCCTTCAAAAGATACAGATTTTTAAATGTTCACATATCATTTTTGTATGGACAGCTGCCAAATTTGAATGGAAAATTATATGGACAAACAAATGATGCAAAATGGCTTCTTTGGGCATACCGAAGGCACCAAAAAAATTTCAGCCGGATTGAAAAATACAAAAAAAAATCGAATGACCGATATCTCAGAGAATTGCTCTCCTGTCAAAAGATACAACGTCCTCAAAACTGGTCTAAAACGTGTTTTCTGCTCGGAAATCGGGAGATTTTTGAGGCAAACTAAAAAGCCTTGTTCTGAAAAATCATCCATCTCGAGGTACTTTAGAGTAGATCAAAGTAGAACAAAAATGAGTTCCTACTTGTTTGTCAGAAATTAGAGATTGAATGCAATCATTTGGTTGGAAAATCTCAAAAGCGTGCTATTCATTGATGGGCAGCGTAGCTATCTTTTAAAAGTATTTACATCTATTTTTCTTTTATCTTTTTCATGTTCGTTTTCTATCATCATTTCAACGAAATCATAGAAAATGTATTTTTATTTGAGAATCAACTTGTTGAGTGGCTCTGGGAATATATTGTGAAAAGGTTTCAATCAAATTGTAACTCAAAGCAAAAAACAAAAAATGTGCGGATTCAACTAAAAAAGTGAACCAAAAAAGCAGTACACCACCGATTGAACCTGAGCCAAGTAGCAGCAGCAGCAGTAAAAGCAACAACAGTAAATCAGACCAACATCCAAAGCAAACAAGTCAAATCGACGAAGAAGACAACGATGGATTCGAGACCGTAGGGATTTTGTTAATTTGATTTGGTTAACCGCGGTGGATTTTCTTGAAATAATTCGAACTGTCAAAAATACACCAAAACATCTACCGGTGGATACTTTTCTACCACAGATTTTTGTGCGATCAATGTGGTAGATGCTTTGGTAGATTTTTGACAGTTCGAATTATTTCAAGAAAATCCACCGCGGATAACCAAATCAAATTAACAAAAGCCCTCGTGCTTTCTAAGCACACTCGCAAAACCCGGAAGCGCTAACAAGCATATTTGGACGCGGATGACGAATTGACAACAAAACGAAGAGAGACGGCTGAAGAAGAATCAACAGATAAAGAAGACGAAGATGTCATAAAAGCAAAATATTATAGGAATAAGTGTTGATAACTGTTAAATCCCTGGAGGAAGAGGACGAAGATTAAATTGAAGAACTTGATCATTTAAGATCAAAATTTTCCGCTAAATATTTGAAACATAGACAGAATTATTTAGAAAAAATGCATGGTAACCATTATTGAAATATAGCCAGACAAGTGATTTAAAACTCTGTAACCTTTCCTCTTCCACTATCCACCTTGATGAGATGAATGCACAATGGTGTAAAGTCTCTATAATAAAACAAAAAAAAAAAATGTATTGTTATGAAACCAATCATTATTATGAATTATGTTATTTTATGTGCCATTTAATTTTAACTATATTTTACGGATGAAAAAATAGAAGGCTATGCAACAAGTTACAAAAAGAGTATTTTTTCAGCACAAAAAACCAAGTTTTGCATCGAGTTCCATACAACGTTTTTTTGCAATTCCAAAAAATACCCTTTGAACAGAATTATAGGAGAATTATAGGACAAATGTCCATGCGTTGAGTCAATGAATCGTTTAAATAAAAAAATGTTACCATTTAATTTTGTTGTTTTTGGTACAGCAAAGCAGGCTGTTTCGTCGTGACAGGAAAAATAAGTACAGTGTAGTTTCACGACGGAATTGCAAAAAGTTTTTTTTATCACTTGAGTTATAATAAAAATCACAAATTAGACACTTTTCAGCTTTTCATATATAAATCGTTCTCTATGCTAATTTAAACGACAAACTAAATTACTACGAATGAAGCCAACCGGAACTCAGAGCTAAATTTTACACATGAAAATTATGGAGCAACTAGAAAAGCACCTCTCTTAGCTACGACGAACGAGCTGGCAGGGTAAAGTTCAGCACTTGAGTAAACGTGAAACTTTTTAATACCTTCAACAAAGCGCTCAGTTGTACGCTGTAGTTGGCTCCCAAGTCAATAGCATCCCGTTAGGTGGGGTTACTTTGAAATGGAGCTGTTTCGGTTTTGTGCTTTAATGAAAGATAATCACTAAAAGAAATAGAAATTTAACCAAGCCATTTCAAAATGGCACGATCAATGTTACTCTAGTTTACAGTCCTCCTAGCATGTCTGTACTCGTTCGATGGTTCCTCGATGGTTTGCAGTTACCCCAAAACTACAGAAACCATTCAGCAGCATCCAGCCAGCCAACCAGCCAACCAACCAACGCCGAGCAGAAGAAAAATCTCATAAATTATTGAACTCAGTGAATGGAAGTGGCTTGGAAAGCGACAACTAGAGATAAAATATGTATGGCTCGTCTCATCCAGACAGCAACGAACGGCTTTACTGCCGCTCTGGATTCGATGGTCCTTGCAAAACGCCTCGCAGTTTTCAAACAAACCCTCCATGTGACTCTTCGTATGTGTGCAAATGTACTTTTGCATCTGTCAGATATAAATTTGCCAAATTTCACATTTCCTCTCTCTCTGCTATGTTTTGCACTATTGTTTCCAGCTCGATGGATGCGGGTGTGGACTGCTACCTGTGATTGGGAGGATACAAAAAAATTGATGGAAAATGTTGCAAAATGTGACAGTTTCGTGGAAGCCAAAGTTAGGATTCGGATTTGTATTCCTGGAAAATATACTTTTTTATACGCTTCATGCGAATTTACAAAGCACCCTGTGTCTCCATCAACATTTACTGGGAAATTATTTCTAAAACAAAAAAAAAATCTAATTATTCGCTCTCGAAACTAGGTGTCCGAAGCTTGATTGTTGAGGCAATTGCAAACCACCTTAGCTTCCATACTCCCCGGGATTCGAACTGACGACCTTTGGGATTGTGAGTCCAAATACCTACCTGCGACTCCACCGAGACAGGACCCAGAAAGACGACTCCTACACCTGGACTGAGCTATCAACCTATCCTCTAGGTTAGAGCAGGGCCAACATTTACTACCCTGCCCGACGGCTTATTAAATGATTTACATTAGTTTCAAGGAAATGTGATATTAAATAAAAAAAATGTTTTTTTGTTATCCCATACTAAATAAATTTTATCACCACAATCGCCCTACTATTAAGATCTTAAAATGTATGTACAACAACACACAGCATCTTCAAACTGGCCTGCGGCTAAATAAACAGATCAAACTTTCCTATCTAATCCTACTTACTGAGTTGGCTAAAACACTTCCATTCCACCACGCGGTCGTCGTGGATGGCATTTCATCGAAGCGGAATTCCTTGCTCACATTTTTTAAAAGTAGTAGTCTAATTCAATTACGTTGTATGTACCAGAAGCGGGGTTTCTTTTGCTCACTTTCAACTGTGATTTCGTTTTGCAGTTATTCAAACAGTTTTTCGCTATCTGCGCGGGGGTGGCCGTGGAAAATAAGAAACAAGTTTGCTTCTGAGATAAAGAGACTTGAAAATGAAGAAAAAGTACTTACAAGTTCAACTATTTCCTCCTATTCTACGATATTCTTAAGCTTTACGACTTTAAAGTTACCTTCTATTTAAATTTATTTATCAGTCAAAGTTTTTTCCACTTTTACGCATCTGCTCTGGCTTATCCCTCGTTTTGTCTTTGCAGCAAAAATGCATCTGCATTTTCCTCTTCAGTGGAAAACCACTGCAGAAGCAGCAGCCTCGAATATAGATGGGCTTCATTTTTTATTAGACCAAGCTTTTTTCTTCTTTGCCTTCTCTTAGACGGGATCCTGCTCTATCAGATGACAACTTTGTTGGTACAGCCGACACTCATTTTACCCCAATTTCCCTGCGTTAAGCGGAGCATGGTTTGTTGTGTGCATTTTCCTTGTTTTTTATTCGTTGAAAGAAGGAAAACTTTTGGATGAAAGTTGAAATTGTGAAAAAAAAGTTGAAATTACATTCGTTTCTTTTTCGCAACGCTTCTTTGTAGGACAGTTTTCAAACAGGATCGGCATTTTTTGGGTGGGGAAAATGCAAAACTGAATAAACAGAAAGAAGTGAAAATTTGTTTCACATTTTGTTACGTCATCATTTTCTGTAAAATGTTTACTTTAAACCTTCTCAAGATAACCTTTTTATTGGTGAAGACTCCTCTCATCAATATTGCCCAAAGAGCTAAATGGTTTTCTCAGAAAAATATCAGAATATGTAAGGATTAAAAAAGATCCCATTGTCAATATGTTTTTGTTTTGACGAAGAACTTCGTCTTAGGGCTCTATACAGGGTAGCAATCCAAAATTTCGCGAAGCGAAATGAAACCGAAAAATGAAACACCTTCCCCAAGCAGAGGGGAAAATCACAGAAGCAGCGCGGCCGACGGTTTTGATATAAATATAAACGCCACCCTCCACAGCATTAGTTTAGTCGGTGGTCTACCACCGAAGCGAGAGGAGCTCAGCTCTTCTCGCGAGCGCCAGCCTTCTCTTTCCTACAAAACCACGGGAAATTTGAAGGCTGGCTTCAGTCGGTCTACCACCGAAGCGAGAGGAGCTCAGCTCCTCTCGCAAGCCACTAGGTGGCGTCTTCAGGAACTAGCCTTCCCGCTTCCCTACAAAACCATGGGAAATCGGAAGGCTGGCTTCAGTCGGTGGTCTACCACCGAAGCGAGAGGAGCTCAGCTCCTCTCGCAAGCAGTAGTGGCTACCACCTGGAGGCCCCGGGAATGTTCCGATAAGGGGACATTTGCGGAACCATAAGTGTGGGGGCAATATTGGTATCAAACTTTAGGGATTTTGATACTGGACATGAAATTTGACATTTTGGCAGTAATGGCCGCAACCTAGAGTGGCCGGAGGCCCCGGGGATGTTCCGATAAGGGGACATTTGCCGAACCATAAGAGTTGGGGCAATATGGGTATCAAAATTAAGGGATTTTGATACTGGACATGAAATATGACATTTTGGCAGTAGTGGCCACCACCCGGAGTGGCCGGAGGCCCCGGGAATGTTCCGATGGGGGGACATTTGCGGAACCATAAGAGTTGGGGCAATATGGGTATCAAACTTAAGGGATTTTGATACTGGACATGAAATATAACATTTTGGCAGTAGTGGCCACCACCTGGAGTGGCCGGAGGCCAGGGTGTTCCGATAGGGGACATTTGCGGAACCATAAGAGTTGGGGAATATGGGTATCAAACTTTAGGGATTTTGATACTGGACATGAAATTTGACATTTTGGCAGTAATGGCCGCAACCTAGAGTGGCCGGAGGCCAGGGATGTTCCGATAAGGGGACATTTGCGGAACCATAAAAGTTGGGCAATATAAGTATCAAACTTTAGGGTTTTTGATACTGGACATGAAATTTGACATTTTGGTAGTAGTGGCCACCACCTGGAGTGGCCGGAGGCCCCGGGGATGTTCCGATGGGGGGACATTTGCGGAACCATAAGAGTTGGGGCAATATGGGTATCAAACTTAAGGGATTTTGATACTGGACATGAAATTTGACATTTTGGCAGTAGTGGCCACCACCTGGAGTGGCCGGAGGCCCCGGGAATGTTCCGATAAGGGGACATTTGGGGAACCATAAGAGTTAGGGCAATATGGGTATCAAAATTAAGGGTTTTTGATACTGGACATGAAATTTGACATTTTGGTAGTAGTGGCCACCACCTGGAGTGGCCGGAGGCCCCGGGGATGTTCCGATGGGGGGACATTTGCGGAACCATAAGAGTTGGGGCAATATGGGTATCAAACTTAAGGGATTTTGATACTGGACATGAAATTTGACATTTTGGCAGTAGTGGCCACCACCTGGAGTGGCCGGAGGCCCCGGGGATGTTCCGATAGGGGAAATTTGCAGAACCATAAAAGTTGGGGAATATGGGTATCAAACTTTAGGGATTTTGATACGTGACATGAAATTTGACATTTTGGCAGCAGTGGCCATAACCTGGAGTGGCCGCAGGCCCCGGATGTTCCGATAAGGGGACATTTGCGGAACCATAAGAGTTGGGGCAATATGGGTATCAAACTTAAGGGATTTTGATACTGGACATGAAATTTGACATTTTGGCAGTAGTGGCCACCACCTGGAGTGGCCGTAGGCCCCGGGGATGTTCCGATAAGGGGACATTTGCGGAACCATAAAAGTTGGGGCAATATAAGTATCAAACTTCAGGGTTTTGATACTGGACATGAAATTTGACATTTCGGCAGTAGTGGCCACAATCCGGAATGACCGGATCCCTCGGGCGTGTTCCGATGGGGGACATTTGCGGAACCATACGAGTTGCGGCAATATAAGTATCAAACTTCAGGGTTTTTGATACTGGACATGAAATTTGAAATTGGCGGAACCATAAGAGTTGGGGCAATAAAGGTATCAAAATGTAGCTGCTCCTCTGTGATGTTGCGGTTACGCAAAACGGAAATGAAATTAAATCCAGCCTCGGAATAAAGTTATCTACGTGCGTATGTATTGCGTGTACGTACACGAAAAAGATTGAGGTTAAATTTTGTACAGTCCAGCAAAACAAATGGCGTGCTAGTGTGCGTGAGAGCGGGCTTAGATAACTCTATCAGAATCACCTCACGTCGAGGCCACATCAGCTGCAGCAGAAGAGGGCGCAGAAGGCGAAAATTTCCCTAGGCAGCCCAACGGACAAACAACGAAGAACAACCGCTGCACCGCAGGAGAAGCAAACCACAGGCCAAGGTTCCGAAGGAGAGAGGAAACCCGCCAAGCCCGCGGCCCGTTCGCTGGTTGACGAAACGAATCTGGCCGCCATCACCCCGAAGGATCGGAACTTCGGAACGAATCGCCACTGCAGACCATCGGGAAAGAAGAAGAGCAGCTCCTCCACCATCGCAAGTGTAACGGACAAGAAGCAAAAGCCCCGCCGCAAGTAGCACTTAGGAACGTGGTGCTGATGCAGGTTGACCCAGACCAAAGCCATGGACATCTTCCTCAACGTTGACCGGAGAAGCGGCTCGAATGAAGCACTACACCTCGCGGAAGATTTGATAAACAAACGGCCCTTTTCAGGGCCACCAAATACCTCACGAAAGAGTTGTTCCTTCAAAATTTCCCTCTAAGAATGTTCCCTAAAAATTTAAAAAAAGATCGAATAAATATCATTCCACCACAGAGTTAGCATGAAACCACTGTTTCTGTGTGGTAGAATGTCATACGCGCTTGAGAGCACGGAGAGGGAAAAATCGCCTGCTGCAAAAATGCACAAGTCAGAATAACCTTTTCGAAAATTTGAAGCCGTCGCCGATTGCTGGCAACAGCCTTCAAAAAAACACTGGCTCAGAAAAAGCCCCATCGAAACGACGTTGAACGCTTCAACTTTATCCTCAGCTCAAGCATCTCCGCCGTCAGGTATTCCCGGTTTGGTTGACTCGTCCGACCGGGAACTGCGGCCCAGCTCGAGACTACCGTGTCTGTTTCTCGCCTTCACCTTTCCTCATTTGCTGACGCGTCGTCCCTTCCTCGTTGAAAGTCGAGAGTGAAATGATTGCGAAAATGACAAATCGACCTATATTTATAGATTTTTGTTTTGGCATATCGCGGAACGATCAAATCTTGGTGGCGAATGCAGTAGGAAGGCAGAGAGAATGCAGTAGGAACGGCAAAATGAGGAAAAAATCTTGCGTGCTTGTGAAAAGAGGGGAAGTAATAGCGAAGTAGAAGTATAAAAATGCGTTCTACCCTTTCCACTCCACTTAGTTGCCACCGAGATGCTGAACAAGTCGGGTCGGCTCATAATAGACGTATACAGTTTGAAATGGCCGCTAGGTGGCCAATGGTGTTAGAAATGACAGCTTCCATGTATTTGAATATGGGAGCTCAGGAAAACTCAATTTTTAAGCAATAAAATGATTATTTATGATAAAAGTATTGATTTATTAGGTGCACAAAATGTGTCTAGAATATTATTAAAATAAAAACTGTTCAAAAAATTTGCAATTGAGATAAGTACACCATTCGATTCAGCAGGAATTTTGAGCACCAAAAATATATAGTTTTCATATGTTAAGTATTTTATTTTAGAAGAAAATTAACAAAAAGTATGAAAATCGAGACATTTAGTATGGGAGCTGTCAAATCTCTCACCATCAAAAAGCAACGTTGAGCTTTCGCTGGATTTGTCTATATCTGAGCCGCAGACGGGTGAAGCAGCAGCAGCAGGGAGAGAGAGAGCCCCAAATTCTCTCTTCCGGAGAAGGATTTCTTCTGAAAAATTACCTTTATTTTCTAGAGAGAGAGAGAGAATCGGAGAGCAGCACCGAAGAGGGCAAATTGTGTGCGAATGCCGTAGAATGACACACCATACATACACTCCCGTTTCATGGTACACGCTGATTGGGTTCGATGCGTCGAGTTTCCCTTCCACGGATGTTCGATTGATGTATCTAAATTCGTCACCTGAAAAGGCCATCAAAGACTGCGACCAACTACAGATACACCCGGGGAAGAGCAAAACCGCCAGCGGAGGCAACTTTTAGGCAGTGGAGTAAAATCGTTTAACCTAGTAGACTGTGTAAAAATTGTTGTAGCCCTGTTGTATGGGTTAGTACAACGAATCTACTACGAGCTCGTGTAATTAGTCACGGCCCCGGGATGCACAGCCGGGTCAGCCAGGAAGCTTCCCCCAATTCGTTCAAAGATTTTGTTTACGCCAGTGGTGGCCAAAACCTGGAGTGGCCGGTGCCCTCAAAGAAGGTTCCCCCGGGGCCTGGGGGGACATTTACAGAACCATACGAGTTTTGGCAATATGGGTATCAAAATTCATGGTTTTTGATACTGAACATGATAATGGCCATTTCGGCAGTGGTGGCTAAAACCTGGCGTGGCCGGTGCCCTCAAAGAAGGTTCCCCCGGGGCCCGGAGGGCCTTTTAAAGAACCATACGAGTTTTGGCAATATGGGTATCAAAATTCATGGTTTTTGATACTGAACATGAAAATGGCCATTTCGGCAGTAGTGGCCACAACCTGTACTGGCTGGTGCCCTCGAAGCAGGTTCTCCCGGGGCCCGGGGGACATTTACAGAACCATACGAGTTGTGGCAATATGGGTATCAAAATTCATGGTTTTTGATACTGAACTAAAATTGACATTTCGACAGTAGTAGCCACAACCTGGAGTGGCCGGTGCCCTCAAAGCAGGTTCCTCTTGGGCCCAGGGTAACATTAACCGAAACATACGGGTTGTTGCAATATGGGTATCAAAATTCATTGTTTTGATATTGAACCTGCAAATGGCCATTTCGACAGTAGTGGCCACAACCTGGAGTTGCCGGTGCCCTCATGGAAAGTTCACCTTGGGGGAACATTTAGGACAATTTTGCCGACAAATCTATGAAACAAAATACAATAATCTTATCCCAGATTTCACTAGCAATCCAAAAACTCATTCAAAATGTTTGGTCCTATGTCTTCTCTGACATACCATCTTGAACTTTTTTGGCAATATGAGTAATAAATCGCTGGGGGTAATAAATCGATAATTGCGAAATTATTGAAATTGAGAATAACTCTTTCGTAATCAATTTGAGCCCTAAAAAAGGGCTTTTTAATGCTTGCTGTTGAAATTTACTTGGCTGTCGCCGATGGCTGGCAAGAGCCTTGCCAAAACATTTCCCCATCGCGAACAACATTGAACCCTTCCAGGTTCGGTCTGCCCCTTCGCCGCGATGCTTCTCCGCCTTCAGCTATCTTTGTTGCCGCTGTGTCGTCCCTTCCTCGTAGACTGTCGAGAGTGATTTGAGTACGCAAATGAAATAGATTTTCGTTTTGGGATTTCGTGGAACGAAGAAATCTAGGTGGCGAATGCTGTAGGAAGGCAGAGAGAACGCCGTAGAAACGTCAAAACGAGAAAAAAGTCTTGTAATGTGTGGGAATAAATCGTTTAATGTGATTCAAATTTGTTGTGACGCAAAGAAAATCTTTAACACATGGTTCAGACTGGCTCTCTGTAATGAATTGGAGTCCTGATAATGGCTTTTATTATTTCAAAATATTTCTAAAAATTGTTCAATGCCAAAAGTTTAATTGATGAAATGATTTCAAATCAACTGGCACGAAAATCTAGACATTACGATTAGCTGTGAAGCGTTTCAAAACTTTAGACGTTATCCAACGTCAAAATACCATAAGATCTTAGAGCAGAAATACCATAAGATCTTAAAGCAGAAATAAATAGATCTTAAGAAATAACCGTTTCGTGATTGATTTTGTGGCCAAGAAACGCAAATAATAAAACTATAAAAAAAATCATTAACTTTTGTGTCCGAAGTTCTTCGTCATGATGGTTATGCCTGTAGCATTACCACTGCACCTTTTTATTCATTAAAATTCGGTTTCGGAATGGGATGAAATATATCAAAATGTGTTAGCATTTAACAAGACTTTTTTTTTATAATTTTGCCTTTAGAAGCAGCACTGCCGGCAAGATTTAGTTACCCAATTAAAATTAAATCTAGAAAACAATTTAATTATTGCTGTTGCTTCATACTCTTCCCAGAAATCGGTGGGCGGCCGAACGTGCCTAGCTGAAATGCAATTAATTTCCCCTGAAACAAGGGCTTTTTTGTTTTTATATTCGCCAAGCTACTTAAAATGAAAGCGTTGAAAAAGCAAAAAAAAAAACACATCCACTTTTTTAACTCAAAAATTACGTATTCGCTGCGGAAGGAAACAAACACACGCACAGTCATTTATTCAATTGCACACAAATATGAACACAAAATAACAACTTGTGAAAAGGCATGAAAAACACTCTCATGATGCTCGGCAACAAGTCGACGTCGTCGTGTTATCTTGTCGCACCTGCCATTTTGACGTTCCGAGAAAAACGCGTTTTAATGTTTGGCCCTGTAATAAACAAAAACGAAAGCACGCAATGTAAACAATATCAAACACGTTTTGTTTGGCTGACCATTATGTGCATTGTCCCGAAGTTTGGTTGAATTGGTTGCTGGAGTCTCGAGTTATAATTACAAATGTTTACGGTAGTCTAACTTGTACGTGCGTCAAACGCGTTCTGACCTGAAATTCCTTTGGCCAGTTGTCGCACTTACATCAATTATCAGGGAGTGACAAGATAGCACGACAAGATTGAAACTACGAAACGAAGTTGACTTTATAGCTGTCGGCCACCATGGCTAGTACCAACCACTAGTGTCTTCCTTTTATCTACAAGGACTTCGGCGCCCTGGGCTACTTTCATATGAAAAATGACAAACAATTTCGGAGCTTTTTTGGTTTTCATTGAATATCTCAGGATTAAAATCGAATTTTGGCGATCTGTGGAG
Source organism: Culex quinquefasciatus (assembly GCF_015732765.1). Lineage (NCBI taxonomy): Eukaryota > Metazoa > Arthropoda > Insecta > Diptera > Culicidae > Culex > Culex quinquefasciatus. The sequence continues at coordinate 74,412,820 of NC_051861.1, read as the reverse complement.
GTCAAAAGATGAGGCACTGTGAGCTGCACAAAATGGGGTTCTTAACTCAATTTGGCCCAAAATGCACGCACGACAAGTTAGCACGACGGCGACGAAGTGGGCTCTTGCACGTGGATGCAAGCAAACAGCGCTCGTAAAAAGGCAATTGAGCAATTCTCTACGAAATCGGTCTTTTTTCTTCAATTTTAATTTTTGTATTTTTTAATCCGGCTGAAACTTTTTTGGTGCCTTCGGTATGCCCAAAGAAGCCATTTTGCATCATTAGTTTGTCCATATAATTTTCCATACAAATTCGGCAGCTGTCCATACAAAAATGATGTATGAAAATTCAAAAATCTGTATCTTTTGAAGGAATTTTTGATCGATTTGGTGTCTTCGGCAAAGTTGTAGGTATGGATACGGACTACACTGGAAAAATAATACACGGTAAAAAATTTGGTGATTTTTATTTAACTTTTATCACTAAAACTTGATTTACAAAAAACACTATTTTATTTTTTTATTTTTGATATGTTTTAGAAGACATAAAATGCCAACTTTTCAGAAATTTCAGGTTGTGCAAAAATCACTGACCGAGTTATGAATTTTTTAATCAATACTGATTTTTCAAAATCGAAATTTTGGTCGTAAAATTTTCAACTTAATTTTTCGATGTAAAATCAAATTTGCAATCAAAAAGTACTTTACTAAAATTTTGATAAAGTGCACCGTTTTCAAGTTATAGCCATATTTAAGTGACTTTTTTGAAAATAGTCGCAGTTTTTCATTTTTTTAAATTAGTGCACATGTTTGCCCAGTTTTGAAAAAAATATTTTTGAAAAGCTGAGAAAATTCTCTATATTTTGCTTATTTGGACTTTGTTGATACGACCTTTAGTTGCTGAGATATTGCAATGCAAAGGTTTAAAAACAGGAAAATTGATGTATTCTAAGTTTCACCCAAACAACCCACCATTTTCTATCGTCAATATCTCAGCAACTAATGGTCCGATTTTCAATGTTAATATATGAAACATTTGTGAAATTTTCCGATCTTTTCGAAAAATATTTTGGAATTTTCAAATCAAGACAAACATTTTAAAAGGGCGTAATATTGAATGTTTGGCCTTTGTGAAATGTTAGTCTTGATTTGAAAATTCCAAAAATATTTTTTTCGAAGAGATCGGAAAATTTCACAAATGTTTCATATATTAACATTGAAAATCGGACCATTAGTTGCTGAGATATTGACGATAGAAAATGGTGGGTTGTTTGGGTGAAACTTAGAATACATCAATTTTCCTGTTTTTAAACCTTTGCATTGCAATATCTCAGCAACTAAAGGTCGTATCAACAAAGTCCAAATAAGCAAAATATAGAGAATTTTCTCAGCTTTTCAAAATATTTTTTCAAAACTGGGCAAACATGTGCACTAATTTAAAAATGAAAACTGCGACTATTTTCAAAAAGTCACTTAAATATGGCTATAACTTGAAAACGGTGCACTTTATCAAAATTTCAGTACAGTACTTTTGATTGCAAATTTGATTTTACATCGAAAAATGAAGTTGAAAATTTTACGACCAAAATTTCGATTTTTTGAAAAATCAGTATTGAAATTCATAACTCGGTCAGTGAACAACCTGAAATTTCTGAAAAGTTGGCATTTTATGCCTTCTAAAACATATCAAAAATAAAAAAATTAAAAATAGTGTTTTTTGTAAATCAAGTTTTAGTGATAAAGTTAAATAAAAAATCACCAAATTTTTTTACCGTGTATTATTTTTTCCAGTGTAGTCCGTATCCATACCTACAACTTTGCCGAAGACACCAAATCGATCAAAATTCCTTCAAAAGATACAGATTTTTGAATTTTCATACATCATTTTTGTATGGACAGCTGCCGAATTTGTATGGAAAATTATATGGACAAACTAATGATGCAAAATGGCTTCTTTGGGCATACCGAAGGCACCAAAAAAGTTTCAGTCGGATTAAAAAATACAAAAAAAAAATCGAATGACCGAAATCCTAGAGAACTGCTCAATTGGTTTGGAAGTAATCGACCATTGTGTGTTTGTATGTGTTCATGGAAGCCATTGCCCAAAAAACAGGCTATAATTATATGAATGTCGGAAAAATGGGGATTATTTTTGCGTACCTTTATCGTTTCTGTGGGTGATAAAAAGAGCATTCATTCATTTTTTCGGTTTACTTAAAAATTTGGGAAATTCTCGGTATGCTTATTATTTTTTATTATTTTTTGTTCAACAAATCACAAACGATGACTTTACCAATTCTTTCGTATTTTCTCATACTAACACGTTTGATACAATTCGCCCAATCCTGCTTGAGCATACCACGTCTCAAAAAGGAAGTTTAGTTTTTTTTCTTTCAACCATAATCAAACTTTAAACCAATAAATAAAAGTTTATGCAACAAGTAGTTAAAGAAGATTTTTTCTGCATGAGTCGTACATTTTTCCAACGTGGTTCACCGCGTTGGATGACATGTGCTGAAAAAAATAAGTTTTGTAACCAAATTTCAGGGGTTTCACTATATGTCAATGGAAAGTGCGGCTAATCGGGACACAAAGATTGAAGGTTTAAAAACGCAAAATGTATTAAAATATCTGTAACTTAGGTAAAAATCAATAAAATTTCAAAACTCAAAGGTGAATCTCAAGAATCAATTTAAAAGAGAGTTAGTAAGTACCAAAAAGTGTATAAAAAGATATCAACTCGATTCGACCTGGAGCTTGTATAAGACATTTGAACTTCTATCTAATACGATTTGGGTAAGGCAGTAAATTTTGTCGAGTAATTTTTTAATCGGAAGACCCTTTAATTCCCATTTTCTGCGGATATATTTTTTCAAACTGGAGTTCCGGAGCTAATTTCGCAGTAGAAATATACTTCAAAATGCTTATTTCCATCCTTGTTGGTTTAATCTTCTTATTGCAACTTGTTGCGAAAAATTTTACGAATATCGAAGTAGGACGGTAAAGAAGATTTAGCATTTTTTTAGTTCTAAGGAACGATATTCGAAGTAGAACGATAACTGGTAGGGGACCATTCATAAACCACGTTCACAGCTTAGGGGGGGGGGGGGGTATGGCGATTGTCCACGATCCATCCAAAAAAGTTTTTTTTTGTGTATGGACAATTGCCCACGAGGGGAGGGGTACAGATTCCCAAAAAAGTGCCCACGTGGTTTATGGATGGTCCCTTAGTAGAAAGTGATTCAGAATAAAAAAAAAGGAATCCCAGATCACAGAAGGGATTTGAACCCGTACTACCCACGTATCTAGCGAGGTACTCTAACCTTAAGCATGTTCAAGTGTTTTAGGGAAAATTCGTATGATTAGATGGTTCAAGACTTGTTCCTTTTTTCATCCAATTTGCAAAACATGAGAAGGAGACTTTCTTGCTCACATTTAACTGTTTATTACGTAATTTCATTTGAAGACGCGATGCTGAGAGACTCTCATTGAACACCAAAGTGCTCAAATGTCAACATTGGGTGCTATATGAAATTACATGATGAGAGTTTTGAAACTATTGAAGTCAAGACCAAAAAATGTCGTTTTGTAACAGGGCCAAATTGACGGTGTTCAAAGTTTGTTACAAATTTCGTAATTTTTGACGTTAGGAGAGTATGGGTGCTCGAGCAACCGCAAAAAAAAATTGGATCTTAAAAATTAAAGATTTTTATTTATACTTTCGAAACAAATGAGAAAAGGTGAAACCACAAAACTTTTCAAACAGAGAATTAGAATCCATTATGTTTTACGAAAATGGGAGCAATTTGAAGATTTTAAACGTTTTCCGGAACTTAAATTACAATGCTTTTCATATATACAACCTTTCCTTGTCTAAGCAATCGAATCCAGAAAGAGAAGCGATCCTCAGTTGAGGACGGTCCGACCTGGGATTGAACTCTTGATCTACCGTTAACGAAGCAGATGCTTCATAGTTTGGTCATATAAGCTATCATGATACAAACTATTTGTTGCAATCCAACAAACTATTCCGTGCATAAACACATTCACCAACCATTCATGATGTAACACGTGCAGTAAATTAACCGCATTTGCACTTCAAACGAACAAAGAGGGATGTGTGGGCAAACCTCAATCGAATCGGCTAATTGGCTAGATGTGATTGCTAGAACCACCCGCTGCGCATATATTTGATTTTGCACACAAACTAGAAAATGCATCACAACAGAACCTCCTCACTGCCAGCCATCACTCACGTGGAGGGAACCCCGCCGGCTCATTAATTTACACGTGCGTGGCCAGTGCTCCCTGCTGTTTGAAAGACCCACTGGTGGGCAGAATAAACTGACCGGCCGATGGACTGCCCGGCTGCTGCTGCTGCTGCTGCTGGGAACCACTGTTGTTGCTACCTATGCTACCGGAAGTTGGTCCTGCGGAAGGGAGCTGCTGTTGTTGTTGCTGGGAGTGCTGTGAACTGTGGGACAACGACAGGGAACCCGACTGGATCGAGCTGGGGCTGGTGGAACCGGCTGCGGTCGTCGTGCCCGGGCTAGACCCGGAACCGATGGTCGTTGAACCGGTGCCCGCTGAAGGTCCAAACGCAGCGGCCAGCGAAGACCGAGTGGCGGCAATGTACGGTGGAGGTGCTGGGGTGGCCGCCGGGTTAGCAGTGGCCGGAGGTGGAAGGCTCGAGGACGCCGCGGTCAGGCCCCGCAGGAATGTCGAGTTGCTGTAGGTGGTGCCGCCGCCGTAACGGTGGTCGATGGTTAGGTGGCCCTGGAGCAGGGGTTGTTCTGGAAAGAGAGGAGAAGATTTGGGAGGGTGTTTTGGATCATGTGTTTTTTTTTGCTTTTTCATTGCATTTAAAAACTCTTTGTTGACATGTTGGAATTCGATTCAATTGATATTCTGGAAAGTTGTAATTTCAAGAGGCAGGTTTTTGTAGATTTTGTTCGGTTTGTTCTAGAGGGCGTATCGAGGTGTCCCGATTTGGACGAAACTTTCAGCGTTTTTTTGATTAATTCATGAAATGAAATCAAGCCAGGTATGAGCCCTTTATGAGAATTGAAACTCAATTTTTTGTTGCATTTCAAAGGTTATTTGAAGATCTTTTTTCTAATTTTGATTTTGCTGGGATTTTTTTCATGCTAAAAAATCCTCAAAAAATCAATAAGTTGAAAACAATGATTTTATCAAAAGCCTGCCCACGGTGTATTTCGAAAAGTAAACTTTAGATTCAAAATTCATATAGAACCCATCGGACCTAAGTGGTCTACATCCCTATCCCACCTTACGTAAACTCTCATATGCGAGAAAGGAAAAACTCTTTGATCACTGAAAATGGGTAAACACATTTGGGTAAATACATTTGTCATGAATACGCCTTGATATACCACATAAAACATTTTTAAATATTATTTGCCTACAAATAAAAAGATTCCTAAACATAATTTCTAGATTAATTCACCTATGTGGTTGGTGCCTTCCTACTAGGGGCAGGGGCCAAAATGGGCCACCCTTGGTTTTGGGCTTCAGATTGGGTTTAGACCAACTGTAAAGCAAGGATAAAAGATATTAAAAAACATTACCACACCGAAAACGACATTTGAACTCATTTTAGTTTTCGAATTATTTGCAAAAATGTAAATTTGTTTACATAACCACACATAATCTTTCTGGTTTTGGCGAGCAGTCTTGTCGAAAAAAGAAAAACAGATTTTCTCTACTTCACCGACGTTTCGGCCTTTATTTTGAGGCCTTCTTCAGGGGGTTTACTAAAAATGTCAAGCTTTTACAATTTGTGTGTGTTTGGTTGTGTTTTGTGTACTTACTAGTTGTGTGTTTCTTGTCAAAAATGTTTAAGTCCTATTGTTAAACTGTCCTTTACGTTTGCTGCACATCACTGTTTAAAGAATTAATTTAATATTGTTTTGTAAACTATTGTGAAATACTAACATGTTTGTCCAAATAAATTGTTGTAAAACAACATTCAACTGCTGGGTCACTTTGTACTGTACAACGTCTAATTGCTAACTGTCAGGTGGATTGGTTCAGTTGTGATTGTGTTGTGTGTTTTTGTGGTTTTGTTTTGGTTTTGTGTTTGTGTAGGACATGTAGTATTCCATCGTATGTGCTGTTCAGGCCATCGGTGTCGGTCCTCTTGTTGACAGTGTCAGCTGTGTTGTGGATCCAGATCATCTCCGAGAGAGGGAGAGATGATCTCTTGAAGGACTGGTCCAGTATCTTGGCTTGTGTTGTATCGAACCGGTGGCCGGTATCGATACAATGGGACACAAGTGCGGTTTTTCCTTGTGAGCCTGAACCTCTACGTCGGTGTACGTGTGGCCGGACTGGATCAGCTGATCCAGTTTGTTTACATCGCTGCGATGGCCAGACAGCCTGTTTTTGAGCAGGTTGCTGGTCATGCCGATGTATCTACACTCACACTGGTCACATTTGATGCAATAGATCACGTTGTGTTGGTTCAGCATCGAGATCGGGTCCTTGATCCGTGTGTAGAGGTTGTTGACAGTGTGAGTGGATCTGGATGCTACTACGATGTTCGGGTAGTCTTGTTGTAGTAGTTTGGTAATGCGGGGTGTAAGTGTTGGGATGTAAGGAATGGATCTGTATGTTTTGGGTTCTTCGGAATTAGGGTGATTGATTGGGTCTATTTTGGGGATTAGGATTGTTTTTGTGGTTGAGGCATCTATTGATTAATGAGCGGGGATAGTCGTTTAGGGAAAGGTATTTGTGAACTATTTGTCTTTTTCTTTATCTGTTTTGTTGGTGGTGAGATTGTAAACACGGTTGATAAAATTGGTTGCAATATTGATTTTTGGGGAAGAGGATGAATGGATAGGAAGTTGAGGAGGCGGCCTGATGCAATCCCCGTTTTGCGCTCCCATACCAAAACATCCTACAGGTGCCGTTCTACCACCTGCTAGCCGAAACCGAATCCATACTGAAGACACAACCTACCAAAACAATCCAGGATAAAAACAGAAGCAACATCACCAATTCACCAAATGTTTCGTTAAATGACTATGAAACTTCACGGAAACTATGTTGAAAAAGTTCCAAGGGTGCACAGCAACCAAGGAAGTTGTTGTCTTTTTTTACCAAAATAGTCAAACTTACGGACCCAATCTTGCAAAATCCTGACTGTAAAAATAGTCAAACTTTGCTATAAATTATTTGGTAGACTGTACTTTAGGGGATGAATCAAAAATTATATCGATAGTTTCCGTAATTTTGAAGATACTAAAATGTCTGTAACACAAATCTGGGTGGAAAAGCTATGGTTGATGTGCACCGTTAAGTCAAATCTTTTCACCCTTCATCGTTGGATTAGACGACATGGCTTGTTTTCTAAGGTGGTCCATTCTGACCCACACCCTGGAAAAGTAGTCGGAGAAGAACGTAATGTGCATCAAATAGTTTTAAGTTATTTTTCTTTCATCAACCAAGCATACAACATTGAAGTGAACATCCCAAAACAGAATCCTACAACACTGAATTCATAAATTTGTATGTTTTTCTTTCGCATTTTCCTTAGGCGTGCCATTCTGCCCTCATGCCACTACTGACCAAAAATGGGTCCAAAAATTTCATAAAATATTTGACAAAGCAAAGGTCGGAATTTGATCCGGACAAAGTTTGTATATAGATGAGCTAGATCAGGCTTTAACCATGTACATTATCATAACCTAAGCGGTCATAACTTCAGACAAGGTTAGTAGATCTCGTTTGGAAGGTCTTTCGATAACTTGTCCAATGATACGTTGAAAGCGTTTGGTACGGTATGTCCACGCATCCTTCTTCCCTGATGATTCTGTGAAATGTGATCCGTTCACATAATCTGTCTCTGCGGTTAATGCAACGCAGTAGGTCTGGTCGCTTTAATTTTTACTATACGTTTTAGGGGTAACTCGGATGTACTGTAATCATTAATATTGACAAGAAACGACTTGAGGCTCAATCTTACCACAAGTTCACCCAGGATGCTTTCTTCGGACTGGCTGCGCTTTTGTTCGGTTAGATTAGATTAGATTAGATTAGATTAGATTTACATTCAAATTCTTTGAAAATATTGTAAAATATTTTTGTTGAATTTCAAACAGATTTTTGTTTAAAAACAATGCATTTTGTCAATTTAATCAAAAGTCTAAAAACAGGAAAAAGCTGATATACAAATTGGGGTTACTTTGGTTTTAGTCATCTCACACTGAAGGTTGTCAAAAAATTTAATCTATCATCTTATATGTGTTAGTCAAAATGAGAGCTTCCAAACTTTCAAAAGTGTAAGTTAAATTTTGGCAGAGCACATTCTTAACCAGTTCCAATCGTCTGCCTCTGTTGTTTAGTGGCAGTCTACCAGCAGCAGCAGCAGCAGGGTGCCCTGTACCGTAAAAGGTTCTCCGCCCGAGTGGACATTTCGGAACGGAGAAAGTTCCGCCATCCGGAGTTGCACGAACTCTTTCCGGAAGTGGTACAGGAACTGCAACGGAAAAAAAAACTTTTGTCCGTTTCTATCCTATCACTTGCAGTCAACTGAACACACACACAAACTATGTTTACTAATACTTTGGACAAAATCCTGGACGAAGGCTCCCCCAGTGCAATGCGAAAAAGTTTAAATAAACGGAAATCTATTAAAACTGCCTCGGCCAGAAAAGTTTGTTTCTGTTTTAGTTGATTTTGATTTTGTTATAGCTGCTGGAGAATTCCAAGACTTTTTTATGCATCTGAGAGTTAATCCTGGCTATCGTGTGCAGAATGCAAACAGTCTTAAAACAATTGAATTTGCTGCGTGGTAAAGATGTGTTTATGATGCTTTTTTAATGTTGTATTTTTTCACAGCTCATTGATTTAAAAACACAATTGAAAACTCATGAACATATTCGAACAGAAATAAAATTACGTGAAATTCAAATTACTATTTGCAAAACTTCCACGAGCTTTAAAACAAAGTTTCAGGGGGAAAATATCAGATTTAAGAAAAAATTACATTTATGCAACCTATGGTTTTGCCTAAGGATGCGTTGATGGAACACAACCTTCTACTGAGATTAGTTTTCATTATTCAGCTAAGCACTTACTGGGGATTCCATTCGGCAGCGAGCTCAAACTGCCCTGGATGCTGGGCAGCCCATTGTCTTGTCGAAGTTCTGAGGCCTTCCGATGGTGGCGGCCCAAGGTCATGGCGCTGATGTGGTTTTGATGATGGCCGCCAATCCCAGCCGAGGAGTTGTTGATGTTGCTGCTGCTGGTGCTCGTCCTGAACTGCTGCATCAGATGGGCGGTCGCCGGTGGGCTGTAATCGCGGGAGTAATCCACGTATGGCACGTAACCGTTGCTATTTTTGGTGTTGTTGACGGCCGCTGGCAGCTGGCAGAAGCTGTCGGTGAAATCTCCCGAATACCTGTGGGTGTTTGGGAGGAAGGATGGATGGGTGGAGTCAAGATGAGTGGAATTCGATAGAAATTTGACGTCGTACCGATAATCGTTGGAAATTTTCATCGCACTCCCCGTGGTCCCCGGAAGTTCCGGAGTGCCGTCCAGCTTGGTGGAGATGTGGTGGTTGGCAATCGTTGTCGTGCCGAGGGTTACGTTGACTTGAGTGGTCATCCCGTCCGGTCCAAGGCTGGTTTCCATAAATTCATTATCGCGATCTATTTTCAGGTCACTGACGTTCGACGTTCGCCGACGGTCCAGTTCTTTGCAATCCTTGTCGGAAATGTGCTGCTGCAAGGATAAAAAAAAAAAAGAAGAAAAAGACATGGTAAAACAGTGTTAACGAAAGCTCACGAACAAAAACATCAGAAAAGACGTAGAAAAAATTAAGTTTCATTTAATAAAAAATCTGAAGAAAAAATATAAATTGATTTCATTTGATAGATTATAAAAAAAAACGTGCAGACATCCCTCGTATATTTTCAAAGGAATATCACAATTTCTGTTAAAAGATAATCCTAATATATGTACAGGTCTAAAATCTGCTAATGAAATTTATGCACCGTTCTCAAAATAAATCTGTTCATGATATTTATAATAACGAAATTACATAAAACATGTAATTACACATTATTAAATATGTGGAAACAAAAAGATTAAATGTTGCACCATTTTAAAGCTTAGAAACCACATGATTGTGGACTGATTGAAAAACAAAATATTTTTTCGAGAACTCCGCAGAGAAAACCAGCGAGGCTAAAATAAAATTCTGATGCTTCAGTACAGCCGGGAAGTCCACCCCACCCTTGCTCTTGGAGCCCTTCTTACCTTTGGTATCACGTCGGCCGGCGGAAGCTTCTTCTTGTTGGTTCGGCCCCAGAAGCACATGGCCACCACGATGACGATGATTAAAAGTGTCAGTCCGCCGAGGGAGCCGAAAATGACGACGGGTAATAAAATATTTTCTGCTTTTTGCCCCGGAAAGTCGTCCCAGCCGAAGGGTTGGCCGCATCCGATGCGGGGTGAAGAAAATGGGGGTGGTGAGGAGAAACAAGAATTGGAAATTGGATTTTCATATGTGTATGCAAATCAGTTTTCCTAGCATTTTGAATGCAATGGGCCAGCTGGTATCGATTTTAGTCAGGAAAAGCTAAGGTTCCCGTGTAATGTTTGTGTTTGTGGAATTGTGAGGCAGCAGGTTATAGATTTGAATAAATTACAGTCTCTGGTGAGAGTGAGAACATACTTTGCATATTCATTCCACAGACCACCCAGGGTTCATTATTAGTGTGTGAGTATAAGAGATAGTCCATTATTCATTGCGTCCAAAACATTGGCATTTAAATTGAATTCTCGCAATGAAATCGCAATCGGGTATTTTTAAACGAGTTGAAGTTTATATTTGTGTTGCAGTCGTTACAATTCAACACTGTTTAATTTTTGGCGGTAACGTCAAATTCGAGTTGCTCAGTAACGTGGGATTTACTCGTGATGTGATGTGATGTACACGGAGAAAAATGAGTTCCCAAAATCGTGAACAAACGTTCATGAAAATGGGAACCACGAACAAAGTGTTCAAATCCCATGGTACGTTTTTGGAAATCGTACCATGCAATTTGAACACTTTGTTCGTGATTCCCATTTTCACGAACGCTTATTCACGATTTTGGGAACTCTTTTTTCTCCGTGTAACCCATAGGACCTACATGGAGAAGAGAAATTGTACTTTCAGGAGTCCAAACGAAGTCAGGGATCCAATCAAACAACAAGACTATGCGACTATGATAATAAAAAAACTATATTATCAACATAATAAGAACATTAACAAAAGATAAATGCGATCTCTGGTTTAAGAGGGCTCAAACATAAAAAAAGCAGAGGAACGTCAAAAAGCTAAACCAAACAAATTCTTCTAAGGATAAGTGGAAGCAAAAATCAATTACAATTAATAAAAATATAACACTTTTAAATTTTTGCATGAGTTAAGCATCAGTAATTTCCTTGTTATTCTACACTCAGCTCAGTTGGCGAGCAGAATTTGGTAACTGGTTTATGTTCTCAGCCCGGTTACTGAACAAATACTTTCTGTGAATGGTGATGATTGACCATTTTCCGGTAAAAGTCACCTTAATTCAATAAACAACAACAACTATCTCTTATTTTTTGGAAATCATTGAAGATCGTGAAGAAATTCAAATTTTCAAATATAATTTTTGCGAGAAAAAAACAATTATATGTTTCAACAAGATTTTTTATCCGCAAAATTCAAACCAGCCAGCCCACAGCCCGAGATATCCCAGCTCAGCAATCGCGTACCTTTTGAGACGAAATCAATTTCCACCGAATCGACACCATACTCGTTGACGACGGTGCAATTGTAGCTACCAAAGTGCTCCCGCCGGCTATCGTGGATGATTAGCGTCGACTTGACACATTCCGTGCCCTGGCTCTGGCTCCGGCTCTCGACGATGCTGAACAACTCGGAATACTCCGGACTGCTGGTATTAATTTCCCTTCCGTTGTGCACCCAGATGATGTGCTTTGCCACTGGAACAGAAAATGCTTCACACTCGAGCTGACCGGTGTCGCCAACCGTACCAAACTGCTGCCGCGGTGAACCGATGCTGGGCGGTCCCTTGAGAAAGACGCTGGCCTCGGCTTCGACTTCGGGAAAACCTAGAACCGAACCCTGGCAAAAGTACCGGCCCGTGGTCGCGTGGGTTACCGTCAGTGTCAGATTCGCCAAAGTGGACATGACACGACCCGATTCCTCGTGGACCCAAACAATGTCCGGCGTGGGATTGCCGTCAATGTCGCACGACAGACTCACCACCGCGTCCAGGTCGGCTTCCACGGAAGCTGGGAGCGTTCGAAAAATCGGTCCATAGCTGATGTCTAGCGTTTCGCTTTCTTCACTCTTACCGACGGCATTCCGAGCTTCACATTTCACAATCACGTCATGATACTTTTTGGAAATGTTCAGAATAACCTGTAATTGGAATACAAATTGATTTGCCCATCATATCAACCCACACAAAATCCTTACCAATTCCGTCGAATAATCCCCCAGGACCATTTCCTTGCCGACGTACCACCGAAAGGTGACATCCGGTGGGTTCGCGTCGGCATGACAGTGCAACCGAACGTCGCTTCCCTCCAGGATCTTCCCGCCTGAGGTCTCCCCACCAAGCACCTCGATGTCGACCTTGGGCGCGTACTTAACCTCCAGTTTCAGCTTCACCGACCGGTACGTCCTGTCGGCGGTGTTCTGAGCCTGGCAGGTGAACGTCGTGTTGTGGTGCTCTTTTTTGGGAATCAACTTGAGGATCGATTTGGCAGTAAACCGGCGGGCGTCCGGAAGTGCCTCCTTCATGTACTCAATACCGTCCGTGAGCACGTTGCCCAACCCGTCGATCCAAGTTATCTGGGAGTAGAAGAGGAATATTTTCGTAAAATATAGACTAGAGTGTAACAAAAATGACTTTTTGGCGCTGGTTCCGGTGGATTTTCTGAGCCCAAATCCCAAATATGAGCTTGATTGGACGTAACAGGAGCTCCGTCATTCAAATTTAAATGGAATTTAATTCGTAAAAATACTTTTTTTTCTCAAATATGTCTGATTTTGAGACACTTTGGCCACCAATGCGTTTACCAAAAACATCACAGGCGTGTAGGCCAGATCCTTGCGCATGTTTTGGTATATATAGGGGAAATATACCCATTTTAATCACACTAAGCCGTTCGACCAATTCTCATCACTTTTGCCGTTTCTGCTATTAAATCAACATTTTCAGATGTTTCAACAATGGAGAGTTGTTTGCTCACTTTTATTTGAGCTATTTATTACTTTGGAACAGTCAAAAACACTTTATATAAGCTGTAATTCATGATCAAAGTGCTGATAGGCCGATAATAGAAATAGGCTGAGAAAGGGTATAGTTCCCCTACTATTGAAGTTTCCCAGTCAAATCAATCCGAATTCTGAAACGGAATCTAATTAGAATCGTATACAAATTCCGTTTCAAACGCAACAACCGGTTCCGATTCTAATTAGATTCCGTTTCAGAATTCGGGTTGATTTGACTGGGTTGGAGCACTCTGGAGCTCACTACAAGCATCCAAAGTTAGGCATTTTTTTTTTCGAAAAATCGACCCCAGCAAAATCAAATGGCGTCTCGGGCGTCGCGAGGTGCGACGCATATCTTTTTTGCTGGGGCCGATTTTTTTTTTTAAAAAGGCAAGCTTTGAAGGCCTGTACCGAGCTCTGCCTTTTTTTGTCGAGCCATAATACCACTGCGGCCAATTATAGGTACCGAGCTCTAGAGAGTTCAAAACTTCAAGGATCTGGCCTACACGCCAGTAATGATTTTGGTAAACGCATTGGTGGCCAAAGTGCTTGAGGCTGTCATTTAAAAAAAATGCATTTTTAAGGGTTAAATCCTATTTAAAATTGAAAGGCGCCATCTCCTGTTACGTCCAATCAAGCTCATATTTGGGATTTGGGCTCACTGGAACCAGCTCCTGAATGCCCGCCACAAATTTATTTGTTACACTGTAATATAGATAGCTAAATTTATATTAAACTGTCTTAATACACTGGAAGTGAATAGCTCAATAGAGTTATCTTAGCCCAATTTCACGCACAATAGCACACCATTTGTAATGTTGTTCGGTACCAAATTTAACCTCACTTAGGAGACCCGGGAGGTGAATTCCTTCAGCAGAGATGGCAGATGGCAAAAAACCATCGCTAAGCCCTCATTTGATTTATTTCTTTCCAGTTACAGAATTCACTATCATGATGTATGAAGCAATTGTAGATTTTGTACAAACGAACATTTTTGTAGAACATTGTTTTGTTCAAAAGTGAATGCTGTTGACACTAGAGCGTACACAATGTCAAAAAATGCCGCAATCGCCGTCCCCCACTCGCGATGGTGAGGGGATTTTTGTTTACGCTCTAATGTCAACAGCATTCAGTTTAGAACAAAACAATGTTCTACAAAGCTGTTCATTAGTAAAATATCTGCAAGTGCTCTACACATCTTTATGGTAAATTCCTTAACTGTAAGGAAATAAATGAAAAAAGCTTTTTTGAGGCCCATCGGCAAATACCTTCCCTGGCCTTCAGCAAAGAGGCAAGACACAAGCGGATGACACTAGAAATATTGTCAAAATAACGGACATGACCACGGACCACTAGGTTTTAATGGTCTGCTGATAATGGCAAACTTGTGGGAAATTGGAAAAATCGCCAAAAAAAACGTCAAAACCACTGTATCTTAACAAGGATTTGACTTAGGACAATGATCAATCTGGAGACATTTATTTTAAATTGTCTGGACCAGTTTTCAAAGATATGGCTTAATGAATGATTTTTGCATTTTTTCAGGAGAGACATCTTGCTGTTTAGAGAGGGTTGTTTTTTGCAAAATGTTAGGCTAATTCCTCAAAAAATGAGCGAATATAAATTGTGACCTCTCCTTGAACTTTTAAACCTTAAAATCAAATCAATGAAGAGACATTGCGTGTATATAAATGTCAGTGTATTATTTTCAGTATGCTCGTAAAATTTCGTACAGGTTTATCTTTGACCACTTTTGATAGGATGCATTGGCTTCGAGATACAGCAATATTTTGATTTCGAAGTACGAAAATATTTAAATAACTTACGACCTTTCCATGTGTCATTCTCGGGTGCAACTGGCCTCATATACACAAAAATTGTCTATCCTTGGATAACGTCTCCATACAATTAATTAACCATGGTAATATTACATCTGAGAAGGGGTACATCTTTTATGTCAGAAAAAGTGTGTAATTTTATCTCTAAAAGTGTGTAATTTAACCGCTATTCTGGTGTATTGTAACTTTTTCAATCAAAATTGAGGTAAACTAAAATTACATTATAAAAGAGGTGATATTCAACCTTCAAAATTAACACAATTTTTTATTGTGTACAACGTTTCATTCGCTGAGGACAAAACGCAAAGGCCAGCAGAGCCAACCAAGACCCCTACACAATCCCCCTTCCCTTCCCACGCCTTGTCCTTAACATCAATCCCTTCCCTACTAACCCCGAGTAGGCCGCGGGTAATCGGCTCCCCTCCCACTAACATTTACACACAAGATCCTCTGTAATTATTAAGTCAAATGTAATTACAAAAGCCGACTCGGTCCTAACCAGGTCCCAGTACCGAAAAGGACCTAATAAAAATATTTTTATGAAAAAAAAAGTTTCATTCAAATCGGAGTGGGTCGAATAATAAGTTTGTTTGCTTTGGGCTAAAATTGCTTTTTAGATTTTTGGGACCCTACAAACCTCGCGGTTCATGCATTGTTGTATTTTTGGCACTTTTTCGTTCTTTTTGAATAACTGACAGAAGAAGCATGCTTTAAAAACTGCTGTCCCTATACAGAATGTCGCCCCCCAATTGACGGAAATCATCTTTGAAACAAGGTTAAAACTTAGTCCACTAACTGAGCATTGTGTGAACTTTTATACTTCATATCTAGTTTCGATTGCTGTATTGGTACTTAAAATTAAATGATTTATTGGATAAATGACAATCCATAAGAGTTAGTTGCCTTTTCACAAGAGTCGAAAAGATAATAAATCGTTGTCCTTTGTTTTTGAACTGATTCTTTGAATGTTATCTCAATATAGAGCTGATTTATTTGAATAATGATTGAGTTATTTAATTTGTTGCTGACAATGGAGAAATAAATTTCTTTCATGGAATGAAATGCACAGATAGAGATAGGTCAGAGTCTTCACTCACTTTGGATCTACTGACACGTATGATAGAGTGATTTACTTTGGAATTTCCATCAAATGAATCCCAATTAGTTTAAATTAAAATTCCTTCCTCCGATTAATCATCGAGTCCATCGGACAACGGATTATCCCTTGCCAAACTGCTCAACCCACTCACCTCGGCAGCGGGTCGTCCTCCGCTGGACACGCACTCTAGCTCAATCTCCCGGTCCTCGGTCGTGACCATGAAGTCACCCTGGACGATCTTCGGGGGCTCCGGTGGCACCAGCACCATCAGCGAGGCAAACCGTGACCGAATGCCCGGGGTACCTGTACCATCAGGATCAGACGAGAGGGTATTCAAATGGTTAGTGGAAGGAATGTTAATTTAATTCGTCTGCGCTGGAGTTTTTGTTGGCTTTACCTTTTCTCCTGGGCCAACCTGGCACTGATACTTGGCGTCGTCGTCCAGCATCACAGGGAAAATGTCCAGGGAAAAATCGCCTTCCTCGTCGCTGCCCACCATCGAGTACCGCTCGAATCCGCTCAGATTTCGGTGCGTTCCCAGCCCAAAGTCATCCTTCGTCCACTGAAACAAAAAAAAGGTTAACTGGTGAGCCATTACCATACATGCCCGGGAAAATGGTAACAGTTGTGATCATTTGACATAATCGCCATTTATTCAATATAACAGTTCAGCAGAAAATCAGAGAAACTTTCAAGATAAATGTAGAAATTATAACAGGATTAATTTAGGCTAATGTTTCTTCAAATAATGTTACGTTACAATAGCATGACCTCAACGGTATGTGTCCCAGAACTATACGACAACGATGACAATGACGAAAATGACGTCGTTCAACGTCGGCATTGGCCAGAGTGAGAAACTTCGAAACCAAGGAGCTCTCGCCGAGAAATTTGATTGATCGTCCCTCTTTATTACACATTTACATCTTCATTACCGTCATAATCGAGCCAGGGCCAGATCCCTGGCCCAGCTGACATCGTCATGGATGGTCGTCGTCATCTTCGGAGACGATGTGTGGCGGAGGCTGTTGAGAAGCTAACAGATGCGATTAATAATCCATTCATGTGTACGGTTCCGGAAAGGAAAATGTCCTAAGAGCTCAATCCTTTATCGCACTCTCGGGAGCAGACGCTTTCTTCGGCTGCGGGATTGTTAGTCGGTCACACAACAACGCAACAACATTTGCAGGACCCTCTTTCCCTTTGGGGAAGGAGGTGGTAGACGGGACATAACTCATCAATTATTCATAGACGTATAGATCATGAATATATGATGTTGTGAGCAACATACTCAATCTCACATACACTCAGTTCCACAAAAAAAAGCTGAGCAAAAACTGAAAATAGCACTAATTCCATAACACTGAACAATTAATAACTATGCTACCGTTAACTAGGGCGAATCGGGACTACAGTGTAAAATAGCACAGCCTTTTTCAAATGAATTTCTTGGGAAATTCAATATTTTGGCCAAAATCAAAACTGCAAAAAATACTAAAAGATTTTTAGCATAAGTGTTCAGGCCTTAAATTCCATGAAATAAAACATATCATTCAACTGTATATTTCAATTCATGTAAAAGCAAGTTAAGCCATAACTCACAATGGTAGTTCTACTATTTCAAGGTACCAAGTGTAGTTTGGAGACAAAGCCCTGCCGGTTCTGGCCTACGCCACAAGAAATGCAGATTGGTCTTGGCAAGAAGTTCAAAGTCAGTTCGGTTCAGAGTTAGAGCAAAAGAAGCGGCGGAGAACTTCGGCAGACTGTTTGCGACTAATTGAACCCGTAAATGCTTTTTCTTATTTTGTCAGAGAATAGGAATTCTTGTAGATTTGCTGTGGGCCGAGTGGGTTGATTGTGATAAATTGATATTTATTTGGATTCCTTAAGGTTGACCATGGGCTTAGGGTTTGTGGAGGGAATGTTATGGTGGGGTTATATTAGATGACGGCTCGTGCAAGAATGACGAATCAATCAATTCATTTGGATGAGCCGGCAAAAGGATAGAAGCCGGTGACATTGAAGATGATTTGTGCAAATGTAGATAGTCTGTATTGTAATCAAATTAAATTATGATGGAATTCGCTCGAAATATGTGTAAATTGGTTGACATGTTCAACTTGTTAGTAGGACTTTTAAAAATAGAATTTAAACTCACCTGCAGTTGGCCTGATTTGTTCATCACCCGGCAGGGCAGTGAAACTCGTGAACCGACCACGGCCGTCTGATCCTGGGGCTCCATGGCGAACCGTTGTGGCACTTTTTCACCCCCTGCACCGGACCATTGGCTCGCGCCACTTTTGGCAGCATCCACCGCTATCCGCACCAGCAGGAAGAGATAGAAACACTGAAACGGAACGGCACAGCAGTGGGACAGCAGCAGTTGGAGCGACATCCACTTCCGGCGCCGTCGTCTCCGATGGCTCCAACTCTGGTGACTGCCGCAAAACTTTTCCCCCGGCCCAAACGGCTGACAACTCTCCAGGAAGCTGATTGAGGTGTTCGATTCCATTGATTGGCCTCCTGCCGCTGCCTATCGGATCACTTTCCGGTTAATCATTTAACGTGGCCAAAACGGGGTGGCTCGGACAAAGTTCGGCGAAGTATTGACGACGACGGCCAATGCCGGCCGTTTCACGTTACTAATTGGACCGGGTTAGATGGCAAATGTTTTCGATTCGACGGATGGCAAGTTTCCGGTGAAATTGCGAGTGTGTGATTGTGATGTTACGATATTTGGGCACTTTTAATACACGTTTGCAAGCATGATATAGTTTTGATATATTGGAGTTCTGTAAATAAAAAAAAAGAAAATAAATTGATTAGAAACGACGAACGGTTTAGCCTTCCTCACCTTACTGAGGAAAGGCTATAAAATCA
This sequence comes from Culex quinquefasciatus, assembly GCF_015732765.1. Taxonomy (NCBI): domain Eukaryota; kingdom Metazoa; phylum Arthropoda; class Insecta; order Diptera; family Culicidae; genus Culex; species Culex quinquefasciatus. The sequence goes on along the minus strand of NC_051861.1, from coordinate 74,393,721 downwards.
CTCGAAAAACGAAATTCTTAATTTGACCTCCTAGACCCACCTTCATGCATACCTATCGACTCAGAATCACATTTTGAGCAAATGTCTGTGTGTGTGGTGGGATGTTGATCAAAAAAATTTGCACTGTATTATCTCGGCACTGGCTGAACCGATTTGGACCGTATTGATCTCATTTGAACCATCTTGGGGTCCCATAAGTCGCTATTGAAAATTACAAAGTTAAGTAAAGTACTTCAAAAGTTATGCTTAAAAAAGGATTCTAACAAAAGTCCGGAAAATTGTAAAAAGGGTGGTTTTGTAAGAAGCCTCGTAATGTTATACATTTTTAGAAAGGTATTCGAAAGACCTTTCCAACGAGTTCAAAAGTTTGAAGATTTGACAACCCTATCAAAAGTTATGTGCACTCGAGTGTTATTTATGCACTTTTTAGAGGCCGGATCTCATATAATTCGATGAAAACGTTGTCCGAATCTATCATGCGACATGTCGATGGATAGGTGATCAAAAGACCTTTCCAACGAGTTCAAAAGATTGAAGATCTAGCAATTCTATCAAAAATTATGCGCACTTAAGTGCTATTTATGAACTTTTTAGAGGCCGGATCTCATATATTTTGATGAAAACGTTGTCCGGATCTATCATGCGACCTGTTGGATAGGTAATCAAAATACCTTTCCAACGAGTTCAGTAGATTGCAGATTTGACAACTCTATCAAAAGTTATAAGCACATAAGTGCCCTGAATTATGAAGATTTGACTACCCAATCTGATGATATGAATAATGAATCAAGTTGATAGAACACTGAAAGGTCCGCCCTTGTGTATCTATTTTGGATAGCATTACCCTCTAAATGTGAGGAAGGCAACAACCACCTAAGGGTGGATTAAGTAACGTTTTTAATTAAATCTTGGGTTTTCAAACACTGGATCATTGAGCTAAATAAACCCAACACGAGTCAATTGATTTATTGCCAGTAGCTTTTATCAGGCAACAAAAATGTATTCTTCTAATGGTTCAGATAAAAATAAAACATTTCAAAAAATCTCCTCTTCTTTAAGACATTTTTTTATGTTCCAGTGTTTCCAGATTTCCAAAATGTCTTACAAATATTCAGTATCCTAATATATTATAAATTAAAGATCGATTTCACTTTCTTTGATGCTTTAAAGTCGAAATTTTTACTCATTCACTAAACGCATTGATATAAATATAAATTTAAAATCTTGTTTTAAATCTGCTTTGAACATGCTGTATCCGTTGACAAATGTATTGTAGTACCAAAATTTGTTGAAGAATATTTAAAATCATATTCTGGATTTCCAAAACATAATTTAACAATTTTCGGCAAACCTCGCTGAGGTTAAACCTAAGGGTATAATAGGGACCAAAACCCGTTGGTGCAAGATTCCCATAAAAAGTGGAGCCTCCCTAATACTCAGCCCAAATAGAAGACTCATGGAAATCCGCAAATCGCCTAATCTGGGGCAAATCTTTGCAATGTCTAGCAAGCAAATTACCGTTGAAATTTATTAAATTTTGCCTCAAGAAAGCCAGCCTAAGTACGCGTTCGTGCGAAAGGATTAAGTAAACAGCGCTCAATCCTTCAATTAGAAATATCCTTTTTCATATTCCTAATCTGAACCCAGGCTTGCATCCGACACGTTCGGAAATTCCATGTCAAACCAGCAGCAATCAAATCAAGAGGCTGAGCTCAAATTGTTTTTTTGGAGCGTTTTGGATTAATTTGTGAGACTTATACTTTTTGTTTGGATATTAGGGTTGTTAATGTCGGTTGGTGTGACCCCAAAGACATAAGAAAATAGTGAGTCTTGCAAAAATCGTATTTATTCAGCAAAATAAAATGGATTTTTTTTTATTCATATTGAGCTGATTTGACGTGGAATTGTTGTATTTCAAGCTTAGCTCCCTTTACTTTCTGTATCAGTTTTGTGGCTGAAAGCTCGCCCTCAGCCCAAAGCTTCTTCAACGGAGTTGTTCTATTACCGAATGAACGCGTGGGAAGGTCGTTTTTTGCGTGTTTTTTCGGGTGTGTCTGAGTTCAAAAATGGAAATGCTGTTTTCCGAGAAATATTTTCTAATTAAATAGAAGTGGCCCGGGTCGTTTGCCGCGGATAAACAGTCGAAATTAATTTCGGGTCCAGTTGTGGAGAGCTTTAGCCTGTCAGGGAGGGAGAGGGGGTAAACTGGATTGCGCGCGAGTGTGGACCTGAATACGGTTGAGATTCCGTCGCGGGAAAATCCTCGCTGAAGTGAGGTCAGAGTTGGATGGAGAAGGTGTTGTTAGAGTGGATGGATGCTTCATTGGCTGGCAACAAGGATTCACAATCAGTTTCGGTTGTTGTTACTCTGCTAATAAGACGGATTGAGGAGCATCCAGCACTAATTGGGGCGAAGCACAATTGGGCAATACATTCGCTTTATTTAAGGGGGGGGGGGGAATGGAAATTAATTGATTCTATTTGGAGCCAATGGACATTGAGCCATGCTCAGAGAGGGATTTGTGCTTCTATGGAAAAGTTGATTAGATCACGAAGTATCTGTTTCTGCCATATTTATAGTATGATGAATTTTCCAGGACTTCATCGTAAAAGACAAGCTTCAAATTTAATTGAAGCTCGTCTTTCTTTAATTGAACAAAAAGTAAAACAAAAAAAAAACAAATACATTTCAGTTCACTTAAAGAATGATTTCAATAAATCAAACTCTCGTAAAATTTTTATTAAGAATTATGGATTTACCTCTACCGAAGCACGTTTGTTCTGATTCCGCAGAACTTTCCCAACTTATGCTTCTTTATTAGTGGAATTAAAGTTTTTTGATGTTGTTTTTCTTTGTTTTCCTGGAAGCGAGAAAAACATCTCGACTGATGCGTGTTATCCGTCGTTGTTTTCCGAAGGGTAGTCATAGAATTTTCCCCCAAGGGTGGTCAAACCAGCGCCCACCCTTGTGACCCTCCTCACTTCCTCCTTATCACACTCCCCCTCGAAATCAAATCTTTTGCTTTCTTGGGACAGAGTATTTAAGCAAGGCCAACAAAGCGCGTTGCAAAACGGAACTTTTCTTCCGGAAAACTCCCAACTTGGAAATTGTGAGAGAGAAGGGGGAGGTGTAGTCTAGTCCTTGGCAAGGAGGGGGTGTTTTGGGGAGGAAAAGAAGTGAAAAAGCTTTCAAGTGTTTTGTTTTTCTCGCATTTTGAGTAATTGCCCGGGGCCATGAAAGAGCACGGGAAGCCAGAACAAACGGAAAAGTTGGATTTAACTTCTGTTTCATGTAATTTACGCGATCCCACTCACCTCACTTGGCTGTTGTGGCGACGCACTGACTGACGTAGGGAACGCGACGGGTGGTTTGGGCCAAGGTGATTTGAAATTTCAAGAAATGTTGTTTCACCACCACCATCACGAGTTGCCGAGGTGGATGTTTTCAGGCTGATTTTAACGCAGGCTGAATGGAAGCAAACGCAAAGTCCCGTGAGAGTTGATTTCATTCGGTTTGTAATTGAATGAACTGCTCTTTTGGGTGATTTTGTGCGGTTTTAGGTAAATTTCGCAGAAAATATCGTATTGTTTGTAAGATTGGATTTTTAAAACTGTGAGTTGTTTTCATGAAAATAAATTTAGAACAACCACATGAAAATCATTGGTGCCCGTCTTCAAGCCCGTCCAAGCGTAAAATCCTAAAATTTCAACTTTTCTCTACTCCACTCAAACACGTATGAATATCGACTATCTGTCTTCAGTTTTGCACACTCTCCCCACATTCAATCAACAACTTTTCCTTTGAATTCCAAATTCAACCAAAGCTACTGTGTACATAGAGGAAAATTATGCCCACAAGAAGAAGCCACTTCAAAGGCAGCGTCCGCCGGCCGTTCGCTTCCCAGATAATCGAATCGATCAAATGTTAATAGCCGCCCCTTTATCAGACGGACCTTTGCCTTGAGGGAGGAATTGGGGGGAAGGGAGTGGCGGCAAAAGTTACTCCTTCAGGACGACCGGTAAGCAAAACGAGTTAATCAATCAATTTTCTGTTTCCTTCCATACAAAGTGAGTGAGTGAGGTTGGTCTGCCCACTCTCCCTCTTTCTCTCTGAATGGGTTAGTTGGAGGTACTTGTTGCCAGTGGCTTTCTGTTTAGCGGTTGGCGTTTAACATTTTTCTTTCATATTTTTAGAAGGCGTATTTACCTCTCGTTTAGGGTTGGGATTTGTTTTGCGGGATCGTTTGCGGCCTCGGTCTATAAATACTGATAATCGTTTATTGAAATCTTCTGGAAAATTGATAGGTTTTCAATGGTTGTTCGGAGGGAACATCAATAAACAGACGATTATTTTACCTCAAAGTCAACGTTGTGAGAGATAACCAGGGACGGAAATGGACAAGATGGAACCACTTTTAGCGAAGGATTTACAAGTTATTACTGTACAATAGGGTGCCCAGAATATGGGACTTTTTCTGTAAACCTCGCTCCATAAGCTTAATATTGTTCCTTGAGCTATTCTAGGACTCTGGGCCAAATATGAGCAAAATCGGTAAATATACCAAAGCCATAAAACTTAAAAAAATATTTAAAAAAGTAATTTTTGTAAAAAAAACATTTTTTTCACCAACTTTAGGCCCAACACGATGTATTTTCTGGGCAACCTTAAGGAGAAAAAAATAGTCATTGCTACTTTCAAATGTGTCTTATAGGAAATTTTCTCAGCTTTCCAATGCTTTTAAGAGCGAAATGTTTCATCGAAAAATTACTAAGATATCTTTATTTTAAGTTTTTTTTTTTTGTTTTGATTTCCTTCATCATTTATTGGAAACTTTAAAAAAACAGTTTAGAAACTTGTCAAATGATGCGTTTTATGTGTCAATTACTCATAAAAGTGTGCAAAATAAGACAAGAAACAACTGCGTAATAGGTTGCAAATCGTGAAATATTTTAAAAGTTAAGTTTTAACTGAGATTTTGAATATGCGGGATTTATTTATAAATTAAAATCAGAAACCTGTATTAAAATACACGTTTACAAGATTTAATATATATTTACATAAGTTGTGTGTACAAATCTCAATCGTTGGCTCTGATTTAGCTTGTATTTAGCTAAAGTCTTATCTGTTTTAAAACGTTTTACAAGTGTCTTGAGTTTTGCTCAAATAACTTGTATAACTAGGCTTCTGCTTGATTTTTTGTTAAAATTAAAATTTTATTTTTGTTTTATTCAAAAAAATGTTTGTGAAGGTTTTTTCAACATTCTCAGTTAAACCACACGAAATTTATTGCTACTTTCAAATGCATTTTCAACAGTAATACATTAAAAATGATATATTTACTTTATACTCATGAAAATATGACTGTTGAAGCATGCAGCAGTAATTTGTAGCACATTTTAGATTTTAAATCATGTTTTGTATCTATGTTCCTGGTCAAGTTCAATGTTCATGTCTGTTTAAGGAAATATCATATTTATTCATAGAAATGCAATAACACCCTTAACAATCTCAAACCTGCAAAAATTTTGGTTGTATCAGCCAAATCAGAGCAGACACTTGATATATTTTCACAAAAATAATGTAATAATCTATTAATTCAAGTAAAATTTTCAATTTAAGAAGGTATTATGATTTTAATTACTGAATAAATCTTACAGATTCAAAACCAGTTAAAATATAATTTTCAAAATGTTTAGTGATTTGCAACCTTCTACAAATTTGTTTCTTGTCTTATTTTGCCCATTTTGATCAGAAAATGACACATAAAACACATCATTTGACAAGTACCCCTAACTGTTTTTTAAAAAGTTTTCAATAAATGATGGAGGATTTTAAATCAAAAAACTTAAAATGAAGATATCTCAGAAATTTCTTGATGAAACATTTCGCTCTTAGAAACATTGGGAAGCTGAGAAAATTTCCTATAAGACACATTTGATCGTAGCGATGACTATTTTTTCCTGATAAGGTTGTTCTAGAAAACACGCCGTGCCCAAGTATCAATGGGTTAAATTCAACTAATTTCGCTCCAAGTTTGCACAGATGCTTAAAATAACCCAATAAACCATTTTCCGCTTGTGAAGCAGGAGGTCATTTTTTCTGGGCACCCTACTGTACACCCACAGGAAAAATATATATCAAAACCTGTCATAGAGGATTTGCTACAAAAAATGTTACCCTTTCTAAAAAAATTTGTAGCAAGTCCGTGTATTTATTTTGTCAGTGTGTAAAATGTCAGTGATCTGCAGTCCTTACCAATACTCATATCTCCTGACCCGTTATCAAGCACAAAGCAGAATATGTTTGTGCTCTATCATTCTTCTTTCATCAAGCGCTCCGCGGCGTGGTGGTAGCGTGTCGGATCTACATCAAAGAAGTTCGTGGTCCACTCCTCGTTTTATTAGTTTTTTTTCTGCAAAACAATCAAACAGCCGTCGGTAATGCCGATGATTGTCGGTAACGGGCAAAAACCCCTATATCACAAAAAATTCATGAGAACAGTTTTCATGCAGCTTCTGTTATACTTTCATGCAAATTTGTAGCAAAACGATTCGAACACCGTTTGGGTGTTTAATCATCCTGTAAATACATACTCGTTATGTGAAGACAATTTTCAGCAAAGAACTTGCAAATGTCCTGTTTTGTCTCACGAAAAAATAAACAGCTACGGAAACAAGCCGGCCCAAATATCGTAATGTCTCATCGTAAAGTGTCTACTTTCGAAATCGTAAATAAGTTCTAACGATCCGATTGGGACCAATAAAAGGCAGTCCCTCTGAATTATTATTATTTTTATTATCACCATCGTCATCGACGTCGTCGCCTTAGGCGCATCTAACAGGGTGAGAAGGGAGGCCTTATTATGGCATAACTTTCGAAAGCATTGAGCTTTGGTATTCCATGCCGGCTGCAGCAGCAGCAGTCTTTCAGCAATGACGTCCTCTGGGAGTATTTTTCTACCCACCGGCGAATCAAAGTTTTGTACGACTCAAGTGATGGGATTTATTGTTTTTTTTTTTTCTTTGGAATTATCATTAATTTACTTGAGGGATGATGTTGGTTTCCAATCCTCCAAGGTATTTGATAAGCGTACGGGAATATATCAGAACAATTTTTTGAATCAAATTATTCAGCAATTCCATTTGAAAAGAGCCTAAACCAAAAAAAAAGTTCTCCGATCGGGCTCAAAATTTTTCTGGGGGTTCCTTGGCCAAAATAATTAGACCCGTATTTTTTTGTTTGGCCATTAGGGTGGCCTACATCGTGCTAGGGTGGTTCAAAAAATGGCAATTTTCGTCATTTTTCGCAAAACCCACTTTTTTCGAAAAATCATATCTCCGCGCCATTTCATCCGATTTTAGCTGTCTTAGACGCAAAGAAAGGTGATGAGTTTGGCTATTTGGGAAAAATAGTAAAAGTTCCAAAATCTAGCTTAACTATTGAAAAAGTCGTATGAAAACTTAAAATGGCGTTTTGACCGTGTCTGGACCAAAGAGCCTATGTCTGAAAATATTTTTATCGGATTCCTCGGAAAATTTCACATAACATATCAAAAAATTGGCGATGTCGAACCGTACGTTTTGGAGATACGATTTTTGAAAATAAAACTGCGTTTTCGACGCGCCACGCGCAAAAACGGAAAATGACGAAATCGGCAAAAAATCAACTTTTTCACTAAAACTGCGATAACTTTAAAATTTCAGCGATGACCTATACATGTCTGGGTACCAAAATTTTCGTAATTGAGAGACGCAACTTTTGGTACCATAACATCTATAGGTCATCGCTGAAATTTTAAAGTTATCGCAGTTTTAGTGGAAAAAGTTGATTTTGCCGATTTCGTCATTTTCCCGTTTTTGCGCGTGGCGCGTCGAAAACGCAGTTTTTCAAAATCATATCTCGAAACGTACGGTTCGACATCGCCAATTTTTGTATATGTTATGTGAAATTTTCCGAGGAATCCGATAAAATATTTTCAGACATAGGCTCTTGGTCCAGACACACGCCATTTTAAGTTTTCATACGACTTTTCAATAGTTAAGCTAGATTTTTGAACTTTTTACTATTTTTCCCAAATAGCCAAACTCATCACCTTTCTTTGCGTCTAAGACAGCTAAAATCGGATGAAATGGCGCGAGATATGATTTTAGAAAAAGTGGTTTTGCGAAAATGACGAAATTGCCATTTTTGAACCCCTGCACCAAAAACAAAAATACGGGTCTAATTATTTGGCCAAGGAACCCCCAGAAAAATTTTGAGCCCGATCGGAGAACTTTTTTTTTGGTTTAGGCTCTTTTCAAATGGAATTGCTGATTAAAAACAAATGTGGTCAGAATGCTAAAAGTATCTCAAACTGCACTAGTCCTCGAAGGAGCGATAAAGTGAAACATCAACGCTTCAAAAAATCAATGGAATTTTTAATAAAGTGGCAATATGAATAACGATGAAGCGTACCAAATTCTTGCTAGATTATGAAATTTCAGCAAACTCTCCGGGGGCCACTTGCTACGGCGTTGGCAAGAGATGATGTCCTCCTCCTCGGGTTTGCCTGTACTGTAAAAGAATGATCCTACTATCAAAGTAATGTAGCTACTAGCTAGAGCTGCTCGACTGTACTGGTTGGCTGTGACAAGGTATGTGACTAAGACATCGTCACCAGCTGTACTAGGAGATAAGATCAGGGTTGCCAGAATATGAAATGTAAACCTTTAAAAAGGGAATGTTAATTTAATTATTGTTCAAAATTGTTTAATTAAAAAAATGTGATGGTTTAAAATTCTATTAATTTTCATCATGTAATGTAAATTTGTAAAAAAAATGGTTTTGGCAACTCATCGCCACAGATATTCCTATGAGCAATAAAACACTTTCTGAGCAAGAGTGACACTTGTTTACCTTTATTTATTTTGACCTAGTTAAAGTCTAAGAAGGGAATGGATGGTGAACAGTGATAAAGGTAGATTTTTACTCACGCCTCCGTGGAAGGTGGAGCAGTATTGGCAGCAAATATCGTAGGGTGGTTTGTTTTGTGTTGGTCATAGCAAAAAATAACGACCAGCAAACAACAACAAAAAGTTTGACGCTCTAAATCCTATCAAAAGATTATTGTTTTATATTTAATGTCTTTCACAAAGAGATAGACTGCCCCTGATCGCATAAATGTCTCATATGCATTTTCATCGTATTTTAGTTATTGATGAAGTTTTGTTCAAAATCGTGTGATCTTTCAGAAAAGCCTATAACATCCAGTACTTTGTTCTAGAAATCAGGAGGAAATCCAGTTTTTTCGTGAAAACTCAACACGTAGCTTTATGTGTGAGACAAACTTCAAATGCGTTTTTCTCAGCTTGCTGTTTTTGCATATGGGACATTTATGCAAGCATGGGCAGTAGATTTGTTTGTGAATAATATGACTATGAAAAAATATTCCATTCAATTTAATGTAGTTATTTTTTTAGTTTATCGAATGAAAATAGTTGTTGTATGTGCAGAACAGAGTTTTGGAGATCTATTTGATAAACCAATACGGAATGCCGAAAAGTGATTCCAATTATATTATCTTTTGGGTGGTCTCATAAGCAATATGCATTAGAGCTGCAATTCAATGTCATCATTATTAGATTATATTGCTTTGCAGCAATTATTGGTTCGAGTTTCAGATGATTTATAAAAATCCTTTAAGAGCTCTTTCAAATTATTGGTATTTGCTCTATTTGAATTATTTTCTTTGAAAAAAACTAACTTAATCCACCTATGTGGTTGGAGCCTTCCTCACAACAATGGCTGTACACAAGTTTCATCTATTTTTTAGATCCGGCTTCCAAAAAGTACATCGATATCACTTAAGTGGCCATATCTCGAGACAGGGTTGCCAGATCTTCAATGTTTTGGACTCGTTGGAAAGGTCTTGTGATAACCTAACCAACAATGGGTCGGATGGTGGATCCGGACATAGCTTACATACATTTAAGTGAGATCCGGCTTCAAAAAAGTATATCAATATCACTTAAGTGGCCATATCTCAAGACAGGGTTGCCAGATCTTCAATGTTTTGAACTCGTTGGAAAGGTATTTTGATAACCTAACCAACGATGGGTCGGATGATGGACCCGGACATAGTTTACATACAGTTAAGTGAGATCCGGCTTCAAAAAAGTACATCAATATCACTTAAGGGGCCATATCTCGAGACAGGGTTGCCAGATCTTCAATGTTTTGGACTCGTTGGAAAGGTCTTGTGATAACCTATCCAACAATGGGTCGGATGGTGGATCCGGACATAGCTTACATACATTTAAGTGAGATCCGGCTTCAAAAAAGTATATCAATATCACTTAAGTGGCCATATCTCAAGACAGGGTTGCCAGATCTTCAATGTTTTGAACTCGTTGGAAAGGTATTTTGATAACCTAACCAACGATGGGTCGGATGATGGACCCGGACATAGTTTACATACAGTTAAGTGAGATCCAAATATATGTGAAAACACATTTTTATACATAACTTTTGAACTACTTATCGAAACTTCAATCTGTATAAAACTCGATCTATGGGACCCTAAACCAAGTCGAATGCAACAAGTTCGGGTCAAATCGGTTCAGCCAGTGCCTAGAAACATGAGCTAGTTTGTTGGTCGCATACATACATACACACAGACATTTGTTCAGTTTTCGATTCTGAGTCGATATGTATACATGAAGGTGGGTCTACGACGTTTTTATACGAAGTTCATTTTTAGAGCAGGATTAAAGCCTTACCTCAGTGAGGAAGGCAAAAGGATCAAGTGTTACTTTTTCGCCAAATTCTAAGAGATAAACAAAACTAGCTTCCTATACCCCACCGGCCATCATCCCTAGATTCCTAGGCTTCCATCGCAGAATCTTCGCCATCGTCGTCTGCGGCAGGCAAGCTCTGCAGCACGCTCGCAAATAGGATCTGCGCAAAAATGTGCCACCGTTTGAAGATTTATTTTTATTAGCTTTTCGGAAATAATCCGGTGTGACTTGGCTCCGTCACGGTGCGAAAAGGATGACGCCGGTGTTCTGAGCCGAGCCGAATCTGCCCCCGACGTGTTGCCCTCGTAGTGCGGGGTGAAAAAGCTCAGCAAAGGAAGGAGCTTTCGACGACTGAGGGTGGGGGCGACATTCTAGCAATGGCGTTATTATGAATGTTATGATAATTTAATGCTGTTTTCACCCCTCGGCATCAGAATTGCTCAGCTGCCGCTGCTCGAGCTAGTTAGAGCTACTACCAGCGAAGCTGCTTTGACGATCGTTCCCTGCTTCAATAAAGCGCATTCCACAGTTAGCTTCCACCATCATCGGAGCCGAGCTGGGTGGAGAAAATTTCAATTAGTTCGAGACATTCCGAAGCGTCGTTTTTCGCCCGAGGTGTGGCGTTCGGTGGGTGATGGGGAAAGGTCATGGTTGAGCTGAATGGTAACTATTCCCCCTGTTATCTGCGCACTAAAATCATTTTTATCGCGGGTGGAAAGTCTGCCCCTTTTGACCGCTTCCGCACTTTGGATGGGCTTCGTTTCAGTTTTACAAAATACCGTGTGTTGAATTGGTTTTGGCTCTAGTTTGGGGAATTTCACAAACAGAATTTTTCAATTTAGTTTAATTGTACCTGCCGAGCATTGAGCTTTGTGTTGAACCAGTGTATTTATTTTCAAATCCGTCAAGAATTTGGGGCATGTAAGGAATTTTAATCTACCGAGGGATTTAACCAAAACCGTTTTATCTTTTTTTATGCAGTTTAATCAATTTCTATCCTAAACCAATCATCCAAAACGTATGTTTTAATCCTTCAATGAATTAAATGAAATATCAATACATAACGTCATGATTCGAATTCCCGGACGCTTCGAAACCCGGACACCTCATCTTGTTTCATCATTTATTTGAATATAAGTTTGCATAATAATTGTCAAAACTGTGTATTTGATGAATTCTTACATCAACTTGCATTTCAAATTGGTTTGGACGCTGTAGTCAATGTTAAAACAATTAAATAAAATGAAAGTATGAGTTTATCAAAAATGAGAAACATTCCACTGAAATATTTCAGAGGCGTGCGAAGCACCGGGAAGGCAAAGCAGAAAATTATGGTTCTGATTTCCTTAAATTCTAGCGAAATTTTATACAAAGAATCGAATGTTTTGATGTTAACAGCTTATTTGAGACCTAAAAAATGCAATTCGCTAAATTTTCAATTCAAATTTGTGCGATTCGTAAGAAAAACCAGTGACCGGAATTCGAAGCAAAAGTGTTCGGATTTCGAATCAGCTTCTTTCAGTGTCCGGGATTCGAAGCACATCAAGTCATTTTAATTTTAAAATTCTGATGAAAAATTGTTAGAAAAGACATATTTTGCATAATTTCTCTTGAAATTGACTGTGTACACTACATCCTGGTGATATTTATACATTCACAACTTATTTCAAGATTTTTTGTCAGCTAATACAAGAATGATTTGCTACTAAGTGTCCGGATTTCGAATCATGACGTTATTCCATTCTTCATAGATTTTCGTTTGTCTTTGGATTTGTTCTAATTTTGATTTACTAATATTATCTTATTCAAACTATGATTTTTGAACATTTTTTTATTCTTATAATGTGTGTGTTCATCCCAGATATAAACCAAATTTGTCAAACGCTATAGTAAGATATCGTGGAAACACATTTTTAACCTGTTATCTTCCAATTGACAAATCTCTGTCAAATTTTGGATGAATGTGGTCACAAGAATACTAGGGCATTTGAGATTCAAACTTTGATGTTCAGGTAAATGATTAAGATAATATTCAAACTAATCAAGACGGATAATATCACTCGATTATTCTTCATATATATTTATATTTACTTAAATAGATATCAAGCTCCAATAATCAATGTTGAGTAGTCAGAATGATTGGATGAAAAAAAGTGGATATTAGACTCACGCATCATTTATTGTGATGTTTCCCATTGATTCTGTCCACTAGTCAGAAATGTCGCCAATTTTAGTAGAGAAGCAAAGAAACTCATTATATTGTATATTTTTTCAATGTTATCGAAATCCTATCCAATTCCAAATCCTTGAACAGTGAACAAATTGTAATATACACAAAAAAGTAACAAAATTGTTTTTTTTTTTTGCAAAACTCTAAATTCACTCCGTTTAACAGTTTTCTTTGAACCAATCTTGGAGGGATGTTTTTCGACCCTCCTCTTCATGGAGCGCTCACACACTTTTTTCTCTCTCTACGGTCATGCTCTTTTTGACTTGGTTTTCAAAATTTATGCCCAAATGTCGTGAATGAAGTAAATTTAGAAAACCATGACGGTGATTTGAACAGGAAACAATAAAAGTTACTTCCGTTTTCTTTTGGTCACGATGGAACAAAGGGGAAGCGGGGTTGGGGAAGGTAGAGTTTGTCCGTTCCAAAAGTGGTTGGACCTTCTATTTTCAGCCCCAAAAACTTGACGCTGACGACGAGAAACGTTTGCAACCCTCTTGGAAAAAGGGCCCCATTATTCAGCGCTTGTGAGCCCCCTCACGTGCTGCCGTGGGAAAAAGCTTCTCCTTCTAATGTGAATGACGAAACAAATTGAAATGAATGTAAGCATGAAGCACATTTGGATGGGTTACATCGTGGCAGCATTGCTGCTGGCGGTGGAAGCCGTTTGATTTATGCTGACGAGATGAATGGAGGTGACTGACTAGCTTTGATGTGCGCGCTACCCACTCTCTTGAGCCACAATTTCTTTGAAATTTAGAACTGCTCGGAAGCAGCTCCACTAAAGTTCACCTGAATGAATGCGACAGGCTCGATTCGATTGAATCACGAAAGGAGCTTTTGGTTTCATGGAAAGGACGTGCAAAATTTTTGGTACCGTCAGTGGGGTTGACTATGGTTCAAAAAACGATATATCACTCGTAATTTCTTAATAACAAATACAATTTAAATTAAATCAAATTTTTTTTTAACGTAGCATTATTCTTAGATAATTGACTGACATTTTCTCAAAATATAGTGGAATTTGGATTTTGAATAAACCCAATCTTATCGCTTAGGGGGCGTGACATTGAGTCAAATGAAAGTAAAATTAAGCTCAAATCGACGTCGTCGTGCTATCTTGTCACACCCGCTATTTCGACGTTCCGAGAAAAACGCGATTTAATGTTTGACCTTGAATAAACAAAAACGAAAGCACGCAATGTAAACAATAAAAAACACGTTTTGTTTGGCTAACCATTATGTGCATTGTCCCAAAGTTTGGTTGAAGTAGGTTGCTGGAGTCCCGTGTTATAATTACTAATGTTTACGGTAGTCTAATTTGTACGTGCGTCAAACGCGTTCTGACCTGAAATCCCTTTGGCCAGTTGTCGCACTTACATCAATTTTCAGGGAGTGACAAGATAGCACGACAAGATTGAAATTACTTTCATATGTAAAGTGACAAAAATGCACGGAGTTTTTTTTCGGATTTCGTTGAATATCTCAGGATTGAAATATAATTTTGGGGATCTGTGAAGGTCAAAAGGTGAAGCATTGCGAACTGCACAAATTTGGCCCAAAATGCACGTACGACAAGCACGACGGCGACGATATACAACAATATGGTAAAAACAAGTCATTCAACAGTGTTTCTTGTTCAAGGGAAACGTATTGACATAATGCAATGTTTGAAGTAGAGATTTCAAAACATTCAAAAAGTTGATTTTCGAGATGAAATTTGTGGTTAAAAACGTACCTCAACTTTAGACAGCTGCATCAGCTAATCTTCTTAAGATGACCCCTACACAACAATTTTAACAGCATTTAATTTCATTGAGAAGAACCTGCGAAATTATCAAATCCGTAAAAAATCACTTTGACCCAATCACACCCCCCAGACATAATGTCACCGCTACTGACGGTAGTCGATTCAAATCTAATTTATTTTTTAATAACATTTTGGATGTTGGTTGTTGAGCTCTAAATGTTTGTTTTCCTTAAAAAAAACTGTGCTTTAAATTTTTTTTTTAAATACCTACATTCAAATATTCTTTGATACCCCTTAAAATTCCTTTTAATACCACTTTTCTAAATAAATGTGATAAAAACTAAATAAAGCAAAGATGGAAATAGCCGTATGATTGTTTATGACCATTTTTTAAAAATGTCCTTGACATCGGCCAAGCTTTACCTTTAGGTTTCAGCTTTTCACATCCCACTCTCTCTCCCACCTTCGTTCCAGTTGAACTGAGGGGATAAAACTAATATAAAATTCAATTATATTTCCCAAAGCTCGGACAAATATTTACCGAGGTACGAATGGGGCCTATAACCTGGCTGACTGGCAGGCATGGATGGTGGCCACCACATCACCCACCAACCGCGATCCTTTGGTAACACATGGAGCATGACGACGCGGCCAGGACGTGTGTGAGTGCGGTTTGCTCACCGGTGCGGCGTGCGGTGGTTCACACTCGACAGGGAAACCTGTCCCGGCCAGCCAGCTAGGCCCACCGATACCGGGTCATCCGAAATAGACGGAAAAATGTGTCCTGACAAATGCTGAACTGTAAACAATAACTATCAAACGGCTTAGTTAAAAAATCTTTTTTTTAAGATGAACTTGTTCGAAATGTCAAGCTGCCGGTCCTTCATGTGAGTGTTTGATTATCTTGTACAGAAATACTTTACATTCAGCGTGTTAAAATAAGAGACTTCTCTCACAAAAATGAGTGAACTTTTTCCGTGTATCCTAGACCTGATCCGCATTTTGCCCTGCTTGAAACCGAGAAGGCAGTGCTGCAGAATATGCGTTACCCACTGGAGTCGAAAAATGTGTTATTTTTTGCAAACTCATGCATCTCCTCCCTTCCCCCACGTGGGTCTCGTCCATGTTGCGTTGATGTTGGAAATTATTGCAACTTCATGTGCACAAAACATAGCGCCCGGTCCGGTTGATGGTCAAGTTGGCTGACACCGTAAAAATGGAAATTCGCCACCACCACCACCACCACCGATGATCGTGTGCGTAGGTGGCCCTCAGTCATCACTTTTCGTTCAACGCTTGGTCAGACGAAATAACCACCACCCACCAACGCACCACAGAGAAGCACGTGTGGGGATGGTTTCAGTGAAAAAAAAATCTCTATACCTCACCAAATTTGGTATGCGCATAGATTTTGCATGTCAAACCCCCAGCAATGATGGGGCTCTTCTGTTGCTGGTTTGTGGTAAAACGAGTGGAAAAACAGATGCTGATTGGTAAGCATTAAAATTGGCTGCTCTTGTTGTGACGAAAAAAGCCTGAATTTCACCTGTCATATTTCTAAATTTGATTCATATTTCAGGTACAGATGGTACGGATTTTTATTTATTATTATTATTTTCGCTTCCGAAAAAATTGCCACTTATTGGAAAGATATAATTTTCAATAGAATGCTCTAGGAATATAGTAATCTCTCGGTTCAATTTGATTTGCTCATAACAAGATTGAAGAAAATGAAAAAAAAATGTGTTCCCAACAGTTTTGGGTCATGTATTGTAGGTGAATAATATTTGATCATGATCTCAACAGCTAAAGGGGTAATTCTCCACCAACTCACACAGCAGTTGCCCCGACTCCTCTTCGATATGTGTAAAACTTTGTCCTAAGGGGTAACTTTTGCCCGTGATTACGAATCCGAGGTTCATTTTTTTATATCTCGTGATGGAGGGGTGGTACGACCCCTTCCATTTTTGAACATGCGAAAAATGACATGTTTTCAAACATTTGTAGCGGTGATGCGATAGAAATTTTGTGTCAAAGGGACTTTTATGAAAAATTGGACGCCAGATTTGATGGCGTACAGTCATCCCACATATTCGGAACACCCACAAATTCGGAACACTTTTATGATAATTTGTCAAAAGCATGCCAAAAGTAGCTTTTCTGTCGACTCTACTATTTTTAGAACCTTCATTTGGACATTATCTAGCTATTTCACTAGTAAAAGTACCGTAAACTGGGGTGACTTTGATAGCCAGGGGTGACTTTGATAGGTTTTTCAAATGCTCGTCAAATTAATATTTAAACATTTTTGAGAATTTTGAGTATGTAAGCATTAAGAGAAAGCTTATTATCGAACATATATGCAAAAATGTGACTGTTACATTGGATGTATCAAAAATAGTGGCCAAATCAAATTTCTATCAATGTCACCCCGGGCTATCAAAGTCACCCCAGTTTACGGTAATACTTTTTGAACAAAAAAATTCATTCCAAGACTATTTTGTCCAGAGCAGCAAAACACTGCCTCCAAATGGCATGTTTCATATTTTTTTTTTCATAAAATTATTTTTATTAGGTCCTTTTCGGTACTGGGACCTGGTTAGGACCGAGTCGGCTTTTGTAATTACATTTGACTTAATAATTACAGAGGATCTTGTGAATAAATGTTAGTGGGAGGGGAGCCGATTACCCGCGGCCTACTCGGGGTTAGTAGGGAAGGGATTGATGTTAAAGACAAGGCGTGGGAAGGGACGGGGGATTGTGTAGGGGTCTTGGTTGGCTCTGCTGGCCTTTGCTTTTGTCCTCAGCCGCAACTCGGTGTCCAGCTGCTGGGGCCTGTTTCATAATTTTGGGATGTTATTGTGCCTTTCACAATTGTGGAACACCTGAATTTAACTGATATTTTCACAAAAAAAGTTATTAAACAATCACTAAGCTTGAGTTTCATTGGTTTCAGTGTGTGAAGTCATTATTTGGTAATAAATATGTACTCCTGGAGGGATCCAAAGTTTGTTTACATTCGTAAGAAAAAAGTGTTCCGAATTTGTGGATTTCAAGGGTCAAAGTAATTCTTCAAAATGATTTGCAATTTGCAGATGTTCGATACAGCATTCGAAAGATCGCAAGAAAAGCTTTCAAATGAAGGAAAAAGCGAATCATTAAGTTCAATTATCGATTTGCTATGATTTTTTGAACATTGGCCGATTTGGAAACCGTTCCGAATATGTGGGACGACTGTACTCCGAAAAAAACGTTTCTTTTATCGGAAAAAACACAAAAAAAGTTTTAAAAACGTTTCCGTTACTCAACTGTAAAATTTTGTAGAACGTGTCATTTTAAGGGAAATTTAATGTACTTTTTGAATCTTCATTAACCCATAAGAGTCATTTTTTTTATTTATATCATTAAACTTACATAAAAGAGTTTCAAGTCTGCTTGTGCTCCAAAGGTGTGGGATAACTGGATCACTGTGATTTGTTCAGATTTTTTATAATTTTCTGATAGAAAATTTAGTGTTGAAAGTTTTTTTTTGTATTTCTAAATGCTTGCCAGTATATTTTTTTTTGCTTCAGTATTGCAGTCAATGATTTCCAATTATTATTTTTTAACTTGCTAATTTGGTTTTAATTCAGAAAATTCTCAAAAAACGGGTTTATAATTTATTTGCTTAAGGATACCAAACATCTTGTCCTTACTTTTGAAAAATCCATCCTTCTAAACTTTTTAAAGGCTCCCCGGCACGTTCCACGCTAAGCCATCACAGCATTGTAAAACATTCCGGCACGCACTTATTACCTCTACCGGCTGTTGCTGCTGGTGCGTGTAAAGTCTCTCGTGAAACTGCGATGAAATTTCCCGATTCCTACACGTACTGAACTTTTTGAAATAATATGGGGAAAGCCCTTTTGTAAGAAGGAGTGCGCGAGCAAGGGAAACAAAAAAGTTGCAAGCTTGTTAAAAAGTATTAATTGAAGAGTAAAAGCTGAAAAGTTTTCCTCTGTGTTCACGTGCGTGCGTCGTCATACGGGTTGCTTTTTTGTTTCGGTAAAAATGTGTGTGTGTGTGTGAGTATATTGAAAAGTGTACTTTTATTCGCTGGAAACAGTTTATTCTGAAAAGGCTGAGTTTTCCAACCAATTCAACTGCACTCGTCACTGGCATTGAGTGGAATTTATTTGATCTGCCCGGTTATCGGTAACGGTTTCAATTGATGAAAGAGTGCGATTTTCGATGCCAAATAGATCATTCCAGGAATTTGCATTACGACGCGTCCATTCATTTTTCATCATGGGATTGGCCATGATCCGGTTCGAAGGGTGGAGCATTACATCAATTCATCCGTTTAGTCTTACCAAATCCATCTAGGGTTGGTTGGTTGGTTGGTCGGTCTTGGTGGGCTGCTTCGAATTAATATTACACACATACCTACTAACTCCTCTCAGAGTCTGCAATGCATTGGTTTTGTTCCACTATTTGAGAGGAGAGTTTGAACGTGGGCCAAGGGTTAGCCAGACGCGTTGCGGCAATGAATGAGGAACTAGATTTATTGGAAGCATGATCACCATTCACGCAAATGCTATGCCGAATCGGAATGTCGTGCATATGTCTCCTCTCGTAGGAAAACCACAAACCGAATCTTGCTGGGGTCTGCGACGATAATGGTATACGGAATCCTCGATGCCAAAACGTTCCGCCAGTAAGCGTTTGCATGCGTATTAGGATGGTCAGATATTTAATTCATTTTTCGGATTAAATTTCAAATTTGACTTCAAATGTTTAGGGGTTTGAACCAATAACCATCAAGATATGCTACTAATAGAAACAATTACCAAGTAAAATTACATGCCCGATTCTTCAAACACCAGTTTTGAAGGGGTCGTACTGCCTCAAAATATATCCGAAAAAAGGTATCGGATTCGTAATCTGAGACAAAATACAAAAATTGGAGGAGGGTCGAGGAAACCTCATCCGTGTTATGCCTACCATTTTTTCAGTATACTTACAGGAATGTTTTTATTTTTCAAAACATAGTAGTTTATACAAAAATACGAAAATGACTTCATTGCTTTCGGCCACCAATGCTACACCCAGAACTGGGAATTGGTATACGAGTGGATCAAGAGCATGGTTCGGTAGTAAAATGGCACTTTTCATTTTCCAAAAAAAAATCAACCTTCAAAAAAAGGGTCGATACCGAGACTCGGCCTTCGGCATATTGAACTGCGCCTTTGCCGTATTGGCCACCACGGATCATACCACCTTGTTGCATCACCATATGGCCACTCAATAAGATGAACTGGTTCAATGTACGAATGAACACGATTTGTTGTTGTTGTAGCGCGAAAGGTAATTACTCTCGGTAAGTAGTACTTTTACTCTCGTTTCTTTTTGAAAGGACTATCCACATGGACTTTAACTTTGGGTGTAGAACCTGCCACTAGTGTCTTTCTTTTATCAACAAGGACTTCGGGAAGAATGCGCCGAATATACATAATTACACATAGAATATTTGGACGCCCGCCGATAATCTCTGAATTGTGAGACCAGCGCGGAGTCCGATTATTTCACACAGATTGGAAGAGTACACAGTCAAAAATTGAGTAAATTTGAAAAGTATAATTTTGAATGGCTGACCACTTTAAAAATGTCACTTTACCTCAATTTTTGCTAAAATAAGTAACAACACTAACAACACACCTGAAAAGCTTTAAAATTACACATTTTCAGAGGAAAAATTGCACATTTTTTCTGACATAAAAGATGTACCACTTCCCAGATGTAATATTACCAACAAATTGGAAAAAGAAGTTTTTCAGCACGAGTCGTACAATTCAAATCCAACTAGGTTTACCGAACAAAAACGGATTCGACGTAAGCCCCTTATTATAAGGCTCGATTAAACCTTGCGATCCTCAGGAATGTATCTAAAGATATTTTTTCTACCAGATAACAAGGACGGTTATCGGTCTCCTACATTCATCACATGTTAATAAATGTACATATCGTACAGATGAAAGCATTTTGAATTTAATGATTCGTAATTTGACCAAGAACCGATTGAAAAACAGTCTCTCCGAAATTTAAGTAAATCCATGCATAATCGTTCAAAAAACAGAGATTCATGTTAGGATGTTTTTTTCCTACCCAGCTCAATTTGTTCTCACGTGTACCAGTAAACCAGTACACCCAGAACTGGGCATTGGCATACGAGAGGATAAAGAGCACGATTCGGTAGTAAAATGGTACTGTGTGCGGACGGAGAGGATAAATCCCAAAATTACCGAGAGTACTTTACTCATGGGTTCATCTTCAAAAAAAGTTCATCTGGCAAAAAAAAGTACCGGCACTGAGACTCGAGCCCAAGACCTTCGGCATATTGAACCGTGCCTTTGCCGTATGAGCCACCATGGTTCGGTGACTAAGTGGTGATCATTTGTCCATACAAGCCACTCAATAGGATGAACTGTTCCAATGAACGAATGAACACGCGAGAGGACTATACCCTCGCAAAATAGCACTTTCCTCACGTTTCTTTTCGTGAGAACTCCTCTCGTTCTTTAACTTGTTGATGTTTTTGCCAAAACAATCAAATATATGTAATAAATGAAAAATAATTCCCACATGCTCCTACTTTGGCATACATCAATAAATATTTTATTTTCGGTCGACAATGATATTGGTGGATGTGATTTAGTTCCTAATCTAAAATTCACCTTCTATGAAACATTGTTATTTCAATACGTTGTAACGTTTTCCCCAGTGTTTCATAGATTCATCAATGTTATATCATTTAAAAATGTTTCTTTTGCGTCTATTTTGCAGTTTTGTTTATAAAATAAAACTAAACTTTGAAAAGGGTACCAGTCAATGCCAGAGATTGCTCAAAATTTGAAAAAGCTAGTCAGTCAGCTTCGTCATCGACTTGATCGTTGAATGCTAGCTGGGCGCGCCTGCCAAGATCGTCATAACGAAAAGACCTTGTTGAAACGAACGAATGCCGAGTTCGACACCCAATCTTTCACGCAAAATGAAAGCACATGATTTTTCTCTCTTTTATCTCTCTGTCTTGCTTGTGCGGTGATGTGATTATTTGAATGCAGTCATGGGTAAGATGATCGGAGATGATGGTAGAATTAAAACGAACCAGCTCTGAGGCAATTGGAGTGAGGGTCAAATGACTGTATGAGTGACTTTGCGAAGCACTCATTCGTTCGTGTGAAAGAACGTAAGAAAACTGTCAAAATCAGTCAGTTTGCCACAAAAAATCAAATGATTGTAAGGGTACTTAAAAATTTATTTATCCTTGAACCAATGGTACATTTTTCTATGGTCACCCAAGTACTAATGCTTCCTTAGCCCGTCTCGTCCAGGCGTGTTCAAACCAACCGACCGACCGACGATGACGAGAATGACACAGTCAGAGTGCTGCGGTAGGTGCACACAGCTCACCACACCACCGCAGCAAATACCTTAGCCACTGTTTCTAGCAGCAGCAACAGCAGCCACGTGGCCTGGCATGACATCGGGATAACCCCCAAACATGTTGACATTGAATCGGGACGCTCGGTTTCCAGCGTCGTCACAGGGGGGCGATTCTGCCACTCAGTAGCATTGCTGACTGGCTGGCTGGTTGGTGCGTTTTGCAAACATATTGATCGAGTGTGGGTGAGTGTATGCACTTCTCTGGCTGTATGCGTTTTCATCGAACACGGTGCGTGCGAACGAATTCACTGGAGAGGAAAGGTTTGAAAGGAAAGGTAGCGTCGACTGTACGAATGACAAATTTGGAGTCGTTATCGCAGAATGATTCTGTTGATTCAGCGGCAGAAACAAAACAGTGCAGAACAACGGAATGGTGGGCACCTATTATGACTAATATAACCGATTCTAGTAATAATTTCAAATGTATATGTTTTTCTAAGCAATGAAAAAGTACGTTCAAGTCACTTGAAGGATTTAGAGACCCAAAAGATTAATTTTGGAAATTTTTTTTATTTGGATGAAATTGTCAACTGTGGCAAGTTATGACTGCTGCCTAGATAGTTAGTTTAAGGAGCACCCACATGATTTAGATTTGGTTTTGAATCAATACTAGCTGAAATCAACCAAGAAAATCAAATTGATGAGCAAAACTATTGCCTTACCCGCTCAATTTAGTTCTATATCCGATTTATTATATCATTTTTAAAATCCATGTTTCTAGGTCATTCATAAACATCAATCCTCCACCAAAAAAGAAACCATTTTAGCGGAATAACCTTGGTGACATTTTCCAGCCTGCGGGTAATCCACAAAACTGACGACAGAAAAAAATTAAACCAGCGGGAAAGCTTCCCACTTCAAGCACCCTGTCAAGGGTAAGAAAAGAGCACTTAAAAAGCGCAATCATTTATCACCCGAGCGAGAAATAAGGAGAACAAAACGAGAGTTTCCTCTTGTGGTCCACTCGAATCTTGCCGAAAAATTTACCGCCGGCTCCGATAAAGATAATTTAAGACGCGACGGGGCCAACAGGCCTGCCTTTGGCCATCCGAATTTCAAACCTTACAACCTTCTCTCCCCCGCACCAAACATTGGAGTGACAAAATATTTCCCTAGAGTCAATTGTACAGCTGGGGGTGGCTATGAAGCATTTGCTGACATGTTTTGTCGCTTTTGTTTCAAATAAGGCAAATTTATCTTTTTATAATTAAGCTAAATTTATAGTATTTCATGATTTCCATTCGAAATTTAATGGTTATCATATTTTGCAAAATTTTGCGTGCACATCTTTAACAATAAGTATTGTGCCCGCTCAAAACAATGTCTTCATTCCGAAACAGTCGTTTTCACCACCCCCACACCAATGGCATCCTCCGGAAAAAAGGTGGCAGGTCGTTGGATGCGCTGAAAATGAAAATGAAATCGAGGTAATAATCCATCATCCTTGCGCGATTGTTGCCCGTGGTAAGACCGGTGATGATGGTGATGGTGTGAGGTTCAAGGTGACAGATGGCACTTTAACCGGCAGTGGAGAGGTGGCCGTCCTTTGAGAGTGGCAAAAATATGGCAAATTTTTAGGCCCGTTATCACTTTCTTCTCCCGTGCACACTTTGCGTTTACCAACAATCAATCATTTTTATGTTGTTTTTTCGCTGGAACTTGATTGCGCGAAATGGTGTTGGAATTTTTTTTTATGGTAACAGTGTTCTAGCTAGTTAAGTGTTGGGTCACCCCAGAAATTATTTGAGAATAGGTAGATATTAAGCAGATACTTTTCTGATACTTAAATTTATGTTTGAGGGAAAAAGTAAATTTCAAAACAAAAAAAATTAAAAGTCACATGAATTAAACGATTTTAGTGGTTTTCTTCGAATTTCAAAACATGACTTGTTTTATAAGTGAGGTTATGTTAAAACATTATTACCGTAATCTGTAATTACCGTCTGAGTCTGTTCTAACCGAAACCAACCAGAAAAATCAAAATATTGTGCTCCAATATGGTTAAAACTTCTGTCCCAATTCGCCCCATGTGTCCCGATTGACCCCAGTTTGCGGTAAGTATTATAGGAGTGAGTCCACGAGCAAAGCATACCCATCTCGCATCGACCACGGGAAGTGTGAAAATCAGGACACAATGTTTTAAGATTCAAAAACGTAATTAATCTTAAAAACTAACTTAATCCACCTATGTGGTTGGTGCCTTCCTCACTCTTTTCCAACAATGGGTGATATATGATATGATGGGTTTGGACACAAATTTCGTCTGATTCGTTAAGTTCCGGAACACAAAAAACACACATATCACTCAAGGGCTCATAAGTGGCATCTTAAGTGGTCATAGCTTGAGACAGGGTTGCCAGATCGTCAATGTCTTAGACTCGTTAGAAAGGTCTTTCGATTACCTAACCAACGATGGGTTGGATGATGGATCCAGACATTGTTTACATACATTTAAGTGAGATCCGGCTACAAAAAAGTAAATAAATGTTACTTAAGTGGTCATAGCTCGAGACAGGGTTGCCAGATCGTCAATGTTTTAGACTCGTTGGAAAGGTCTTTCAATTACCTTACCAACGATGGGTCGGATGATGGATCCGGACATAGTTTACATACATTTAAGTGAGATCCGGCTACAAAAAAGTAAATAAATGTTACTTAAGTGGCCATAGCTCGAGACAGGGTTGCCAGATCGTCAATGTTTTAGACTCGTTGGAAAGGTCTTTCGATTACCTTACCAATGATGGGTTGAATGATGGATCCAGACATTGTTTACATACATTTAAGTGAGATCCGGCTACAAAAAAGTAAATAAATGTTACTTAAGTGGCCATAGCTCGAGACAGGGTTGCCAGATCGTCAATGTTTTAGACTCGTTGGAAAGGTCTTTCGATTACCTTATCAACGATGGGTCGGATGATGGATCTGGACATTGTTTACATACATTTAAGTGAGATCCGGCTACAAAAAAGTACATAAATGTTACTTAAGTGGTCATAGCTCGAGACAGGGTTGCCAGATCGTCAATGTTTTAGACTCGTTGGAAAGGTCTTTCAATTACCTTACCAACGATGGGTCGGATGATGGATCCGGACATAGTTTACATACATTTAAGTGAGATCCGGCTACAAAAAAGTAAATAAATGTTACTTAAGTGGTCATAGCTCGAGACAGGGTTGCCAGATCGTCAATGTTTTAGACTCGTTGGAAAGGTCTTTCGATTACCTTACCAACGATGGGTTGGATGATGGATCCGGACATTGTTTACATACATTTAAGTGAGATCCGGCTACAAAAAAGTAAATAAATGTTACTTAAGTGGTCATAGCTCGAGACAGGGTTGCCAGATCGTCAATGTTTTAGACTTGTTGGAAAGGTCTTTCGATAACCTTACCAACGATGGGTTGGATGATGGATCCGGACATTGTTTACATACATTTAAGTGAGATCCGGCTACAAAAAAGTAAATAAATGTCATTCAAGTGGTCATAGCTTGAGACAGGGTAGCCAGATCGTCAATGTTTTAGACTCGTTGGAAACGTCTTTCGATTACCTTACCAACAATGGGTCGGAGGATGGATCCGGACATTGTTTACATACATTTAAGTGAAATCCGGCTACAAAAAAGTACATAATTATCACTTAAGTGGTTATAACTCGAGACAGGGTTGCCAGATTATCAATGTTTTGGACTCGTTGGAAAGGTCTTTCAATACCTAACTAACGATGTATAACATGATGATGTTTGGTTCAGTTTACTGCCATTTATTCAACTTCCGAAAATATGCGAAAACACATTTTTATACATAACTTTTGAACTACTTATCGAAACTTCAAACAATTCAATAGCACCGTATGGGACCCTAAACCAAGTCGAATGCGACTAGTTTGGTCAAAATCGGTTCAGCCAGTGCTGAGAAAACTGCGTGACATTATTGGTCACATACACACACACTTACACACACACATACACACACACATACACACAGACATTTGTTCAGTTTTCGATTCTGAGTCTATATGTATTCATCAAGGTGGGTTTTCGAGCTTTAAATAAAAAGTTCAATTTTAGAGCAGGATTATAGCCTTACCTCAGTGAGGAAGGCAAAAGGCTGTAACTTATTCAAAATTAAATTAAATTTCAAAATTCAAAATGCATCTAAACGGGCTTAAACAATGCAACAAAATGCGTGGTGATTTGGGTGAAGCAACCAAATCGGTTAAAATTAAAGGCGTGCTTCTTTTGTTCATGCCTGAACATTACAAAATTAAAAAGTGTTCTATCCAGATATCAACTCGATTTGACCTGGAGCTTGTAGTGGACAACTGGGATTACCATCTGAGACTAATAACGCTTTGGGTAAGGAAATTTAACGCATAAAATATACACTTTTTTATTTAGTATTTTTTTGTGTAAATTTTTGCTCGGGAGGCACGTTCGATCACGTTTTCTGATGATAATTTTATCATATTCGTGCTCCTGAGTCAAATTGACAATAGAAACACTCCTAAAAATGTTTATTTTCATCCAGATTTTTGCCTTCCTCACTGACGTAAGGCTATAATCCTGCCCTAAAACTGAACTTTTTATTAAAAGCTTGAAGATCCACCTTCATGTATACAAATCGACTCAGAATCGAAAACTAATCAAATATCTGTGTGAGTGTGTGTGTGTGTGTGTGTGTGTGTGTGTGTGTGTGTGTGTGTGTGTGTGTGTGTGTGTGTGTGTGTGTGTGTGTGTGTGTGTGTGTGTGTGTGTGTGTGTGTGTGTGTGTGTGTGTGTGTGTGTGTGTGTGTGTGTGTGTGTGTGTGTGTGTGTGTGTGTGTGTGTGTGTGTGTGTGTGTGACCAAAATTCACACTGAGTTTTCCCAGCACTGGCTGAACCGATTTTGACCAAACCAGTTGCAATCGACTTGGTGTAAGGTCCCAGTGGGAAAAAAGGGCCCAAAAAATTATCGCAACATGGTTTTGCGCAAACCATCGATTGCTATATACATCAAAAGCTTTGCACCAGGAACAATAATCCGATGAAAAATTGCACTGCACGGACCGGTGGCCGGAACACAAGCCACCGGAAGTTCCGAATTTTAGGAATTAGTATCAGATTTATCCAATTATGAACCAATTTGCATCCATGAAAAGTCATGCAAAACAATCCTAGAATAATACTAAATACCATAGGACCCATTGGAACCGGTTCCAGAGTGCATAATTGACAAAGGGAGCGCGTGGTCGTAAAATATTCGGAGTGAAAAGTGTTTTTTTTGTGTGTGCCTTTTGTTTCGCATTTTTATCGTGTATTGTGTGCTGCGAGGAGAAGATTACCCTCTGGAAATGCAGCGTCATCAGTACATAATTGTATCAACAAAGTTCAAAAATGCAAAATATAGAGAATTTTCTCAGCTTTTCAAAAATATTTTTTTCACAAGTGGGCAACATGTGCACTAATTTAAAAAAATGAAAAACTTCGACTATTTTCAAAAAAGTCACCTGAAAATGGATTTAACTTGAAAACGGTGCACATTATCAAAATTTAACTAGAGTACTTTTTGATAGCTAATTTGATTTTACATCAAAAAATTAAGTTAAAAAATTTTTGCGACCAATTTTTCGATTTTTTGAAAAAAATCAGTATTGATTCAAAAATTCATAACTCGCCCAAAGATTTTTTGCACAACCTGGAAATTTCTGAAAAGTTGGCATTTGATGTCCTCTAAAACATATAAAAAAATAATAACATTTGGGTTTTTTTTTGAAAATTAAGTTTTAGTGACAAATAGTTAAATAAAAAATCACCACAATTTTTTTACCGTGTGTATTTTTTCAGTGTAGTCCATATACATACCTACAACTTTGCCGAAGACACCAAATCGATCAAAACATTCCTTCAAAAGATACAGATTTTTGAATTTTCATACATCATTTTTGTATGGCCAGCTGCCAAATTTGTATGGAAAATTATATGGACAAACTAATGATGCAAAATGGCTTCTTTGGGCATACCGAAGGCACCAAAAAAGTTTCAGTCGGATAAAAAAATACAAAAAAAATCGAATGACCGAAATCTGAGAAAACTGCTAAGCATAAACTAGTCGTGCGACGTACCAAACATCATGATTTTGGATGGAGAGTATCCTTAAGATGTATTTTTGCCTCCTTGACCGGTTTCCATGTTCTCCGGTGGCCACATCCGACATTCATATCTGGAAAACTCCTAAAACCACTCTTGCAACATCAAACTTCACGTTTTTTTAAAGATGTGTACAACTTAGTTCTCCATTCAAAATCAAGAAGTTTGATACGTCGCAAGACTAGTTTACGTTGTTTTATAATGAGGTTCCGGATGTGGCCACTGGAGATCGGTGGAACCGGTTTCATTGGGTCCTGTGGTATTTAGTATTATTCTAGGATTGTTTTACACGACTTTTCATGGTAGAAGAATGCAAACCAGTTCATAACTGAATAAATCTGATACTTATTCCGAAAATCCGGTGGCCTGTACTCCGGCCACCGGTCCGTGCAGTGCGATTTTTCATCGGATTATTGTTCCTGGTGCAAAAACGAAGCTTTTGATGTATAACAATCCATGATTTGCGCGAAACCATGTTGCTGTAATTTTTTGGCCCTTTTTTCCCACTGTGCATCGTTATTGAATTGTTTGAAGTTTCGATAACTAGTTCAAAAGTTATGTTTAAAAATGTGTCACGAGCACAGTGGCCAACAGTGCTGCAATGACCAATACGCACCAATTCCTAGGGTAGGGTAATGTGACCTAAATTGGACCCAAATATCCATTGCCTTAGTCCCAAACACACATAAATTCGGATCTCATTTATATGCATGTAAACGATGTCCGGATCCATCATCCGACCCGTTGGTTAGGTAATCGAGAGACTTTTCCAACGAGCTTACAACATAGAATATCTGGCAACCCTGTCTCGAGTTATACCACTTAAGTGATATATATATATATAGCAATTCCCCACGAAAACAACATGGAAGAAAACGAAAGTGCTCGGATCGGGCTCAAATTTTTTTTCTGGGGGTTCCCTGGCCGAAATAATAAGACCCGTATTTTTTTTGTTTGGCCATTAGAGTGACCTACGCCGTGTTAGGGTGTTCTGATAAATTAGCTTTTAGGCAAATGCAAATGATTTTGTTTTCAGTATTGCTGAAATGGCTCTTTTAAAAAAAGCAGATTTCTTGAATGCAAAAAAAATCAACACGGAGTATTAGACTAAAATTGATAATCCTGACTTATAAACACCTCAATAATTTGAAAAAAATCTTTAAATTCAAGTTAACACTTATTCAGTCAAGAAAATTGAGGAGTTACAATTTAAATCCTGTGCATGTCCCTATAATTGTGCTTTTAAATACCTCACAGAAAATGTCAGAGCTATAAAGAATTGCCTGACCGGGCAAGTGTTCCTTTCTTGCGCTTCCGGCAAGGATCGTAACCCGTGGTTCTTTTATTCAAAGAGGTTGCGAATGAAACTCGATCTACCATTTGTTATAATTAACACTATACCAGTCAGTGTGGTGGCGTGTCAAGAGCAAGGCAAAAGCTATACGATTTCACCGCCAACCCACGTGTGGTGGTGGCGTAATCCTAGCGTACACTCTCGGGTCCGCTGCCATTTCACACTTTGTTAGGAAGATGATGATGTGGCAGCTGGGGGCCATCCCAGAACACCCCATTTTTCCTCCCTCTTGGTTGTGTCCCTTCAGTAGATACACTCAGTAATGTAAATATACAATCAAATGGGATCGTCGAATTTCGTTGAATGGTGTATGGATCAACTGTTAAACACTAAAAATAACTATAAAATAATAGTAACGACAATTATTTTGTATGTACAAAAATCCAACAAAAAAAAAAAGACGGCTTTATCAAACTACTGGCTGTATCCCTTTGCATAGCTGTCACGTTAGCTTGCTGACAGGAGAGTAGAAAAAAAAGTCCTGCGTACGATGGCAATATACCTCAAACACACACCAACATATACATTCCCGGGTCTTAGTGGCTTATTAACTCTTCGGGGGTCTCTTCCTCTGCCTCGAACCCGCTTCCTCTGTTCCGTTCCGGTGAATATGATAACGGTCTGGTGACCGGAAACTCAACAACCAACGGCCACTAGCAGCTGGAAAAAAGGTGAAAAGCCAGCAACTCACAGTTTTCCCATCAATCATCTCACGCGCTACGGATCACTCACTCCGCCCGACCTGGAAGCCCTCCCCGGGGGAAGAAGGAGGCCAGGGCTCGATGCCAAAGTCTCGCCATAATGTACAATAAAGGTGAGCAGTAGCAAAAATTATTCCGCGTGGAATCATCACAGCGGCTTCGCGGCCCATAAATCAACCGGCAGCGGCGGCGGACATACCGCTAATGAATACGAAGGGAACATCGGTATCAGGATGCTCAGATGTGCCCGAGGTGCCAAGTTGGCAGCCGGTGACCGCAGTCTGGCAGAAATTCACTTCTCGCAAGCTCCGGCAGTATCTGAAGGGATTTTTTTTTTTAATTTTGCAGGTTTCTGATGCATAAAAAGTTGAAACACCTCTTTCTTCGGCCCCCATGACGCCTTGTCCGGCAAGAAGGAGTATTTCCCATCCGAGAAATTTCCTGCGACTTATTTATCTCTTTGAAATTGTCTATTACTTATCTCCTCAAAAATACTTCTGCCGTTCTCAAGAAATACTCCTTCTGGCCGGACAAGGCGTCTTCCCGTTAGGCCAACAAAACGCTGGATCATCTTGAGCAAAAAAGATCCCGAACGTTCCTAAAGTAAGGAACTCGACCACCTAGCCATAGTGCCGTTCAATTGAGAATTTCCCGGCTCCCTGTGTTCAAAAATAATTTGCGGGCTAAGGATACGAAGCAGTTGACCACAAAGATCCGGGAGCTGGACTTTAGTGTCGTACAGCGCTCTTTTCAAAACATCGAGACTAAGTTGCGTCTTATGATTAATTATGATGTTTGTAAAATCAACTGGATTCGTAAAAAAAAAAAAAATTCTGTGTAACTGAACAATTGTCATTTTTTATTGAACATCCGTTAACTTATTACTTTATCACTTTAGCAGTTGAAAATATTGACTTTCTGGATTACTATAAATACTGCTCATTACACATAAATCTATTTGAAAAATCGGTAATAATTTCCGCATTAAAATTAAAAAAAAAATGCTGCTCGGAAATTCGTTGAGCTTTGGAATAACCCATGCGCACAGCAACATGGAATTCTCCAGAAACGATCAGAATTAATCACATGGTCGGAAGTTGTTCCGAGAAGCATCGACTTTTGCTGAATGCAAATAATGATGCGTGGGATGTTTGCAGTAGCTGGAGGTAAGACGGGTAAAAATAACGTTCTGAGTATACTGAGGTTTCGAGCCAGCAAGAATTTCTTGTACATTTATCCGTTTTTGCATATTTTCAAATAAAAAATATGCCGAGCTCCTGTGGTCTAATGGTTACAGGTTTCGCTTTACGAGCGGAAGATCGTGGTTTCAAACCCACATGGCTCGGCACATCCTTTCCCCTGTACTCTTCACATGTATAAGGACCAACTGTTCTCTGTATAATTGCCCTACAGAGCTCCACGGCCCGATCGCAAAAAGTGCTTTGAAGGGACGAGTTTTCCAGAAACCAGAACTTAAGGGCTAGCTGGGTATAAGTAAACGTAAAAATGTGCACTTCGGTTCTAGCGATACATTTGGACAGTACAGAGTGGAAAAGGCAGAGCCAAAGAGGATTGAAAAAAACATTCAAACCTCTTCGGCGGCGAAGTTACGGCAGTGGATCGCTCGACACAGTCGCTCAACAATAGCGTGTGTGCGTGTCCCATCTGCCTAATAACAGAAGAAGCCTTTGTGATTCTATAAATAGAATTGCAAGTCCGCAATAGATCTAATTCCTGGTCGCAGTGGATAGTGGCATCAAACAAAAAAAAAATAAAAAAATATATTTTCGAATATTGCATACAAAACGCCAAAATATGGTTTACTTTATGTTTCAAACAATTTCTCCTAAAAAGCTTTCAATCCTAAAATTAACAAACTAAATCTTTTCGTCCACGCCTAGGGGAGCCTTCCTAGAGTTTGATTGTTTTAATTATGTCTAGTCATTTATTTTTACTTGCCTTTCATCCCAAATATGAACCCTAACCGAATCCTTTCGCATCTCATTTAATTCTATTTGCCACTACTTGCCACTACTAGGTACTTCCATCCATTGCTGACCAAGTTTTAATTTTTTCTTTGTTCATATTAAATTATTAGGATGCTTTTATTTTTGATGTGATTGTGTTTCTTGCTAAGAAAAAAAAAGTTATAAATGGGAATTCTGTGTTTTCTTAAAATTACAACTTTGGCGTTGAAGGTTTTGTTTTTAGAGTTCCTTTTTCATCCAAGCATACGCTAGGGGAAAGTTAGAGAGCATGTTTCGTTTCCACGTGTGGTCGTTTTTCACGCATGTGTGAACGTGTGCGAGCTCTCATAGAAAGTTTGAGGTTTCGCACAGTAGCGTTTTAAATAAACATACCAAAACCCATAACCTAGCACAACGATCTCTCAGCGCTAGGGCTCTTTCTTTTCCGGTATAACCGGTCCCAGCCGGGATTTGAAAAGGATTTGGATCTGCTCCTTTTTTGCGCCAATGTTTGCGTTGCGTGAGTGTGTATGCGTGTGAGACCACAGAATGCTCTTCGGCCGAACGATGCCTCTGGGTTAAAAATTATTGATTCTCTCAACGTACTTTCAACGAGGCCAGTCATCATCCCCGAGCATCTGAGCCGAGTGAGGTCCAGCCAAATCAGGATAGGCAGAGAAAACGGGCCCAGGACGACCTACAACGTTGACGATGACGACGACCGACGAGGTAACAGCAGGAACTACACCGAAAAGGATCATCGTCACACTCGTTCAAAGGCCATCACACTCTTTCCTGGTGGGACACCAGGGACCATCCTTCTGGATGGTATTCTAAGGGAAATCGCAGATTTAAGATAAACAAATAGAAAAAAAAAAGTTTCAAAAAATGCTTGTGTTTCACCTGCCTTAATTTTAATTTAATATTAAATGTGACGTGATCTTTAACCGAAGAAAATTTCCTGATTTATGATTCTACTGAGATTTCATCTACTCTGTGTGTTCAACTATTCTCCGAAGAACAACATGAAACAGTTCATCGTCTTGGTTCTGTGCAAACCTCCAAGAATCATCTATGTTTTTTGGCACTTAAAGTCCATTTTCCTTTCATCTCCCGTTTTTTTTGCTTCCTGACATTTTTTCTAACCTGTTCCACTTTTTTCTCTCTCTTCAAGTTATCCGAAAAAGGCTGGAAAATAACCATTAACAAGCAATTTGAGGACATTTCCCTCCACCCTGACAGGGGGAGGGGTTGAAAAATAGTGTGCCATCTGTGGTCTTCCTGCAACGAGGCTCACACAAAAACACGAAACACCAGCCAGGCCTTGGGCAAGAGGAGGTGCTAGAGGCTTGGCCATTAGACAAGGAAAAAGGTATAAAGATTGCTTGTTTTGGGTGGCGGAATGAAAGCAAATATTTACCTTCCAGTCTGGTGGTGCTGATCCATCGACAATCGGGCGCCACTGCTTGGTGGACACTGAACCGGTTAAAGCTACGGCAGAAGATAAGACGGAAAAGTCCAGAAATACAAACATATTTTCTTAGGGAGAGGGGACGGAACTCTGGGGAGAGAGGTAGTGAACAAACGGACACCAAAACTGAAACAAGTGTCAGATTATACACCAGAATCAGTACCACTTGTCTGTCTTTGTGGTGGTCCACTTTGAAATTCAATTTCATGCGATGGCTTCGGGGAGGAAGACCATTGCTTGTCTCAGAACAGTATTTTTTCCAAACAATAAATGTAAAGTTTCAAAAAAGTATTCGATTGATAACATATTTTGAACATTGTGGATTGCATACAAAACTACCTGTTTGTTATCTACTAATTATTGATGAGTGATTTATTCTTTTTGCATCATTGATACCTGAAAAGAGAGAATAAAAATAATGAGGTAAATAATGTTTCTCATTTCAAATGATTTATATTGCTTAGTCCTCCTTAGTTACTGTAATTTGTATGTACATTATAGGGGTCATCTATAAACTACACGATCACTTGAGAGGAGAGGGGAATCATAAAAACTTTAACATACCGTCTGTTGTGTGCTATCTTGTGACAACGACGATTTTGTTCGAAAATGAGTTAATGATGAAGTTTTACTATACTTAACAAACACTACAAGATGCTTAAATTCGATTTTGGAAATTCGCTTCCGTTTCCCGGATATCGCAATACACACTTGTGACATAGACCATTTTATCATCAAAATGATCGTGCACACTTGTGACACGTCATACATGTTGTTGGAAAATGCGTAAATTTTTTCAATTTTTTCACAAATTTGTATTGATACTAATTTTTTAAAGCAATTTCATCTTTTGATTTTGAAAATATACTGATTAAATCGATTGAAACATTGCACAGTAGGTGCACGATCATTTTGATGATAAAATGGTCTATGTCACAAGTGTGTATTGCGTTGGGGTGATCGGAGAGGAAGTACAAGTTCCTTTGAGCAGACACCTTCGTATTTGGGTGTAACGTGTGCCAGCTAAAAGCTGAAGAATTTTATTAGTATTTAGTTCGTACAAATCCGTCCATTTGATCACTTACATCGGTCTTTCTCATCGTTCTCCAAATAAACCCCACTTGTAGGTGAAAGTATAGCAAATATTCCTCCATCCCGCTACAACGTACAGTTCAGTTTACTTTAAAGTTTGTACCAAATTCATTTGAACTCAGGTGTGATTTAACCTAGTTTCGGCCGTCAATTCTTCGGTGACGAGACGAGGCGAACAAATTAGCTTTTATCACCCTAAACATTAAGTTTCAATTAGTTTTATAAATGAATTGTGGTTTCCAACCCAACTTACGGTTTACAACTTACGGGTTAAATCCCATTTAAAATTGAAGGGCGCTCCGCCAGCTCCTGTTACGTCAAACCAAGCTCATTTTTTGGATTTGGGCTTAGTATGCCCACCGGAACAAACCCTTGAATGCCCGTCCAAAAGTCATTTTTGTAATATCCTACTCTTTTATATTGTTTTGTTTGAATTTTCTAAACCATGGTTGGTTTACTTCTACACTGTAGGTGATCAGAATCAATTCCATGGATTCAAATTCATACGCTACGTACAATTTTCTAAGCTATTGTAGATAGGCAATAAGCCAAAAATCATGCATTCCTATAATGAACCCCACCCATTTGATCTGTCAAAAAAATTCGAAGCGAGGTAAACAATGTGTGCATTTAGTTTGAGAAGCGGATCAACATCTGGACAGTTACAAGTCTTAGTCACGCCGGAAATTTGTGAAAAGTGGATGAATCCAAGCGTTACTCGGAGAATGTCTTTCTGAGATCAAAAACCGTGTTCCACTGAAAATGGCTTGCCGGAAGTACAACATTCCGCGCTGAACGATCATGTTCCAGATGAGCTTACATTGGTCCGGGAAGACAACAAAGGGCCCTCAAATGGATCGTGTACTGGATTACGCGGATGTCCCAGAAGGGGTTCCCCCTCACGATAGAACTGATTGCTTCCAATCCGCATCCTAAACCGATGAAAGCTGGTAATAAATTGCACATTTTTATTAATTTTCTCCTTTTCTGCCCTTTTACGGCGATATGATGTATACGCCATTGAGGTGATTTTGCTGTAGACACGATTTGCTGTTTTTGTTCATTTTTTCAATTCAAAATGACTAATTTAAGGTCTGCTCTGTAGAAACTGTTATAAAGTATAATAAAAATGTGGCCCCTACAAAATTTCTGGTTTTTTCCTATTCTC
Organism: Culex quinquefasciatus; assembly: GCF_015732765.1. Classification (NCBI taxonomy): domain Eukaryota; kingdom Metazoa; phylum Arthropoda; class Insecta; order Diptera; family Culicidae; genus Culex; species Culex quinquefasciatus. The sequence goes on along the minus strand of NC_051861.1, from coordinate 74,357,605 downwards.
TACGATTTTAAACCACAAACATCATTTGGCCGAAAAAATAGCAATAAAAAAACACTACATTTCCTTCACAATGATGTATGTATACATTGCTCGATCAAAGTAGGGTATACAGTGGACTCTCTGGCTGTCGATCTTCTCGATATCAATATTGCTCCTGCTGTCAATAAAATTTTCAGTCCCTTCAAGAAGATTGCTTTGATTTTTCGTTCTATAATTTGATAACTCCCTCTCTCGACGGTCCCTTCAATATTGATAACGAGAGAGTCCACTGTATTTAAAATGCCAGCTATTTTGACAGCTGAGCGGATCCCATAATGCATTGTCCACGTGGATACTTTAAGGGGGGAGAGGGTATTAGAGAGCTTTTATTACGTAACGCAGTGGGGGGAGGGAGGGGAGTCGGAGGCCGTGTTACGCTCTATACAAAAAAAATAAAATTTGTATGGAAATTTTGTTACGAGGAGGCGAGGGGGCCTAAAAATCCAACTGTTGGCGTTACGTAATAAAAGAACGCTCCCTTAGCGATTGTCTACGCTCCATAAACACATTTTTTGCATGAACAATTGTCCGCATGGGAGGTGGGTGGGTCTAGAATTTTCAAAAAAGTGTCTACGTGGATGTGGATAAGGTGTCATCCATTAAGTACGTCACATTAAAATCAGCCAAAATTTACTCCACCCCCCTTTGTCACGATTTCCCTATGCTTTTAACACGCAATGTCACGTTTGCTCAAAACCCCCCTCTTCCCTCAGAACGTGACGTACTTTATGGATGACGCCTAATGGACGTCTCCTCAAGAATTAAATCGATATTATGTAAAAAAATATTGCCCAGTCTTGATTTGGACCCAAAAACCTCAAATCAACTTTCAAATAGTATTGAATTTGACTTCTATCAATTTTCAATGTACACACTAAAAAATTTGGAATATTACATTTGACGTAATCGTTGAATTGGCCTATTATTGAATCGTGTAAACGTATTTTAGATGTAAAATTATGTATATTATGACGTAAATTGATGAAATTCCCATTGGTACTCCTCTACATTATATAAAACCTAAAATTACAGGTCAAATAACCCAATATTACGCTTTATTTGATGCACATAACTGGAGCATCAAATAAGATGTAATTCTACATCAAATGAAACCCGATTACACGCGCTTCAGCCGTTACATTTTCGTCCGATTGGTGAACTGTCAAAACGTTCGCCATGCTCGACGTCGCTAAGAATTTTGTTGCAGCAGTCATTTTCGGGCGAAACAATCTTCAATTTTGAACCTTTACTGGCCAGAACCTACTACCGTTCAAGATAAAGGTAAGTTTATTAATGTTTAAGTGGTGAAACAGATCGCTGATGTTTTTTGTCGTCTTGTTTATGGCAGGTTGCGGCAGGCACCCATGATGAACTGTTCCGGCAAGCCGCTTCTTGTTCTTGGCTGAACACTTTCTTTCCATGTGGAAGTTCCCGGAGAGGATTAAAACGTAGTGCGCAAGAAGTGAGTTCTCTCCAGTTTTGCCACCTTGATGCCTTCTCCCGCGGAGTGTTCGACTGATTGCAAATCGCAAGCCGAGAGATTTCAAGTGGAACAAAAGCCAAGGGTGAAAATCCGGCGGAAAATTGAAGAAGAAAAACTATTTTGAGCAGTGATTTAAGTTGTGTCGTAAAATTATGATGTGTTACAATAAATACATTTTTGTTTTGGACAGTATTAACAGGCTTTTTATTCCAATAAGAATTTTAAGATTCCTATTCGAAAAGCGACCTACCGGAGTCACGTTAAATGTAATTTTACACGACCTTTGATGATTTATGGTCGTGTAATTTTACGTCTTATTCAACGCGACATTAGGTCTGATTTGATGCTCCAGTTATGTGCATCTAATATAACCGAAAATTACACGTTTTTTTTCGTAGTGTGTATACATACATCATGATGAGTAAAATTGGAGTATACATCATTGTTTGTTTGTTTAATAAAATGGCCCCCAGAGCAGTTTTTTGAAAAATTCTTTCGTCAGGAGGTAGCTTTTAACATTCTTTATCAGACTGTACAATAAAATTGAAAATGTTCAAAATGGCGTTTACATCATATCGCCGTAAAACGGCAGTTTTGTAAAAAGGGTTTTTTTTTTGCAGCGCACAAATGATACCGCGGGTTTCACCGCCGGCATCCGGAAATCTCAGTGCCGAAAATTTTTCGTTTGCTACGGTCGACTCGGATGATATCCGCCGATGACACAGAATAATAGGAACTTATCTTGAGTAGGAAGGGTATGCAGAGATCCTTGAAGATCCATCCTGTTTGCTCAATGGCGATGCGTTTGGCGTTCTTGGGTTACATCAATAAGGTTTTGCACGAGTCATCGGTTAAGGAGAACATCCAGCTTCCGGTCATGTTTTTTTTTTGTGAACGCACATTATCCTGCCTGCAGAAATTGCCATTAAGCACGGGTTGAAGGCCAGATTGACAAGGCAAGTGCAGATTTGGCAAAATCTTTTATAAAAATTAACAAATTTTGGAGCAAATCGATTCTGACAGATTTTGATAAGAAATAATCCTGTGATTGTAAGATACTCACATTTAAATCAAATTTGTGGCATACATTGTTGAGATCGAATGGAAACAACCCAAGTAGCACACTTTGTTCGCCAAAAGATTTCCGAACTTGTTGTTGAACTCATTTACTATGTTTTCCCAACGTCCCTGAGAACTCTTGAACGCTGGAAAAAGCGCACGTTTTTCTGTTGTTGAACATCTCTTAACCCGTTAGAAATGTGCGTGGTTTAATTAAGTTTTACCAGCGCACGTCATACTTGCATAGAGAACGTTTGTTGAACATGTCATAAGAACTCTTGACTATAAGATTCTGAACCGGGTTGGATAACGTCGTTTGAACCGTTTAGCAACATTCTGCCTTTAAGATTCAGGAGGGAGTTAGGCAAACGTTTTTATAACCATTCAAGAACATATCGTGGCAGACAAGAATGTTAAACAGGGTTTTCATAAAATATGTTCAAGGTGTTCCCTCAAAAGTTATTTTTTCATCATTTCTTCCTTTAGTTGTGAGAAATGTCGCTTTACGATATTTAACTACCAGTTTTTTGTAATTTATTAGTTTGGACAGGGATACGCCATTTATGAATGATGGATAATAAAAAAAATATCAACCATAAAAAAATCATTCAATTTCTTAATTATGCCTTTGGGATTTTTTTTTTCAATTATGTTTGAGTGCTATCATCGCTTGCTACTACTACTACTCTACTACTGCTGCTGGTTCCCGGTGCTGCATTTTCAGTTTTCCTTTTTGATGAAGAATGCTCAGGGCAAGTATCGAACTCTCGATCAATCCAAATGTCAAGTCCGGGCGCGCGTCTGCTTTTTTCCACTTTTTATGTTGGATGAGCAGGCCTTAACGTCAATAAGAAGTCAGCGGTCATCTAGGTTTTACGAAGTTCACTAACAGTTTGCCAAAACTTCTTTCGAACATAAGCTGTTTCTATTTTTAGAACATCACGGAAACTCATCTGAAGCCCGGTGAAAAAGTTTATCTGCAAAACTACAAGATTGCGACGCAGCTCGACAGGACCACGTCTGGAGGAGGAGGTGTGCTTGTCGCTGTTCATCGTGATCTCAAGCCACGCCGGCTGCCACACTTTAAGCTGGACATCATCGAGGCCGTTGGAGTGGAAATTCCCACTTCGGTTGGCCCAGTACTCTTCATTGCTGCATACTGCCCACGTCAGGTGAATGCCAGAGATGGTTCAGCAGCAAAACTGAAGGGCGATATCCAGAAGCTGACACGGCGGAGCGCAAAGTACATCATCGCTGGTGACCTCAACGCGAAGCATGAAGTTTGGGGCAACAGCAGGAGGAATCGGAACGGAGTGATTCTGCACAACGATCTGCAAAACGGATACTACAACGTTGTGAGTCCGGATCGTCCAACGAGGGTGGCTCGGTCTGGGAATCACTCAATCATCGATTTCTTCATTACCAATATGGCTGAGAACGTGGCTCATCCTGAGGTGTTTGAAGAGTTGAGTTCTGATCACTATCCGGTGGTTGTGGAGGTTGGAGCTTCCGTTACTCCGCAGCGGCAACCAACCCGGAAAGATTACCACAACGTTGACTGGCAGCAGTTTCAGCAAGTGGTAGACAGCAACATCGACTATGATCAACACCCGGAAACTTCTGCTGATATTGATCGTTCGCTGGAGGTGATCCAGCAGGCTATCAACCAAGCAGAGGCTGCCAACGTTCGGGAGGTTCCTGTTAATTTTAAGGTAACTGATATTGACGTAGATACTAAACACTTGATTAGACTTAGGAATGTTTATAGGAGACAATATCAACGGACTGGGGACTATGACAAAAGATTTCAGTTAACAATTTGAACAAAATCATACAAGACCGACTTGACAATATCAGAAATCAAGAATTTTCAAAACATGTAAGCCAGCTTGGGAATTATTCAAAACCATTTTGGAAACTTTCAAAAGTTCTTAAAAACAAACCAAAGCCTATTCCTCCTCTTATTGTTGAGGATTCTCCTTTGATTACATCCGAGGAAAAGGCAAATGCACTTGGGCTTCATTTTGTTAGTTCACATAATCTTGGCGCTTCCATGACCAGCCGTAAAGAAACATCAGTTGCCAATAGTATTTCAACAATCAATGACTCTACCTTTGAATTTCCTGCAGATTCCCATGTTTCTGGTGAGGAAGTCAAAGTTGCAGTTAAACAAATGAAAAATATGAAAGCTCCTGGCTTTGATAACATTTTTAATCTAGTGTTGAAAAAACAGAGTGATCAGTTCTTTCAACATCTAGCCAATATTTTCAATAAATGTTTGCAACTTGGTTACTTCCCCACCAATTGGAAACTGGGCAAAGTCATACCAATTTTAAAGCCTCAAAAAGATCCAACATCGCCAACAAGTTATCGTCCCATTAGTCTTTTGAGTAGTCTGTCCAAACTCTTTGAGAAGGTCATCTATTCAAGGCTTTTGGATTTTACCAACGATAATAATATAATTTTGAATGAGCAGTTTGGCTTCCGAAAGGGGCATAATACTGCTCATCAGCTTACGAGAGTAACTAAAATCATCAAGCAGAACAAGCTTGAGTCTAAATCAACTGCTATGGCTTTGTTGGATGTTGAGAAGGCTTTTGACAATGTTTGGCATGATGGTTTGATACATAAACTGTATTTATACGGTTTTCCAATGTATCTTATCAAAATTATCCAGCACTATCTTTCGGAGAGATCGTTCAGGTTTTTCTGAATGGGATTGCTTCTGGATTATTCAACATTGATGCTGGGGTTCCCAAGGAAGTATTCTTGGCCCACTTCTGTACAATATTTTTACATCTGATTTGCCTACTCTTCCTGGTAATGGTGTGTTGTCACTTTTTGCTGATGACACTGCCGTTATTTATAAGGGTAAAATAACCAGATATTTAGTTGGCCGTCTTCAGAAGGGTCTTGACGTTCTTTCCGAATACTTTGGCGACTGGAAAATTCGCATAAATGCAGCCAAAACTCAAACCATCATTTTTCCACTTTCCAAATCGGCCCGATTTGTCCCAAAGGATGATGTTTTGATTAAAATGAATGATGTTTCAATACCCTGGTCAAAGGAAGTTGTATATTTAGGTCTCATACTTGACTCGAAACTATTGTTTCGACAGCATGTAGATAAAATATTGAACAAGTGCAGCATTCTCATCAGGTGTTTGTATCCTTTAATTAACAGAAAATCAAAGTTATCTTTGAAAAATAAGCTAGCAGTTTACAAACAAATAATTTACCCCGTTATTGAGTATGCAGTACCTGTTTGGGAGTGTTGCGCTAGAACTCATAAATTGAAGCTCCAGCGTGTCCAAAACAAGGTACTCAAAATGGTTTTGAATGTTCCTGGCTGGACTAGATCAAGTGAGGTTCATGAATTAGCAGAAGTAAAAATGTTGGATCAGAAGATTCAAGAAAAATGTTTGAAATTCAGGGAAAAATGTGCTATATCTGAATACCCCTTGATTCAAGGATTGGTTTAGTTTATGGTAAGATTAAGTTAGTTTTAGGTTAGGTTATGTTTTCTTAATTTTTTTCTTCATTGTACCTAGTGTTACAAAAATGATAAATCATATACTTTTAAAGTTATGAATATGAACAGTGTTTAAATCACGAAAAGCAAACTAAAGCTGAAGAGCCACAGCTGACCACTTATTATGTAAACCAAATGTAATTATTATAAGAAAGATTCAATAAAGTATATTTAATTCAAAAAAAAAAAAAAATCTATTTTTAGAACTATCCTTGCTTGTTTCGTCAACATGTCCGTGCTCGGTGTTTAGAACACAAACGCGAACTTCACATAAACAACTAGTTTACGAGAAATCCCAGCCGAAGCCAAAAGTCAAATCTACTATGTTATCACGTTTAGCAAACTGAAATGAAACATCATGTCTGCAAATGTCATTTTGCTTTTCGAGTTCTACAAGCATGTTGCATTGAGGTCAGAATAACCTTCAAAATGAACTGTTCGTAATCCGTTGCTAGATTTGGCATTTGTGTTACACAGCCATGTTGAACAATGGTTTTTTGGTCAAAATGTGAACAATTGACCAAATTTGTTGACACTTGTTCAATAACTAACGAATAAAAACACTTATGCAGCAAGTGTTGAACAACAAAATAAAGAGCGATGTTTTTCTTGCTACTTGGGAAACTAATTTATGGTTTCTCTAGAATAATAAAATAAAGTTTTAATTTAAGTTTAGATTTTAATACAAGATGTTCATATTATTCTATATATTTTGTTGGTGATATGCTAAAATTAATAAGATATCTCTTTAATCCCCAATTCAATATCTCTCTTGAAGCTTCTTTCCAAACACGGCAGACGTTTAATTTCCGACACGGTTTAATAGTTCACAATTTAAACTATCTTTATTCCATCACCCATGTCTTCCCCCTTTCTCTTCTGATAAGCCTGATCAGCATCAGCACAGTTCTGTATAACTAGCTAGCTCTCCCAGATGGAAAACTCATCGTCCCCACCACCTACATTGTTTTCCCCGCCCCCACCTTGGTTCCTCCTCAATAACGTCGTCGTCGAGTTCCCGGATTTCATTACTCAATTTGTCGCAATTTTCTTCGTAGCTTCCCCCCTAATGGCACATATATTAGAGGCAGAAACCTGGAAGCTAGCTTTGGCTCGTGAAAGACTGCCGCCAGCAGCAGCAGCAGCCGACCTAGTCGTCGATGAGTAGAAAGATACCGAAATGGTTCCGCTGGAGAGATAATGACTCAACATAGTCTGCCCTATATCGTAACTTGGGTTAGGATCGTCTATCCTGAAGCCTAGGTGGGGTGTGCAAGGATAACTGCCGTGCATAAAATTTAATCTGATGAAACGTGTATTATTTTAATTGATTTCTGTAATGGAAATGGAGCATCGATGCTATTAGCTGGTTCCGCTATCATCGGTCTGGTTTGGTTGGTCGTTCGGAGTTTTGGGGCGTTGGTTGGCCAGTGCCAGTAGATAGAGGTTATGGTCACTTGGGTGGCGGAATTTGGCCAGTTGAACCGCACCGCATGATGATGCGACCGAATAGATCGTGGTGCACCGGTAGCCTTGAAGTAATGAATAACGGCCTTTAATCGTATAAGTTTCCTAATTGAATACGCGAGAATGTTTAAACATAAATACAAACATTTTTCTTTTTTAATCTTTATAAAATAATTTGAGATCATTATTTTTTAGAATATTCTACAAATAACATAACATGAGACAAATTTGCTAAAATCTGATCCGAAAATAAGTCGACTACAAACCACAGAGGCCTGAGAGCTGGTATAACCTCTGGGAAAAAGCATCAGCACCAGCAGCAACGATGGTGGCCTCCGACCAACCGCAGTAATAGTTTCAGTTTTGGGGAGAGTGCAAGTGGTCGTTGTGTTGGTTTTGGTTTCATTTGCAGGATTAATTTATAGCTCTCTGAACAGGCTTGCACACAGATTTGAGCATCATTGGGCGATGTGATCTGTGGATCAATTTGGGAAGGGCTTGAACTGTTTATTCTTGAATTTAAAGCGAATTGTGCAAAAAAAAAAAAAAAATAGAAATAGCAAGCCACAGTCTCAACATTTTCATGCAAAAAGTGTTTTAAAATGCATTTTACACTAGTTCAGTTGTTTTGCAATCATTTGTTTGAAAAAAGTATGATTTGACGAAAACATAAAAATTAGCGAAAAAAAAACTTTTTGCGATACTAAACATCGAAAATTTTCCAAAACTCAAAAGGTGTTTAAAACAACCCAAACATGTTGAAAATGATTTAAAACGCAGGGGAATGCATTTCAAATCAATTTCAGCTGATTGCACTGAAAATTCTATTGAAGTTTTGAAGTTTTTTTAAAATATTTTTTTTTGCACTCGATTTTTCGGGCCAACTTTGAAGGGTGGCTAAGGGGTGACAAAAACAAAATTAAATTTGTACCAGATAATCTAGGTTGAAAGAAAATTGCCTGGAGAAAAGTCCTCTGAGTATGCATTGATCTCGTTTTCCTGACTGCCATTTGATCGCTGGTTGTGGCAGGGACGAATAAACGTTTTAATGATTGGTTAAGTCACCAACTTGCTGCGATCAAAACGCAATCTCCCTTCACCACCAGCAGTCATGAGTTGTTTCAATCAACGATTGTACACTTTTAGAGTTTTGTTTTTTTAATAGATCTTAGAAACATATGCATAAAAAATAGCTTGTAGGGATTTTTTTAAAAAAAAAAAAGACTCTAGACTTTGAAAACAAACAGACGAGTTGTTCCTTTTCATTCCGCTATATATTTTAATGAAGTCTGCAAGTAGTAGACGAAATACTTATCTATTAGGATATTAAAATATAAAGCGGAGTTAAAAGGAACAACTCGTCTCTTTGCATTCATAGTAATGCATTCTGCTAAAACGCTCAACCAAACCACAACTCTAGACTTGACGAATGACAACTAGTCTTGTTCGGTAGTTGTTACATGCAGCGATTAATCGCTAATTTAATCGTAGTCATTGGATTTTCAACACAACGCGTAATTTATTACCTAATTGGGTCCTAAAATGAAGCTTAGATTGCTGATATTATTGTTTACAGCGATAAAGCTTATTTTTCTGAGTACAATGACCCTTTATTCGACCACAAAGAGTTTAAAATGAATTTTTTAATCAATTTTGAAAAATTAAACTCGCGGTCCTTATTGACAGAAAAGCTCCTACTTGACATCTCGTTCCAAGGGGAACATAGTTGATCCATCGAAAAAATGTTGTCTTGTCAATTTTTTTTTTTGCATTAAAATGAAAAAAAGTGATCAGAAATGGTTTTTAATCGTGTTTTTTACCGTTGTACATAAAAATTGACATAGGGCTTAAGTACCCAATTCTGGTCAAACACCAATTGCTTCAAACATTGATAAACAACAGGGCCTCGTGGTGCGGTGGTTAGTGGTTTCGGCTGCCGATCCCTAAGTTGTTATGGGGTGCGGGTTCGATTCCCGCCTTATCCTTCTGGAGTTTTTCGTTCTATGTTTGTCCCGTTTAATATTAGTATCCAGTCTGCAAAGACGATGTGAATGTCCTTTAAAAAATATATATATATATATATATATATATATATATACAGCAATTCCATTTGAAAAGAGCCTAAACCAAAAAAAAAGTTCTCCGATCGGGCTCAAATTTTTTCTGGGGGTTCCTTGGCCAAAATAATTAGACCCGTATTTTTTTATTTGGCCATTAGGGTGACCTACATCGTGCTAGGGTGGTTCGAAAAATGGCAATTTTCGTCATTTTTCACAAAAACCTCTTTTTTGAAAAAATCATATCTCCGCGCCATTTCATCCGATTTAAGCTGTCTTAGACGCAAAAGAAAGATGATGAGTTTGGCTATTTGGGAAAAATAGTAAAAAGTTTCAGAAATCTAGCCTAACATTTGAAAAAGTCGCATGAAAACTTAAAATGGCGTTTTGACCGTGTCTGGACCAAAGAGCCAATGTCTGAAAATATTTTTATCGGATTCCTCGGAAAATTTCACATAATATAACAAAAAAATGGCGATGTCGAACCGTACGTTTCGGAGATATGATTTTTTGAAAATAAAAACTGAGTTTTTCGACGCGCCACGCGCAAAAACGAGAAAATGACGAAATCGGCAAAAAATCAACTTTTTCCACTAAAACTGCGATAACTTTTAAATTTTAGCAATGACCTATAGATGTTATGGTACCAAAAGTTGCGTCTTTCAATTACAAAAATTTTGATACCCAAAACTTTTTACTATTTTTCCCAAATAGCCAAACTCATCATCTTTCTTTTGCGTCTAAGACAGCTTAAATCGGATGAAATGGCGCGGAGATATGATTTTTTCAAAAAAGAGGTTTTTGTGAAAAATGACGAAAATTGCCATTTTTTGAACCACCCTAGCACGATGTAGGTCACCCTAATGGCCAAACAAAAAAATACTGGTCTAATTATTTTGGCCAAGGAACCCCCAGAAAAATTTTGAGCCCGATCGGAGAACTTTTTTTTCGGTTTAGGCTCTTTTGAAATGGAACTGCTGTATATACAGCAATTCCCCACGAAAACAGCATGGAAAAAAACAAAAGTGCTCGGATCGAGCTCAAAATTTTTCTGGTTCCCTGGCCGAAATAATTAGACCCGTATTTTTTTGTTTGGCCATTAGGGTGACCTACGCCGTGTTAGGGTGGTCTGAAAAATGGCCATTTTCGTCGATTTTCGCAAAAACCACTTTTTTCGAAAAATCATAACTCCTCGTCATTTTAACCGATTTCTTATGTCTTATACGCAAATGAAAGGTGATAAGTTGGTCTTTCAAAGAAAAATAATAAAAAGTTTCAAAAATCTAGCCTAACATATGAAAAGGGCGTATGAAACTTTAAAATGTCGTTTTGACAGTGTCTGGACCAAAGAGCCTATGTCTGGAAATATTTTTATCGGATCCTCCGGACATTTTTACAAAACATACTAAAAAATGGGAGGAGTTCATTTACAGGATTCCGAGATATGATTTTTTGAAAATAAAATCCGTGTTTTTTGACGCGCCGCGCGCAAAAACCGGAGAATGACGAAATTGACAAAAAATCAACTTTTTTCACTAAAACTGCGATAACTTTAAAATTTCAGCGATGACCTATACATGTCTGGGTACCAAAATTTTTGTAATTAAAAGACTTTTGGTATCCAGACATGTATAGGTCACCGCTGAAATTTTTAAGTTATCGCAGTTTTTGTGAAAAAAGTTGATTTTTTGCCAATTTCGTCATTCTCCGGTTTTTGCGCGCGGCGCGTCAGAAAACACGGATTTTATTTTCAAAAAATCATATCTCGGAATCCTGTTAATGAACTCCTCCCATTTTTTAGTTTGTTATGTAAAATGTCCGGGAATCCGATAAAATTATTTCCAGACATAGACTCTTTGGTCAGACACCGTCAAAACGGCATTTTAAAGTTGCATACGCCCTTTTCATATGTTAGGCTAGATTTTTGAAACTTCTTACTATTTTTCTTTGAAAGGCCAACTTATCACCTTTCATTTGCGTATAAGACAATTGACATCGGTTGAAATGGCGAGGAGTTATGATTTTTCGAAAAAAGTAGTTTTTGCGAAAATTGACGAAAATGGCAATTTTTCAGACCACCCTAACACGGCGTAGGTCACCCTAATGGCCAAACAAAAAATACGGGTCTAATTATTTCGGCCAGGAACCCCAGAAAATTTTGAGCCCGATCGAGCACTTTGTTTTTCCATGCTGTTTTCGTGGGTGCTATACGGAGAAAAAGAGTTCCCAAAATCGTGAACAAGCGTTCATGAAAATGGGAACCTCGAACAAAGTGTTCAAATCCCATGGTACGATTTTGAAAAACGTACCATGAAATTTGAACACTTTGTTCGAGGTTCCCATTTTCATGAACGCTTGTTCACGATTTTGGGAACTCTTTTTTCTCCGTGTATATACAGAAAAAATGATGGTAATATTTATTAGGCAATAGTGACAGATTTTGGGTCAAAAAAAGTTTAATATAACACAACACAGCAACACATTTTCTTTGTATAATATTGCTCAATAAATATTTTTTTTTAATGAAAAATGAAAATATTTCAATTTAATCTAATCTAATCTAATAAATGAAAATATTTCAATTTAATGAATATTTAAAAAATAGTTTCGCTGTGCATAAGAAAAACGCCCAATACAAAATAATAAAAAAATACAAGAAAAAGAGGAGAATTCTATATATATTTCAGCCTAATAACTTGATAGAATCTATTGCTCACCACCTCTGAACCAACAGGACCATTCTTTAACTGGGATTGCAATATTAGCTTTTGTCAAACCATGGCTCATCTCCGTCTAAGGGAACGCAAAGCTCGTTGCGTTTTTTTCTTGCAGGTAATCGTAGTGCTTCGTCGCGTGAAAATTCTTATATTGGAAACTATAACTCATCCCACCAAGCTCGTTCGGGCTGCTAGCTGGCTTTACTCTCACAGTGATGATGGCAGCCAGCTTCCATGTGGCGAGGATGACGACCGTTCCAAGCAAAGCACGATGCGATGTTTAGGACATCTGAAGCTACGAAGCTGTTTCAGTCATGTCAGTCGTTAAATATGAAAGTGCTCTCTTTCGGGTGTTTGGTCTCGAAAGCTCGCCGCCTTTTCGATCCAATCCGATCCGTAGCCAACGAAACTCCACTGCTCTGCACCGCAGATATACCACGTGTTAAATCATATTGAGCTTTTTTTGGTGGGGAAAAGGATCAGCCAGCGTGAGGTAGCAGGAATAAAACAAAAATCCTTCCACCGAACCATGATATGAGCTTCCGTCGCGCGTCGGGTTGGTATCAGTTTTTACGATCGGTGGAATTGTCTTATAACGTAGGATCCACGACACGCGTGTACTTATAGGTGTACTTTGTACTATCGCTTCGAAGCGAATATTAGAATTTTTGCGCATGGTTAAATTTAATATCACACCGAAACGTACTGTGCCTGAGGGAAAGCTATTACATTTGTTTTGTTATTTATGCAGAGCAAAAAATGAGAGCCTTAAGGGATTTTAACATGTGAAATTTAATTTTCAAGAGCTTGTATGCAGCAATTCCCCACGAAAACAGCATGATTCGAAAAAAAAGTTCTCCGATCGGGCTCAATTTTTTTCTGTAGGTTCCTTGGCCGAAATAATTAGACCCGTATTTTTTTTTTTTTTTTTTGCCATAAGGGTGACCTACGCCGGTTTTTGCAAAAACCACATTTTTCAAAAAATCGTAACTCTGCACCATTTAAACCGATTTTAGCTGTCTTCAGTGATGGGGGACACTGAGGGCGTCTAATTATCTCAGCCAAGGAACCTTTGGAAGAATTTTGAGCCCAATCGGATAACTTTTTGCCTCCCTCACCTTACTGAGGAAAGGCTATAAAATCACTCGAAAAATGAACTTTTTAATTAAACCCCCTAAACCTACCGTCATTTATACATATCGCCTCAGAATCACCAGCTGAACAAATGTCTGTGTGTTTGGCTGTAATTTTCTGTTACTACCGTGTGTACCGAATCAATGTCACTGCAATACCTCGCCACAGACTGAGTCGATTTTGACCGTATTGGCCTCATTCGATTTGTTTTGGGTTCCCATAAGTCTCAATAAGATTAAGTAAAGTACATCAAAAGTTATGCTTAAAAAACGACTGTATATAAATTTCATGATTTGCAAAAAAGGGTGGTTTTTGCATGAAAACCTGAAATATTATATATTTTTACAACGGTTCTGAAATGATCTTTCTTGTGGCTTAAGAATTTTTAAGATCCTACTTACCTATAAAAAATTACAAGCAGTTTAAAAAATGGTCTGAATTTACATAACCTCAAATGGTCGGGTCTGATCACCACGAAAAAGCAGTGTAGAGAGATGCCATTTTCTGTATAGTATGTATAGTATAGTCTGTATGTCTGTATAGTCTTGACAAAAAGTTTGTAGGTAGTCTGATTCTTTTTACTCTTCACTTATTTTTATTAGGACCTCTTAGGTGCTGCGATCACGTTAGGGGAGATCCATAAACCATGTGGACACTTTAGGGGGTTGGAATCACTCTATAAATGAGAGGAAGGCACCAACCACCTAATAGTAGTTTATGCAACAAGTTGCAAAAAGAGGATTTTTTTAGCACGAGTCGTACATATATCCAACGAGGTTCACCGAGTTGGATAAATACGAAGAGTGCTGAAAAAATCAAGTTTTGCAACGAGTTCCATACAACATTCTATGTCAAATTTTCATGTTTTTTTGTCAATAAATCGTTTAAATCAAAAAAAAAATGTTGAAAAGTGTTACTTTTCGAAAAAGTGCTGAAAAGTGTTGCTATTCGATTCTGTTATTTTTGGTACAGAAAAGTAGGCTGTTTCGTCGTTCAAGAATGACAGGAAAAGTGAGTAGTTTCACGACGGAATTGCAAAAAGGTGGATTAAGTAACGTTTTTTCGAATCATTCTGTTTTCACGGGGAATTGCTGTATGTGAAAATTTGATCAAACATATTAGTTATCACGCTTTGAGAATGTTACGAACCCAAGAATAACGTTTTCAGAGATTTTAAAAACACAACTCGACAATTTTGAAGTTGATTTCAGTAAACGCTTTAGTTTCGTTGACAAAACTGATTTTTATTGGATTGCAAATTTCGGGTATAAGTGCTGTGGAATTATTTCAAGGAACCTTGCGCATCCACGTTTATCTATGAGGGTTGCAAAAAAAGAGGGTGCACATGGTTGCATGTCATGATTCCATAGCATTTATACTCAAAATTTACACTTTTAATTATTGGCATGGCACTAAAATTCAACTCTGTTGAATGTGTTAAGGGAGCTCAAAACTATTATAACTTGAAGAAACTGAAGCGTTTACTGATATTAACTTTAAAATTGTCGAGTTGTGTGATAGTTACAGAAAATTTTAATATTTGAAAATGTTCTAAAATTAAATCGTGCAAAATAAAAACGTTGAAAACAACATTTAATTGCCAGCATGAACAAAGCATTCTATGCTTGCAACCGACACCGAATGGACCTGAACCTCGAAACATTCTCAAGGGGGCTTAATTAAAATGGTACCTTTTTCGCCGGAGCCCGCCATTCTTGGCCATATACCCTCCGAATTTGGAGCTTCCTGCAACTGAGAGTACAATCTTCAGAGGCAGAAGGGTCTGATTGCGACGAGAGGGCAAGTCGTTTAACTTAAAAATCTTCTTGATTAAAAGAAGCAATTCAGGCGGGAAATTAAGACTCCTGCTCGATGTTGAATTCAAATTCTCTGCAGAAAGTGTCAAACATTTATTGCATGTTTGATAATTTTTCGAACCTTTTAGCAGAGAAAAGTCCGTCTGCCTGTTTAGCGTGTCTGCGGATATTGAGGTTTTTCGGAGGGAACTGCAATTGAAAATTAATTGAAAAGTCTTGGGTTTTTGCGTTCTGCATGCATGACCCCAATTCAGTCGTACATTTCCGGTTGAATTATTCGCATTTGAGCTCTCTATTTGCTGATTGAAATTGAACGGTGAAACCGTGCACAGTGGGAAATTAAAGGTGTCAATATTTAGTCCTCGGAAGTTTGCCCGAGGTGCATGAAGAAGAAGCAAAAATATGCAAGCCTTTTGGATTATACGCGCTAAAATTCTCTTGGATGCCTGAGTGTTGTGCTAAAAAAAAAATAATATTTTAAACTAGAAAGGTTGTTAGTATTTAGTATTAAGAGAAAATGGTTCAAAAATCTTAGAGCATCTCATTTAATAATTTTTGTACTGTATTCTAGTTCACAACAAAAGTAAAATTTATCATGAACGGTCAAAAACACAGTTTTAAACCCGCCGTGTCATTTGCATATGCTGTCAGTTTGCATCAATACCTATAATGGGAGCAATATTTTTTTTTGCAATGTGCGCGGCCATCCTTCCCAGTTTAGCATTTCAAGTGGTGCCCTCGATTTATGCAATCCGCACGTCAATTCCTCACTCGAGTTTACTATTTTTACAAATAGGCCAACTGCACGCCATCGACTTGGGGTTCAATCGAATTAGAAAACGCTCCTACAACAAAGCGGGAGAGGGAGGGAGAGGAGAAGGTTTTCCCAGCAAAACAAAACAGTTTTCTCGAGCAATCACACACACACACACACACACACACACACACACACACACACACACACACACACACACACACACACACACACACACACACACACACACACACACACACACACACACACACACACACACACACACACACACACACACACACACACACACACACACACACACACACACACACTACGTAACGAACACACAACAGGCCCACAAAGCTCGCATTTACCTGCACGTCCGGGTGTCATTGCTCTCGTGCTTTCAACAATTCTTCCACGCAAACACGACAACCAAACGCGGTGGTTGAGCCGGGGATATGGTTTTGAGGCCCCCTGTTGCCTGACTGTTGATGCCAGCTTGGCCCGGTTGGCCATAGTTTTTCTTTCCCCCGATGTGGTGCACTCGCTGTTTTCCGCTCACACTGGGTCTTTTTTGAGTAAAATTGAGTCAAAAAAAAGTCCTTTTGACCAATCAGTGCGAAATTCATCTTGAATTTTTGAAAAATAATTATTACTACATTCAATTTTGGTCTCAATGTTTTTTCTCAAATTTTGTTTTGTGTTTAATTTGGGTATTTTTTTTTCAATATGCAATTTTTTTTTCAATATGCAATGCAATAATTAGACCCGTATTTTTTTGTTTGGCCATTAGGGTGACCTACATCGGTAGTTCAAAAAATTGCAATTATCGTCATTTTTCGCCAAACCTACTTTAATAATATATATATATATACAGCAATTCCCCACGAAAACAGCATGGAAAAAACAAAAGTGCTCGGATCGGGCTCAAAATTTTTCTGGGGGTTCCCTGGCCGAAATAATTAGACCCGTATTTTTTTGTTTGGCCATTAGGGTGACCTACGTCGTGTTAGGGTGGTCTGAAAAATTGCCATTTTCGTCGATTTTCGCAAAAACCACTTTTTTCGAAAAATCATAACTCCTCGCCATTTTAACCGATTTCAATTGTCTTATACGCAAATGAAAGGTGATAAGTTGGCCTTTCAAAAAAAAAAATAATAAGAAGTTTCAAAAATCTAGCCTAACATATGAAAAGGGCGTATGAAACTTTAAAATGTCGTTTTGACAGTGTCTGGACCAAAGAGCCTATGTCTGGAAATATTTTTATCGGATTCTCCGGACATTTATACATAACATACTAAAAAATGGGAGGAGTTCATTAACAGGATTCCGAGATATGATTTTTTGAAAATAAAATCCGTGTTTTTTGACGCGCCGCGCGCAAAAACCGGAGAATGACGAAATTGGCAAAAAATCAACTTTTTTCACTAAAACTGCAATAACTTTAAAATTTCAGCGATGACCTATAGATGTCTGGGTACCAAAATTTTCGTAATTAAAGACGCAACTATATATATATATATATATATATATATATATATATATATATATATATATATATATATATATATATATATCTCCGCGCAATTTCATCCGATTTTAGCTGTCTTAGACGCAAAAGAAAGGTGATTAGTTTGGCTATTTGAGAAAATAGAAAAAGTTTCAAAAATCTAGCTTAACATTTGAAATAAGTCGTATGAAAACATAAAATAGCGTTCTAACCGTGTCTGAACCAAAGAGCCTATGTCGGAAAATATTTTTATCGGATTAATCGGAAAATTTCACTAAACATATTAATAAATTGGCCGAACCGTACGTTTACGAGCTATAATTTTTTTGAAAATAAAAACTGAGTATTTCGACGCACCACGTGCAAAATCAGGAAAATGACAAAAACGAGGAAAAATCAACTTTTTGCACTAAAACTGCAAAAAAAAATCCAAATTGAAAGACGCAACTTTTGATACCCAAAAATGTATAGATCATCGCTGAAATCTTAAAGTTATCGCAGCTTTAGTGAAAAAGTTGTTTTTTGTTTCGTTTTCTTTATTTCCTGTTTTTTCACGTGGCGCGTAGAAAAACTCAGTTTTTATTTTCAAAAAATCATGTCTCGGAAACGTACGGATCGGACAATTTATTAAAATGTTATGTGAAATTTTTCGAGGAATCCGATAAAAATATTTTCAGACATAGGCTCTTTGGTCCAGACACGGTCGAAACGCCATTTTAAATTTTCATACGACTCTTTCAAATGTTAAGCTAGATTTTTGAAACTTTTTACTGTTTTCTAAAATAGCCAAACTGATCACTTTTCTTTTGCGTCTAAGACAGCTGAAATTGGATGAAATGTTAGTTTTAAGAAGTTCTAGGTATTTTGTTAGCCAATGTTAGCCAATCAATGCGTTTTCATAGGATTTTCGGACATACACATCATTTACTTAAGCATAAGATTTGATAGGTCAGTTAAAATATTGTTTTTTTTTAATATACCTGTCGAACGATAAATAAATTACATTTCATGATAAACATATTGAGATTCTAAAACATCTAAAATAATTTGACAATTTTTCTTCTTTTTATATCATTCTTAGAAACAATTTTTGATATCCATCCCGATCAAATCGAGCATAAATTATCAAAATCGGCTAAAAATTGGTAAAAAAATGCATTTCAAATTCTATGCATGATTTTCAAATAATAAAAATAAATAAATAATACAGTAACAAAACGTTGGACCTAGGTTGCCAAATTGTCAAGTTTTTGGTCTCGTTTGGAAGGTCTTTAAACTATAGTAAAAATATTGGTCACACACAGACACATCTATACACAGAAATTTGATTTTTAATCGATAAATATGCATGATCTTCCTGTGAAAAGTTCATGCTTTATAGATAATTGAAATTTGCATGATGAATTTTAAAAATTATTTTTGCCCAAATTCAAAGTTTGTTTGAAGATTTAAAAAAACTTTTATTTGATGATAAATGCATAAATTAACGTTAACGATTACCTACTGTCTGAATTCGATTGTATAAAAATTTAAAAAAATGCAATAAATTTTAGTTTTGCCCCTTAATTTTTGAAATAATTTTAAAGGGGGTAGTTTTTGGTATGAAGTACGAATTTTTGATGGTTTGGTTTTATATCTAAGGATAGCAATTTTAGTTTTGTGGATTTGGCAGTTTTTTATAAGTTTTATGTGATTTCCTTACTTGAATACAATTTTAATTTTTTTCATTGTTTCCTTTTAAGTTTGATTGTGTTTTTTTACATTACATCAAATTATTCCAGGGACCATCCACAAACCACGTGGACACTTTAAGGGGGTGGGGTATAGCGATTGTCCACGCTCCATACAAAAAAGTTTCTTTTTTGTATGGGCAATTGTCCACGAGGGGGGGGGGGTTGAGATTTAAAAAAGAAAGTGTCCACGTGGTTTGTGGATGGTCCCCCAAGTACTTTCAACATTTTCCAAAAATCTAGTTCAACCCCCCAACAAACCGCTGTGCAATTGCCGGTGAAACGCGAGTATGAAATATATACACCTGTCTTCTAACCCATCCACTTACGCTACAGCAAGGACAAAGGACGAAGATGAGTGTGTGGGAGAGAGGGAAAGTTGGAAAGGAGGTTAAAATGAAAGCTTTCTCTGGCAGCCAGCAGCGTGACGTATGTGTGCTGTGGCGTGTTATGACATTGAAATGTGGATCGATTTTTGTTGTGCGCCACCAAACAGCATTTGCACGCAAACGAACGGAATAACACACATACAGTACCTACACATGGACAACCGGGTGCAAAGACAACAGTTGATTTTTTTTCTAGGCATGATTTTTGTGATGATCGATTTCTAGCGAAAGCATATATATGTTAACATCTTTTTTTATAAACGAAGACCAACGTATGAACGGATGGACTGCAAGTTTGGTGAGACGGTGTAATAAATGCATTGCGGAATGAGCGATAACATTTAAAAAAGTTCCTAGATGTTTTAGACATCTTATAAGACAAGTACCAGTTATATAGAAGACAATATAAGGGCCCTTAGAGTCCATGTCCGGTGGCATTAATTAACCACCATGACATGGTTCTACATTCCCACAAACGATTTAATCCTTATAACCGAGTGGTGTACTGAACCGAATAAAATATTCTACGTGAAATTAGCCAGCAAGCTCGAATATCACACACACACCCAGCAGACATTCAGTCAACGCAATGGCTCTCATCATCTACTCGAGGCATCATTTCGGACATAATCATTACCTTCACCAAATACTCGACGACCGACCGTCAAGGGACAGCAAGAGGCCACAAATGGTGCCAACTAAGCAGCCACTCGAGTAACCAACCACCACTCTTCGGCCACAAACACACACACACACACACAATGCCAACGACGTCCTCGAACACGGCCTAAAGAGCCCATCATTGTCGTTGCGCGATGAGTTCACTCGCCGCACACTCACACACATACACCCTTACCCTCAACTAGACCGCAATCGTCACTCATCGTGAGCACATCCACCCACCACCACCCTCCTCGTACTAAACAAAGCTCAGTTGCTACTAAACACACCCAGAAGGACTATTGAAGTAGGTACAAAAGTAGGAGCTTGTTGTTCGTCGTCGTCGGAGTTGGGACAAATGTACCGAGATCCGGAGTGACGCAGAATTGGCCTATTGCCTAAAAGCCTTCCCCCGTATCAAGTAACACCGGGCCCACACAAAACCAGGACCCAGAATCTTGATGTTTTGCGTGTGCAACTCTTTGACTCCAGGGGATGGGCTCGGGCCGTCAGGTCAGGTCATTCCGGGCGTCAGGAGGCGAGCTAAAGGATTAAACGGCTTTTCACTTCCAGCAGGCTCTCTGTACGACGTACTGATCTTAGGGACGACCAACTCTGATTAGGGGTTGTCCGTACCGAAAACCCGTGCCATCCCCCAGACCTCGCCAAGCGAACCGATCTGGGTCAATACAGATTGTGTTACTTGGAGCAGTGGTCAGTTCAAGTGAGCAATTGGTACACAAGATTAATTCAAGCACAATTCTTTTATTCCAAACAGGACAGCTTCGGCAGCTTCCTGTCGTTGGATTTGGACCGAGTCGGCCTGATGTAAACGACCATTCGAAACCAGGGTCTGCTGCTGGGGTGACAAAAGTGCCCTTCCCTTAGCAGGGAAGAACAGAAACCAAGTCTGCAGCGGCAGCACTGGATACGTGTAATTGTCATTGTTGTAGAGCAAGCCACACAGTTCGGTTTTTGAGCTCTAATAATATGGCTACGAGTTGGGCTTGTAGCGTGGCTTTGGACGGCCAGACACTGGCCTTCTCATTAGATAGATGCCAGGAGGAGGCAGCAAACGGAAGTGTGGTTTTCTATTGCTGGCCTAGCGTAATGGAGTGTAGCAGTAGTGGGTGGATTTTGTTTGTTAAGGTTGATAAGCTCAGCTGGCGGTTTTGTAAAATAATTGCAACTTTTTGGGTGTACTTAGTTCAAAAAAAGTTTAGATGGCAACATGGTCAATTTTTAAAAACAACATTAGGGAACGATTTGCTGATTCACACTTTGCACATTGGATTCAATCATGAGATATTCAACCTAAACCGGAAAAACTCCGTGCTTTGTTGCCACTTTTCATATGAAAGAAGTGTTGAGCTGGGATTTTAGTCAGATCGCCTATGACACACGTACTTGCCCGACTACTGTTAACACTCGGAACACCAACAACCAAATTCAACCAAACTACTTGACACTGCAAAGAACGGTCTATCAAACAAAACATGTTTGTTATTGTTTACATTGTGTGCTCAAGTTTTTGTTTATTCAAGGTCAAACATTAAAACGCGTTTTCTCGAAACGTCAACAAGCTACGTTTGACAAGATAGCACGTCAACGTTGAAATGTGCTCCGATTTAAATCAAATTTCGCATGGAAGTTCCCTGGTCAAATAATTAGCCATATTTTTTTGTTTGGTGATTAGGGTTGTCCTGTTCGAAAAAGCGTTTGCAAAATATTCTGGGAATTCTTTTTTATATGGAGAAGCATGGTACTTTAAGTTCGATTAAGGGTACACAGCAACCAAGGGAGGTGTTGTCTTCTTATTACAAAATTGTCAAATTTACGGACCCAATCCTGCAACAATCTGATTGTCAAAAAAATACTCAAAATTTTGTGTGAATAGCTTTGAAGACAGCACTTTAGGGGATGAATAAAAACTAATAACGATAGTTCCCGTTGTTTTGAAGACTTTAAAATGTCTGTAACAAAAATCTTGGCGCAAAAGCCCTGGTTGAAGTGTACCGTCAATAACCCAACATCCGATTTCTATTTCAAAAATTATATCTCAGAGTGCTGTTAATGAATATTAGCCATTTTTGGATATGTCTCGTACCAAGAACCATAATAGTACCTTTTGCAATTCCGCTGTGAAATTGTCAATTTTTCCTGTCCTTTTGGAGAAACAAAACGGCCTACTTTTCCCTACCAAAAAAAATAAACAGATTTGAAAATCAATACACTCAAACCCCAATGAATTGATACCAACTGTTGTCAAACGAACGGGGTCACGTTTTAGTTTGACACCTTTTTTATACGGAGTTCACACACACACACACTACCAAACGTTTGTTTTGATAGTGTGCGTGAGCGCCGTGTAAAAAGTGACAGTTCGTCACTTTTTACTTTGGCTTTGACCAACCAGCGGGGTACAAACTAAAAAAGTTTCAAACGAAAAAGTGACCAAACACCGGGGGTGGAGTGTACCTTTCAATACCAGTGCTGAAAAGTCCTACTTTTCAGCACTGAAATGGGTGCTGAAAAGTTGAACTTTTCAACACTTGTATGAAAAAGTAAACATTTTTCAATATTGTTTTGTATTGAACGGTGAATTTACTTAACACATGAATGTTTGACATCAAATTCCATTCAAAAAGCGTTTTTCTGAAATGCAAAAAAAAGTTTTAAGCATACGGTGTGTTTTCTGGGCAACCTTTGGGAGAAAAAATAGTCAAATGTGTCTTATAGGAAATTTTCTCAGCTTTCCAATGCTTCTAAGAGCGAAATGTTTCATCGAGAAATTATTAAGATATCTTTATTTTAAGTTTTATTTGTTTTGAATTCCTTCATCATTCATTGCAAAGTTTTAAAAACTGTTTAGGAAACTTGTCATATGATGTGTTTTATGTGTCAATTACTCATCAAAGTATGCAAAATAAGACAAGAAACAACTGAGTAATAGGTTGCAAATCGTTGAACATTTTAAAAATGAAGTTTTAACTGTGTTTTTGAATATGCGGGATTTATTTATAAATCAAAATCAGAAAACTGTATTAAAATACACGTTTACAAGATTCAATATGGGTAATTCTCCGCCAACTCACACAGCAGTTGCCCCGACCCCTCTTCGATTTGCGTGAAACTTTGTCCTAAGGGGTAACTTTTGTCCCTGATCACGAATCCGAGGTCCGTTTTTTGATATCTCGCGACGGAGGGGCGGTACGACCCCTTCCATTTTTGAACATGCGAAAAAAGAGGTGTTTTTCAATAATTTGCAGCCTGAAACGGTGATGAGATAGAAATTTGGTGTCAAAGGGACTTTTATGTAAAATTAGACGCCCGATTTGATGGCGTACTCAGAATTCCGAATAAACGTATTTTTCATCGAAAAAACACTAAAAAGTTTTAAAAATTCTCCCATTTTCCGTTACTCGACTGTAAAATTTTTGGAACATGTCATTTTATGGGAAATTTAATGTACTTTTCGAATCTACATTGTCCCAGAAGGGTCATTTTTTCATTTAGAACAAAATTTTTCATTTTAAAATTTCGTGTTTTTTCTAACTTTGCAGGGTTATTTTTTAGAGTGTAACAATGTTCTAGAAAGTTGTAGAGCAGACAATTACAAAAATTTTGATATATAGACATAAGGGGTTTGCTTATGAACATCACGAGTTATCGCGATTTTACGAAAAAAAGTTTTGAAAAAGTTGGTCGTCATCGATCATGACCATTCATGGTCACCCGCGACAGACACGGACGACGAAACAAAGAGAAACGCAAAAAAGTAATTTATGCAACAAGTTACAAAAAGAGGATTTTTTCAGCACGAGTCGTACATTTATCCAACGAGGTTCACCGAGTTGGATAAATACGAAGAGTGCTGAAAAAATCAAGTTTTGCAACGAATTCCACACAACATTTTTTGCAATTCCAAAAAAACACACTGAGTGAAATTTTATGTCAAATTTTCATGTATTTTGTCAATAAATCGTTTAAATCAAAAAAAAATGTCGAAAAGTTTAACTTTTCGAAACAAGTGCTCTAGTTGAACTTTTCAGCATTTATTTTGAAAAGTGTTGCTATTCGATTCTGTTATTTTTGGTACAGAAAAGTAGGCTATTTCGTCGTTCAAGAATGACAGGAAAAGTAAGTAGTTTCCACGGCTACGTCACGACTGTCATCCACATATAAAGCAAGTGAAGTCAAAATCGAACCAAGATCGAACCAAGTTTTGGCGCGTGGCTTTTTGAAATGTCGTATGCGCATCGAACATAAATAACAAAACTAAAAACTTTTTTATGTTTTTTTTTTTCTTTTTTACATTTAATCTCAGGGGACAACTAGGGGAACAGCATTTAATTCCGTCAAGCACCTAATATTAGCATATCAGCACTGTGGTGTTCAGTGATAGCTAGTTTAAAGCTGTTTTGACTGAAATTTAATAAGTATTTAATATTTATTTATTTAATCTAGGTTTCAATTAATTTTAAACCAACGGTCAGGAAGAATCAAACTAATTTTATTTTATTTCAAGGTAACTGACGCTATTAAGATTTTTAGTTTAGTTTAGTGAGTTTGGTTGTATTGTATCGTAAAGTAGAACTTTGTTTTATTTATCTAATAAATGTTAAATGTGGAAAAATTTACTCAATAATTGTAATTTTGTCGCATATATATGCAAAAGATAGCTATTTTTTATTTTTTTGTCTAAAAAATAATATGGGAACAAAATTTATGTATTTATTTCAAACGACCTTTTCAAAAATCACACGTAAACAATATTGACAGCGCGCCTCTGGCGGGGACTTCAGGAATCTATATGCATGTCAGATCCCTGGTAGTTTCACGACGGAATTGCAAAAATAAATATGTTTAGCTGTGAGCTCTGTGATCTAGCAATCAAAGTTGATGTGTATGTATATTGATCTATATTTTTCAAATGTTCTAGTATGTTTCATTAAAGGCCCTTCTTATCACTTGTTTTTGCGACGAGATGAGCTTATATTAGTTTTGCCGTTACGGAGTCATGATTTTTCAAAATGTTTTTTTTTTGCGATAATCGCCAAAAATTTCATTTTTTTCTCCCTGTTTCGGATGGGACCACCCTAATAGAAAACAATAAAAACGTTTATTATAATTTTGGCTAAAAAAATGCTATGTCAAATTTGAGGCAAATCTGAGCACTTTTGATTTGGATCCTGCTGGTTTGACGTAGAATTTTGATAGGTATATTGTCTTGCTATTTTTGTGTGTGACCTTTTCCTTCTATTAAATCACGCAATAGTGTATAACCTCGTCGTTAGAAATTTCAAGATAAAAAATACATATTTTGAAAAAAAATAGCATAACAAAGCACATTTGTTACTGAATAACTTCTCATTTATGGGAGTGAAGTTTTTTGTAAAATTAACATGAATACTAATATAAACTTAAATCTTTAAAAAAAACCCTGCTGCATTTCACCACACTTGCGCTCCAATTGTTGTAACTACTAAAACTTAACACGGAAAACAACCCTATATTAGCCGTCCTAGTGCAGTGCGATCACACGAACGGCCATAAACTGCGTCGTTATTGTCGCATGGAAAATTAATTACACAACCAGCAAGCATCGCTAGAGTAGCCCTCGGAGTGGTATCCAATTGTACACCACCCTCGGATGGATGATTGCGTGCTTCAAGAGCTTTTATTTCAATTTTGAATTTTCCGGGTAGACGCTTATACGATGGCATGGCAGCACAACAAAAGCTTCGTCGTGTGAATTTTGTGTGTTTGTGTTAATACGCAGCTGCATTAAGTGATTTGCTGGAAAGTTATGAACAGAAAGGCTCAACTCTGTAGTGCAACGTGGCGTTTAATTTTATTTCACGCCACTAAAGTTGGCTCGATTTGAGTTTTGAGAGGACCCACACATGATCAGGTACATGGTTCTTGGGTTGCACTACAAAGCTTTGCATCCACTTGGCTCCCATGGAGTTGGCAAAAGTCAAGTTTCTTTTATGGTCACCATTACGACACCGCATCCCAAAGACCACAAACTAAGAATTATCCCCTCGTCTCTTCATGTGGCTTATCCCTGGCGTGTGGCCTGCCCAAGCACCCAGCGTGTGGAAGGATAGAAAAGTTTCTTGGACCTGGTCCTTGGCTTCGGCCAGTTTCGTCCAGATCTTCCAAACAAACAAGTACACAATAGGGTGACACCAAAAGTGAACATAAAAAGTTTTAAAAGTCTATAAAAAAAAATCCCGAACATGAATGTAACATTCCCAATCCAAGATGATGAATTTAAGATACTAAACATCTTAATTTGGAATGGCTTCTAACAATTAAAATGCTTCTTAACACCCTAACTCTAAATCTGAGCCAAAGCGTAAGAGCTGGGTACAAATCCTTTTCCGAAAGTTTCTTCCCAGAAACCAGCACAGGCTTGGTCGAGAGCAGATTACGAGGTGTGGTGTAACTAAAGACAAATAAAAGTGAGGCCAAATGGGGAAAAGTTTTACTTTTCAAAGCATAAATTTATAGTCACCTCTGTTTGCCGGGAAGTTCAGCTCCTTCGGTAAGCCAGTTCCAGTATATCCCGACAAACTGCTGCTGGACTCCCGCTGTCGGACTCCTGTTCAGGATAAAGTGTACAAGAGGGGCGAACTAAACATGTCTCATAATTTTCTTTTGATTATCTTTTCGATTGGTGTCGTTTTGAGATGCAGTGTGTATGTGTGTTTCGACAATTTCTTGAGAAGAGTTCAAGAAAAATAAGGAGGAGCAGCCGCTTCCAGGAGTAAGTTGATGATACACTTGGGAACACGAATGACACATGTTGTGGAGCATACAACTCAGCTTTTGTTAAGGTCATTATTTCTCTGTTTAAGTTTTGTAGTTTAGTACTTTGAAATGTGACCAACTGGTTGCAATTGAGTAACTGCCGATAATAAAGTGCGGGCATCGTTTGAACAGAACCATAATGTTGCGTGGGACAATTTATTGTATAAGCGTATGAATTGGAAATATTTCATTTTTTTGTTGCCCGTAATCCGTAAGCTTTGATTATTCAGGCATTTAATGAATATATATATTCACATTGTAAGTAATTTTAATGAGTTAACTTCATTATATAATAAAAATAAAATTACTGACAAATTCCAGACTAAAATAGGGGAACATTTTGTTACTCCTTCGGGCACTTTATTTATTTAATTATTTATTCTAAGGCTGATGTAAATGATTTTCAAAGTGTTTAACCCTCGGCTCAAGCTAGTATATAAATTGGAATTACAAGCCAGAATTTAAACATTTTATTGAACGAGTTGTCGGAAAATGCATTATACACTAGTATAGTTTGTTTGCAGTCATTTGTTAAAAAAAACTAAGTGTGGAGAATGTTTTTTGCTGTGGTGAAAATAAAAAAAATTGTAACATTGGACATATTTTTGAATTAACTGAAACATGATAAAAATGTTTATAAACGCAGGGGAATGCATTTTAAATTAATTATAGACACCTGATTGCACTGAATAAAATTTTTGATAAAAAAAATGTTTTGCCCCTTGATTTTTTGGGTCGATTTTGAAGGGAAGGGGGGGGGGGGTTTGGTAAATGAGAAATTGAGATATGAGAAATTGTTTAAGTTGTCTAAAACGCCTAAGCAAGAACTTCGAGAACTGGTTTTCCGCAATCAAAATCGAGTTTTATTATTCACACGATTGTGGCTACATAAACCGCCAAAAAACATTACTCACAGAGGATAAGATTTACGCTGAAACCTTTTCCCTGCAACAGACATTACTTCCAGTCAATTTTATCCCACCATAAGAACGCCACACACCACGCCACCAGCAACGACTCATGGCAAGTGATAAAAGTTTTGACGCGTGACACATTACACTCTGCTGCCACCGAATGGCTTCATATTGCCCTCAGACCTCAGGTCCGTTTCCTCCTGAGCAACCATGCAGGGTCAATAAAAAAAAGCAAATATTACAGTGAAACCCCCAGCGAAAGGGAGCACATTATTATTTGCTAATCCAGAGCACGTATCCATCGTCGTCGGCGCGAAAGGAAAAAAAAGGGCCCAAACCAGGCAGCCAGCAGCAGTTCACGACACTTCCGGCCGGAATGGTTCCTTTTCCGTGGTGTTGGGGGGCACATAAAATAATTTGCATTTTCGGAAGTAAAGTGTACTGAACGTATTCCAACACACAGCCCCAGAAAAAAAAACCCGTCAAGTCAATAAGGCTGCCGACATTGCGCTGAAGGACGTGGTCGACACACATACGAAATTCCGTCCTCCGTTATAAATCTGTCAGTTATTATTTTATATTATTACTGTTATTACGCATAAAATAAGCTTTATGCTTTCAATATTGTCACCGAAAGCTTTGGACGGCCACGCGCGTTGACGCAAAAGAGCGAACACTTTTGCAGTTTTTTGAAGCCGTTGTGACAACTTACTCGACACGATTTTTTGTTACTATTTATAATCTCACCCATGTGAAGTTTCCTAGAACTTTCAGGATGTTACAATTATGAAAAAATGCCTTCACATTTAAAATAGATTTCAAAACATAGTATCAAACGTATTTAAGGTGAAGCCGTTGATCATTTTCGAAGAA
Organism: Culex quinquefasciatus; assembly: GCF_015732765.1. NCBI lineage: Eukaryota > Metazoa > Arthropoda > Insecta > Diptera > Culicidae > Culex > Culex quinquefasciatus. The sequence continues at coordinate 74,328,648 of NC_051861.1, read as the reverse complement.
AATTGATCATCACTATAAAATATTCTGTATTAAATTCAATTTAACGAATTTCAGCACCGAAAGGAATCAGCATGTGCCGGTTGTTGCCTTCTTGAAGCCACTAAAAGAATTTTTTATCTAAATCAATTGTGCTTCAAAATTTATGTAATTTTGTGGCACAGTCATTGACGTCTTAGTTGGCAATCATTGATTAATGACTATTTCCATAACTTTACAAGGAATGGGATAATCGTTGCCAAAATGTATCAGCATGTGTAGGGCACTATTCTAAACTTGTTGAAGGAATTTTGTCAAAATATTGAAAGCGACGCAAAATTTATATCTTTGAACGAAAAATCATGACAATTAAACGTTAAACTTCGAATCAATATTTCAAAAAAGCAGCTGTGGCGTGACAGCACTACGCCATCGAACTAGTGACTGTTTTCCATAATGACTGCGGCTTGCTTTTCCCCGTGCGGGGTGAAGTGTGGTTGAGCGATGGCTGCCTTCCATGCGCTTTTCATCTTCGTGGACGCCGTCGGGCGTTTTGTTGGACAGGGTTTATACTAGGATGTTTCAAAACTTTCACATGTCGAAAAATGTTGCCTAAAGTATTCAAAGTCTTCGAGCAAAATAACATAATTTATAAATTAATTGATTCATGGACATTAACTTCAATAATATTTTACCCAATATCCTTATTAAATTAGAACATATTTAGCAAAAAAAAAAAGGCTTAAAAATATCTCAAAACCCAAGTTGTATTGTTGCATCAAGAAAATCTACCGCAGTAAACCAAAATCACATTATCAATAAAACTTTAGTATTCAGTTTGAAAAGGTTGGCACAGTTACTTATTTTTGCCTGAGGAATAGAGTCACAGAATATCCCTGGTGTCGACTTTTTGTTATCACCCTAATGGGAACCATTTACAGCGCATTCGAATATCATAAACTATCATAAGCTTTATTTGTTTTAACATTGCATTCTAAGGTCAAATCGTGATTTCATTGTGAACAAGTTAAGATTTTATTTTCAAAAACCATTGCAAGTTGATTGACTTCATCCTTGATATTAAATATTTTCAATAATGTAAATTCAACAATTTTTAACTTTTTTTTATTTATTTTTTGAAACATTGAGATGCAATGTACATTTTTATCATCAGTAATAAATCAAATCAAACTCACGCAATAAATTGTTAACATTCCACACAAACGGATACAATTTTAGCAAAACACTATTTCCATCACTCAAAAAAAAACCCCCTTTGAAGTTAAATTTCCAGAAAATGACTCATGTGCTCGCTTATCAGAACAGAAAGCACTCCGGCTCCAACTCGTCACCCAACTCACATTCAACAGTGTTTCACACTCAACAAGCTAGAAAATTTATTTTATTATTTTCATTCTTGATGTCGGAAGCGGAAATCTCATCGTCTCGTTCGTTCGTTTGTTCGTTCCTTGCAGTCCGCTTCCGGGGCCTCCACCGCAAACAACAAGCTCCGAACAGATGCTAATTTCCTTCCGCATTCGCTTTGTGCAAGCCAGCTTTGTCGTGTACTTATTCTCTGAGTTCTGAATAATCCTTTCGAGAAATGGGATTCAACACTTGCGTGGGACGACTTTGGAGTCGGGTTTGAGCTTCGTGGAAAGTTTATGGTATTTTGGTGGACATTTTTTTACTGCATCAACATTTATAATAAATTCTGCTAGAAAATTCTTCGGGAAAAGTTGCTCAAGCTCCAACATTAATGTGAATTTGTTTGCAATTTTTCGTACACAAATTTCGATGGGTAATTTATGTTCCACTAAGTCTGTTATTTACTTAAGCTCAAATTGCTACTACCACCTAAAGAAACTGAGCGCAAACAAAAGATGTTAGTACCAACAAAACTTTATTCAAAAGTTCGTAATGAATACAGAAAAGTTGTACCCACTTCCCACCTCTACTCGTTCCCAGGCCAAAAGACAGTTTGAAGCATTCTTTGTGGTGTGGCGAAAAGATTCCGGGCTGAAACAACTCTAGACACCATTTTTGAGGGCGGAATGTTATGGCTAATAAGGGAACGCGCCGACCGACACACATTTTCTTATTTAAGCTGCCAAGTGCCACTGTGCTTTTGGGCTTTTGGGAGACTTCCTTCGAGGCAGAATATATGGCCCTTCTCTGAACAAAACAATCTTCTCTTTCACTGTGCAGTATATCAAATACACGGGGACTTTGAAAAAAATATTTTAAACAAGTGTGAGTTTGCAAGGGTGATATGTAGCGCTATTGTTGAAGTAATGTTTGCAGAATACAGTATTTCTAAAACATTTAAGAGCGAGTCCACGAACAAGGCATACCCCTTTGTTTGGGACGTCGTTTGAACCTCACCAATCTGCCTGACATTTTCAGGGGTTTTTGTACTTATGAAACTAACATGTGACCAAAATATGAGCACTCTATGTCAAAGGGAAGAGGGGCAAATCGGGACACAAAGTGTGATGGATGAAAAACGTCAAAAACTGTAACATAGGCAAAATTCAATTTAATTTCAAAATGCATCTGAAAGGGCTTAACAAAAGCAACAAAATGCAGGGTGAAGCATCCCAATTGGTTAAGTATAAAAGGAGTTATTGGCATTTTAGTGAAAAAATAACACAATTTTCAAACTCAAATAAAAAAGTGTTCCATCCAGATATCAACTCGATTCAACCTGCACCTTGTAGGGGATATCTGGGACTACCATCTGAAATTGAGAAAGCTTTGGGTAAGGCAGTTTAACATATTAAATAAACAGTTTTTTAGTTGTTTTTTTTTTTACTGTAAATATTTGCTCGGGGGACCTCTTCATCGATTTTTTGGTGATAATTGTATCATATTTGTCTTCCTGAGATAATTTCACAATAGGAACATGCATAAAAATGTTTATTTTCATCCATTTTACCCCTTAAAAAAATAAAGATAAAAAAATCTTTGTATCACATTTATTGAAAATCAAGTTCGTTTCCAAGGATAGTAGATGTTATCGAAAAAATAGCTTCTTATTTTTTTAACAAGGTTTTTTTAAAGGGTAATATGGAAATCGTTATGAAGAAATGTTCAGAAGCACCCAAATTCCTCAAAAATATTATAATTTTCGAAAATTTCCGCTTGACTTGGCAGTGTTGGCAAAAAAATTTTTTTAAAGTATTTTGAAATGTCACTCTTGAACGCTCTGTAACTCTTGTTAGAAGCAATTTAGCACCATACTGTCTTCGTCCGTGTGGATCAATCGGACCGCGCACTGAACTCACAATCCAGTAGTTGCTAGTTCGAATCCCGCGGCGGGCGCTTTTAAAATTCTAAGTGTTAATATGGGTATCCAGCGCCGTCGCTCAGGGCGGCGAAGTCTTTGTAGTTAAAAGGAAGACACTAGTGGTTGGTACTGGCTACACAGAAAAAAAGTTGAATTTTGTAATGTTGGAAATTTGGTAGGTTGAATATTACCTCTTTCTTTGAGTAATATTACACAAATAAAATGTGTAAAAATGTGAATCTGACGAATATTCATCAAAAAGAGATTAAAATTCATCATTTTCTGAGTCAGCTTCGTTCGTTTGTCTTCGAGAGAGTTGTTAAGGACACCCAGGGCTATACAACTACGGTGTTAGTTTAAATCCATCCTTGCCCTGATAAAAAGTCTAACTAACAAATTAAATTACTATTAATGTTAAATAACAAAACATGAATTTTGTAGCTTCAAAAATGTAAAAATACAAGTTTCCCCATAGTAATTTCCATACAAATTTTATTCGCTTTGCGCCAATCGTGGGCTTAACCAACCGCTCCCAAATTTTGGGGGGTTGTTTGGGACCCTAAAAGAGACCAAAAAAATGTGTTGCTGAAAAAATCAATTTACGATTCCATCCTATTGTCCCATAAGCAAAAACTGCAAGCTTGTGAAAAAATGAATTTCCTCCTTATTTATAGAACACATTACTGGATGTTGTAGGCTTTTCTGAAAGAGAATACGATTTTGAACCAAACTGTATCAATAACTCAAAAGCGATGAAAATGTATATGGGACATTCATGCGATCAGGGGCAGTATACTCAATTAAAAATAAAACATGCTCATAAAAACGTCAAGAAAAATTCTCTCCATAGTACACCGGATGTTAACCGGTGCGAGGACATCGAGAAGGTGAATTTATTCATATTCTTGAAATTGAACTATTTCCCGAAACTCGCAATTTTCACAGGTCTTCTTCTTTGACTTGACACACAGACACCCACACCCACTCGGTTAATGAGAGTAAAATAAAAAGAAAATTTAAAGCTCATATTTCATCGCACGTCGCAGCGCTGGGGATAAACACACAGCGTGAATAAAGCAGAGTTTAGAGAGTATGGAAGCTCCCGCAAGCTTCGAGAAAATTAGACGCGTTCGGTCGTGTCTTCCGGCGTGTGTCGTCGTCTCGGCGGCAGCTGCTGACAGGGGGCGAATAAAAGCTAGATTATAGCTCATTAAAGTCTAATGATGACTGCGATGTATTTTTCTTCTTGACGCTCTGCCCTTGTCTCTAGAATTTTCTTAAGCAAGTGGCAACTGTCAAAGAGGGAGGAAATGATGTTTGATGAGTGTAACGATATTGCGAAACATAAAGCTCATTTGACGCTCACGTATGCGTCAGGGGAGAGTTTCAGCGACGTGCAAAAACGCTGTAGAATTATTTGCTCAACAAACTTATTTCATCAATGTGTTGCCCATAAAAATTGAACAAATCCCAGAAAAGTGAAAGATTGCCCTCAAAACAGCGATGAAAAATTCAAAGCACTGAAATTCATCCTAAATTGAGCTATAAATATAAACAAGCACTTTCTGGTGGGCTTTCAGAGATTGAAAACCCATTCCCGGGGACAATTTTGGCCTCTTGTCGCGGCGCCATCTCTCGCAGCGATTTTAGTACCGACATCGTAGCCTGAAGGAATTCCCGAACGAAAACGTGATGCTGCTGCAGTGCATTCATTCGTGTCATGTTCGGTTTGAATCGCGCTAATCAATGCGATAATAAATCAAACTCTGATTGAAAGATAGCTTATTTATGACAAACATGCAACGGAAGGCTGGCCCTGCTGTAGGAGACTTTCAAATCCTGCCCGTAGGTGGATTTAATCCAATTTGCAAGTACTCCTGAGGATTTTGTGCAACGAACATAACTGATTTAGGCCTTGTAGTGGGCGTTTGGAGATTATGGCGGTAGCCTAAATTAATTGGTTTGCATCAAGTTAGGGAATGTGGTTTGCTGAATGAATTTAATTCTTGAGGCAAATAATGATCAAACTGTTTTAATTTTTAAATTTCAGCTAAACATGCAAAAAAAATTGAATGTATCGATGCCTGTGTACTTTGTTTTTCTATCTAAATAGGAAATCCAGTAAGCTTAGTACAAAAGAGCACACTGGTATCGATATATAGATTTTTTATTGTTAATCTCTCATATATCTCGCATATGCATACTGGTGAAGAAATCAAACATGAATTTCATGACAGCTTATGATACGACGATTCCATCATCGATTGACATGAAATTGCAGTTATGCTAGTTCGGTAATTGGTTCATATAAAGTTTGTTTGAAAAGTTCAATGTCAATCATTTATAATACATTGATTTTCAACATTCGTCTATAATTTCGTTGAACCCAATCACTCCAGCCCTTAAAAAGTACTCTTCATACAGTTCCTCGAAGTAATGGGTTCTCAAATATCTTTCCACTTTAATGAGTACGTAAGCTCGTACCCAGTTCCAGCATCCGGTCATCCAAATGATTCCAAGGACGAAGGGTGAGTGGGTGCCACAGTGTGTTGCCCCAAAATAATTCAATTATACGATTGCTTTTTCCGAAATATACGAGAACATGACCCCACTTCACATCGGCTAAGGGTTTCGCTCGGGACAGTTTCGTTCCGATCATTAGGACGGCACAAACGATCCGATCGGATCCATTCCGTTCCGTTCCGGTGGCACCACCGCTGCGTTTGCTGGTCCAGGTTGGTCTTCCGGTTTGAATTACTTATTCATGCACGTTCCGTCCGTCCCGTCTCTGCTCTGATGTCGTTGGCTTTGGCTTTGACCGGAGGTCAGGCCAGTGTCCTTTCCTCTTGGCCGAGGTGGGTTGGTGGATGGTCGTTCACGTTTGTTCAACTAATGGTTTGCCAGTGCTATAATTTGCCCATCGACAGTCTGCACGTACGGGCAGCAGTGCGTCCGGAATCAACTCGTTTCTTTTTTTGCGTCCTGCTTTCCTCCACTATGCAGATGAAGCAATAACAGAAGCCAAACCAGGCTAGACCTGACACTTTACCGGCCATCGGACCATCGGACATGACCATTTAGACTAATGGATGGTGGACATTAAAAACTGCACCATACACGTAGGGATCCTGGACCGGAACGGTGCTGTGATATTTTCAAAAATCTTCAGAAAGTAAGAATTTGCATTTTTGATTGAATTTCTGAAAAGTAATCCTTGAATTTTCATGGAGATTAAATATGATATTATTCAAACCCGAAAACAATACCTATTCTTTGTCTGAGAAATATTATTTAAAAGCAATTCATTTAACAAAAGTTACGGCTTTTTTGAGCAAAACTTTATTTTTTCTTAATTTGAACACTGATGTCAAATTAAGTGTATTGAATGGCAAAAGTACAAATCTAACCAGTTGTATACTGCCGATGTTTACATAAATGTCCCATATGCAAATACAGAAAGCTGAGAAAAACGCATTTGATGTTTGGCCCATACATAAAGCTACATGACCACGACCAATTATTCTCAAATCTATACAACCAGCTTTCCAAAGAATCGCACCATTGTAAAAGTGAAAATCTTTTGAGTTTTCCCAAGCTTGACGACGACGCCTACGTTGATGAAATTGGCGCCTTTTCCGCCCTTGACTAGGATCCAAACCTTAATACATACTAGCACACCTACACAAACACACTCACATTATAGAACGTATTCGAGTGGCGGGGGAGTTGGGCCAGAAGAAAAAAACGGTAATAAAATTATGTGTTTATAACCTCTATTATTTCCGCAAAATGCTTATTGCCATATGCGGGTGTCAATGTACGGTTATGGGACCTCGAGATGGGTGGCTTCCGGTGTGGTCCAAGAAATGGGGAGGATGCAGGGGGAGGAAAATCTTTTTTCGTCTGGCATGTTTCGGCTGTTGGGCTTGCGAGAGAGGACATTAACGAGACCTCATAAACGAGCCAACATAAGGCCCGGACAAAATGGTTTTAGAGAGAATAAGCACGTGCAGACACACAGATACACACGTTGAGGCCAGCTACTGGCTGTTTAGGCGACATTCTACGTCTTGTTCCAGGATCTAGAAAAAAACACACACACTCACAGACGGGGACGACGATGATGATTTGGTGGTGGCGATGTCGGCAGCGACTAGGAAATGGGTGATTATGGGTCTACCGAACGAAAATCGATTCCGGAAAACAAAGGGGAGAGGGTGATGCGATTGAGGAGAAGGGGAAACAACATGGGAACAAAATTTTGTCTGATTGGATTTTCAATACGACTTGAAATGAAACAGACATAAAGGATATCACCCGCACATACACACACATTTTGGTAATAAGGTTTCCCCCCTTTACGAAAAGTGTGTGCTTTTCTGTGTTAAATGATCCCATTCGGTAATGCAATCAGTTTGAGCATCGCGTTACATGGCACGGTGTCAACAAGGATGTCACGCTGCTCAGATAATCTTAACAATAATTTTTCATATGCATTGTGTTGTTTTGAAAGTATTTTTCAAAAATTAACGCAACATTTTTATTAGAATGACCCTTTGGACAATTGTTGTAATTTCCGTTCACTGTTAAAAGTGACAGGAACTGTATGGGCGTAGCCTTGGAGCACAGTGTGAAAATTTACGTTCTCAGATATTATTGGTTGTACCGGGCAACAGTCAAATTGTCTAAGAATAATAAATTGACTATTGTGGCAACTCCTACCGTGTGATGAAGCCCCGTAATGCTATGCACGAAGAAAAAAGAGTTACCAAAATCGTGAACAAGCGTTCGTCCCATGGTACGTTTTTGAAAAACTTTTTTCGAGGTTCCTCATTTCATGAACGCTTGTTCACGATTTTGTGAACTTTTTTTTCTCCGTGTGTTAATACCCTTTGGACAATTGTTGTTGTTCAACTATTTGTATGAATTGACAGTGCAAAAATTCAACTTTGTTTGGCTGGTATGGATTTGTGATTCGAATAGTTATGTTAAACATACGTATTTCATACATAATATATTTATGTTTGCGGGAGCGAATGACCCATAGGGTTTAAGTTCCCCTAATAAAATCGACAACATATGTATATTTCAACAAGATAAATCATAAAAAGTTAATTAAAGGTTTAATAAGCTTGACATTATCCGAATACTAGTTCATTTTTTTCAAAAATGGCTGTATCTTTGCACAAAAGTGGAAAGAAAAATGTAAAGTGGAAAATGTTTCTATAACGGCTAAACTCAATCAAAAATAACCCATCTTCCTTCAGTTTGCAACGCTTTTCACTATGCTTTGAAATGATTTCCAAGCTTGAGGACCATCCATAAACCACGTGAACATTTTTTGTTGGAATCTCAGGCCCCTCCCTCTCCCTCGTAGTGGACCATTTCCATACAAAACAAATATTTTTTGCTTGGAGTGTAGGCAATCCACGTGGTTTATGATATGAAATGAATGATTTCATTGTTTATCGATAATACTCACAATTTTAAAGAACGCTAACCTTTTCACACAATAATGCCGTACCTGGAAATAAATTTAAAATACAAATTAGTTTAGAAGACAGATATCAATGTATTTGTTAAATGATTTAAATTATTTTTTATAGAATAGTAATTCAATATTTCTTTTCTAAGCAATATGTTCCCCTCATCACAACCGGTTTTATCATTTGCAGTTTTGCTTTTAAATACACATGAATTGTGCCACGTGTCGACAGGAGGAATGAATAAAAATGTGGAAATGATTCAATTTAGTCATCTGTCAACGATAATACCTTAACATTTTTCAGCACAGCCCCATATCGTCGTCTATCCTTGCCATTCCAGGTGAACAAAGTCATCCTCGGCCAAGGTTGGTTGGTAGAAACGTGTGATGTTGTCGGTCGGTGTGTCTCGGGGATGTTACAATCGAGTCAGAACCTAACCTCAAATCCTTTGCCTCTTCACATATATCGAAATTCTTTCCACCTCTGTGCACCGAGCTACGATTCCACAGCTGGCATGTCTCTCCGGTCTGGTGGGAACCGGTTTCACCCCAACAACACCCGGAACATCACCACCCAGGATTCCAAAAACATGAACTCAACTCGGCTTGGCTGGGCTCAGCACCAGAAACCAAAGTGTGAGACGTTCCAAAGAATGCAAAAATTATTCTCAATTGGAAAATTCTTTCCCCTTTTATTTCCGCCCACACACTCACTCACAGCGCCAACACCACCGGAGCCTGGAGCTTTAGTGTGGCAATGTTTCTTCTGGTTAAAAGTGGAGATCGCAAAAGCCAACCCGAACAGGATATGGGAAAGAAATTTTCTGTTACATTGTTGTTTGCCAAAAAATATCTCTATGTAGCCGACTATAGGTACACTATGCCATTAAAAAAAATCATTGGCACTTGTCTATGGTTGATTTCAAGCTAAATTGTTAGCTACCGTCAGTGGGGTGACATTGGGTCTGGGGGGTGACATTGGGTCAAAGTCATTTTTTACAGATTTTACAATTTCTCAAACTCTTCTCAATGAAACTTAATTCTGTTAAAAGGGTTGTGTAGGGGACATCTTAAGATGACTTCGCTGAAAAAATCTCGTTTCTAGAACAAATCCTGTTATTTTGGCAGCTGTCTAAAGTAGAGGTGCGTTTTTGGCCAAAAATGACCTCTCAAAAAATCATGTTTTTAATACTTTTGTTGGAAACTATCCAAATGGTAGAAAATCTCCACTTCAAACATTGTAGCATGTCAATACGATTTCTTCGAACAAGAAACACTGTTGGATGACTTGTTTTAACCATATCGCTGTATTTGAGCATCATTTTAGTTTCATTTGACCCAATGTCATCCCCTCTAAGGGGTGAGATTGGGTCAATTTTCAAACGATTGCCATTAAAGGTAGAGTCCATCAAATTACACCATATTTTGGGAAAATGTTAGTAAACTATCAAAGAACAAATCTACGTTGAAAGATTTTCGATGTTATTTAAATTATTTTGGTTACTAAGAAATTACGGGAGGTGTATCGTTTTTTGACCCATAGTCACCCCCACTGACGGTACCTAAAAATTATAAAGAAAATAATATTATTGAAGATAAAATCAAACAACGCTTTTTTGATGTAACTGAGTATATTTTGTAGAATATCCCGATGTGAAGATCTTCTTTATCCATCGTAAAGCATTGTGGGATGCTGGGAAGCATGAAAAATCAATAAAATTTACACCACCACGTACATGGGATAATGTATGGCAGCAGAAAGCGGAGCAAATGGTTCCCCAGTAAGCAACTGTGGCAGAAACGTGTGAGCTCGATAGTTTTTCGGCGGGAATTTCGTAGATCATGAAGCACACAAACACGTTACGATTGGTGGGAAATTGCTTTGGAGTCATGATTTAACTTGCCAGGAAAGTTGGTAAAAGTGGAAAGATAATTCATGGGGTTTCTGGTCTAGAGCATATTTGTCTTAAGATTTGAATCAGTTGTGAGACTTTTTGTTTTAAAATTTATTGCTCGTTCAAATGTTGTTAAATCAAAAAAACTGCACTGTTTTGCCGCTATGTGTTGCTTATTTGATTATATTTTTTGAATATTTGAGCCAATCTTTTGAATGCTTGATGAGAATATGCATGAATCTATTAAAATGAATTAATACATACTGACTTTTGAGGGTTCCTTCATTAGACCATCAAAACAAATTTTATCATCCTGACAATCGAATTAAATTGGATTGAAAATCTAGTACGTTGCCGTTCGAAACCCTTTCCCTTATCGGTCAAGATTCCCAGTGAGCAGTTTGGCTATTTGATGGAAATCTGACTTTGCCGAGCCAGACAGGAATCGAACCATTCACTTTCCGCTTACAAAAGGAAACAGGTAACCTCACGACCAAAATAGAATCATCATGACACACACACACACCAACAAATGATCGTGTGCGAAATATGAGGAATATCTCCGACAACTTCAGTGTTTATTTGTGGTTGCCGGACTCCCAAGTTATATTTAAAAATGTTCACAGTAAAATGAAATGGAAATAGTTGCAAATGCGACAACGGCGGTCTCTTTTTCAAAACAACCCTGTTTTTGAGATTAAACATTAAACTATCTATGGCTTAAATTTCGTTACCTTAATCCTGTGTGACAGTTTGCGCAGTGGCAGTCAAAATATTATTTCATTATGTAGCCCATTTTCTCATCACAGCTCAACAAAGACCTTTCCGTTCGGGTCCAGCTTCCGGCTAGAGTTTACCCAACGTCTCAAAAGCTAATATTAATTCTCTTTTCGTTGGCGTCGTCGTCTTCGTCGAGCTGCTTTTGAGTTTCCCAAAGCTTCTGCCTCCACAACAGATATGCATATTTTTGTGCCGCTTTTTTCGATTGTCTTCCCCTAACTTAACCCCCTCTCCCAGACTCCATTCATCATATCATGTTGATGCACACTATAATGTTTCCTTTTCCCCGGGAAAACGCTGCCAGCAATGGTTCACTTTCTCTCCAAAGCAGCAGAGCCGACGAGTCCTTTTGCATGCGAGGAAAAGTTATTCCTATCCGTCGGGAGAACTCGGGAATTTGTCGGGAAACCCTCTTTTGACCAGTGTGACTTATGTTTTAACTGAAAATGTATTAGTATACTTAAAGTATGTACCTGATTTAACAAAAATCGTCAATTTTGTAGTTGATTTCAGTAAATGCTTCTGATTCGTCAAAGTATGATTTGAACTACCTGCTGAGAAGCCAGGCGCCTCCATGGTTTCATTATGAAAATAAGAAGTTCAAAGGATGAGCTTAGTTTCTTAGAATGATTTAATAGGAATTATACTAGAAATTTGAAACTCTATACTTTCGCAGGAAACTAACTAAACTTGGATTATGTTAGTTGGAGGGTGTTCAGTGAGCCCAATTCTATCATACCTAGACAAAATTGAAGCGTTTGCTGAAATCAACTTCAAAGATTGAATATAATTAAATAAAGCCGTAATTAGTCAATCGTTGGTGGTCTTCCTTAAATTTATATTTCCACTAAATCTTAAAGTACAAAATTGAATTTTGGAAAGTAAATAAAGTTATTTTTGCAATTCCGTCGTGAAACTACTTACTTTTCCTGTCATTCTTGAACGACGAAATAGCCTACTTTTCTGTACCAAAAATAACAAAATCGAATAGCAACACTTTTCAAAATAAATGCTGAAAAGTTCTACTTTTCAGCACTCAAATGGGTGCTGAAAGTTGAACTTTTCAGCACTTGTTTCGAAAAGTAACACTTTTCAACATTTTTTGATTTAAACGATTTATTGACAAAATACATGAAAATTTGACATAAAATTTCACTCAGTGTGTGTTTTTTGGAATTGCAAAAAATGTTGTATGGAACTCGTTGCAAAACTTGATTTTTTCAGCACTCTTCGTATTTATCCAACTCGGTGAACCTCGTTGGATAAGGTGGTAATCGAATAATAGCATCATTGGTGCGCTGGAAGTGGGGACGCGAAATCGTGATTATGCAGGTTAATTTTGTGTGTGCTTTTGTGTCGCTGTTCGTATGGGGTGAGTGATTGTGGTAATCGAATAATAGCATCATTGGTGCGCTGGAAGTGGGGACGCGAAATCGTGATTATGCAGGTTAATTTTTTTGTGTGCTTTTGTGTCGCTATTCGAATGGATTGAGTGATTGTGGTAATCTAATAATAGCATCATTGGTGCGCTGGAAGTGGGGACGCGAAATCGTGATTATGCAGGTTATTTTTTTTGTGTGCTTTTGTGTCGCTGTTCGTTAGGGGTGAGTGATTGTGGTGATCGAATAATAGCATGACTTACTGAATTATTTGTGTCTTGAGCGTAATTTTCGTTGAGTAATTGGTGTTTTTTTGTGATTTTTTTTGTGATTTTTTTGTGATTTTTTTTAGATCTTAATTAATTGTTTTGTGATTTTCAAAGCCCTTCCTATATCATCGTTGATCGGAAGGCACGGCGTCGGGTAAATTGTGGTAATCGAATAATAGCATCATTGGTGCGCTGGAAGTGGGGACACGAAATCGTGATTATGCAGGTTAATTTTGTGTGTGCTTTTGTGTCGCTGTTCGTTAGGGGTGAGTGATTGTGGTGATCGAATAATAGCATGACTTACTGAATTATTTGTGTCTTGAGCGTAATTTTCGTTGAGTAATGGGTGTTTTTTTGTGATTTTTTTTTGAGATCTTAATTAATTGTTTTGTGATTTTCAAAGCCCTTCCTATATCATCGTTGATCGGAAGGCACGGCGTCGGGTAAATTGTGTATAATGTTTTGAATAAGGTTTTATTTTTAATGGTGAAAAAGCCATTTCTATATAATGATCGAAAGACGCACTGACATTTTGGATTAATTAATAGTGGAGTGAAATAATTGTGTGTGAGTGACTTTGTGTGTTAACCAAAAAGACCTTCCCATAGCATCGTTGCTCGGAAGGCTCGCCGACGGGTCTGTTATGAAAGTCCTCCCCATAGCATCGTAGCTCGGGAGGCATCGAAAAGCCAATACCTTATCCTACTAACCCAAAAAAATAATAATCACGTGATGCTTGAAGGAGATGCTGTGGATTCAACGGTCTCAAGCGGTATCAACAAGTATATAGCGAAAAACTGTGTGCTTGATGAGTCTGCAACTTCAACTATCGGACTAACATTCCTCCCTTTCGTTGAACTGCAGGCTTCTTGGGAGGGCGCCGGTATTGACTAATAAAGTAGGGATCTTCAGAGGTTAAACAGTGAACGGATGGTTGGCTCCCACCGATCATTTGTGATTCATTGTTTAACTTCAGCTGATCTGTCAATAACGGAGTAGCAGCTCATTGGCAGTCAACCATGCTCATGCTCATGCTCATGCTCAACTCGGTGAACCTCGTTGGATAAATGTACGACTCGTGCTGAAAAATTTCTCTTTTTGCAACTTGTTGCATAAACTACTATTTTAGATTTTTTCTTGAGTCATTTAAATACACAGATAAATTAGTGAAAAAAGCTCAATGATTCCAGAGAAATCATTATCACTAACGTTCTATTGTACGCCAATTCAGATCTATGACACATCCCTAGCTCAAAATGGAGAAATCAGAGCATTCAAAAGAAGTAATTAATTATTATGACTTTTGTTCAGGCTAAAGGATCGTTAAGGGTTAACCCTCTGACTACCACCGTTCCCACCCTCGTGCCCGAGATTCAAAACGGTCGCTGACACGATGATCTATGGTGGCATGTGAAGGAAACCAGGCTGAGTATGTTTGTGTGTTCATATGAGTGTTTGTAAGGATACAGTCTGGAACAGGATTCACGCGCCAAACCGGTAGTGAAAGTTGTATAGGAAGTTTTCCACGATGAAATGCTTCTGAGCAACAGGGTAGCCAAGTGCTGTAATTTTTATTAAATTTTTATGCACGGTTGCTTTATTATCTAAAATTTTCATTTCATTTTTTTTTGTTTTCGTAAGTCTAGCAATAAGTTTTGAGTTCAACCTGGCAACCCTGATTGCCTTATCCTTCGTAATGCCCAGAAAAGATAGGAAGCGCCAGGGCAAACGGGTGCGCGCGATAGAGCTTATTTCCAAAGCCCCTCGTCGTTGCAACAGCTAGTCAGCCAACCTTGCATGTGAGGCTTCCTTTTGCCACATTAACAACAACACTGCACGGGCAAAGGCAGCAGCAAAATTTCATCCGCACGCAATCCGGCCAAAGCGAAACATTTCACTGAGGAAATGTGCATCATGTTTGCCCAACCAAAGCGCTTCTTTTTGAACTAGTTATTTTTTTCGCTTGTTGTTGTTTTTATTTTCCTCAGGATGCACTCCGGAACGATCAACTCAGAAAGCCTTTGAGAAAGGTTAGGATAGGTTAGGATGTACTGGAATACAGCGTAATGAAAAGTATCCTTACTGGAGCGCTAGTTCTTGAAAATATCTATGCGGTGGAAAATAGTGCAATAGTATCGATGTTGATTTCAGTTACGTTGGCTTTATCATTTTTCCATTTTTGTGCGTGGCGCGTCGAAAACCCCAGTTTTTATTTTTTTTTAAATCGTATTATAAAAATTGAAAACATAACTTTACCATTTTTTATGTGTTATGTAAAATTTTCCGTGTAATCAGGTAAAAATATTTTCAGACTTAGGCTCTTTGGTCCCGAGACCTTCAAAACAGCATTTTAAGTTTTCATACAACCTTTTCAAATGTTAAGCTAGAGTTTTAAAACTTCTTACTATTTTTCCCAAATAGTTTCCCAAATCTGGTGCACAAAGTACACTAGTGCGACGTCCCGAAGGTTTAGTAACGAGTAACTATTTTTCTATTATTTTCTCCAATGAAGAAAACGCTTTTCCTTATTCTGAATATGCCATCAAATTGGGCTCCAATGTTACTAATAAGTCCTTTTGACATGAAATTTACAAATCATTGCTATTTCAGTAGCAAATTATTAAAAAACGCATCTTTTTCGAATTTGAAAAAATGGAAGGGGTCGTACCACTCCACCATTACGAGATATCGAAAAATTGAGCTCAGATTGGAGCACAGAAAACATTTCTTCGGACAAAGTTTCACGTAAATCGAAGAGGGGTAGGGGAAACTGCTGTGTGAGTTGGCGGAGAATTATCCAATAACGAAAGATTTCATTTCAATTGCTTTGCGAAAAGTTGTTTGTCATATTGATCATGTAACATAACGCCGTGCATTTTTTTTGGATTTATAGAAGTTAAGATGAAAAATAAAAAAAAGCAAGCAAATTGGAGAACACTGACGAATTGAGCGCAGGAGAGACGTTGGCTATAATCGTATGAAAAATCATTCAAACATAATTTTTTTTTAGTGTTTTGGAATCGGAATGAATCAGAAAATCGCAATCGGAAATTTTTCAAAAAATAAGTATTTTCTTGTATTTTGAAAATGCAATGTTTCTCGAAAAATAAAAAAAAATTATTGTTTTTGCAATATGGGTATTAAGTGATTGGAATTTTGTCATAAATTTCGAATGATCACCATTTTTTGAAAATGCTCAACATTTTCACAAAACTACGTATTTTCGAAAACAAATACTCAAAAGGAGAATGGGCAAATTTGTATGGGAGCTGGTCCAAGGATGTACACGAACGGGACCAACTTTTTTCGAAAGATCTCGCCGAGACATGAAAAAAAGTCTTCTGGACCAACTCTCTAAACCCCGGGGTTCAAAAGTTACTAGTTGTTGAAGTTTGAGTATTTTGGGTTAAAATGTACAAAAAATCGTATTTTTGCTATTTCTAAAATCATTCATAAAATCTCTGTTTCATTATGGATTTCAATTTTCTTGACTTCATTCGACGCGTATCAGCAAAACTATGAGTTCTGATATGTCTTAGCATGATTGAAACATGATTTCTCTTGTTTTTATCCGTTTGAACCGTTTGTGCAAGAAGCATCCCATAGAAACAAGTCGAAACTTCAAGGTTTTGAAACCGGATCCGACCCAGACTGCTTCAGTGAGTATGGAAGGCTTCAGTGCAATGTTGTAACAACTTATTGGGATGGTCTGAGTCATCCGAGAACTCCTTGGAGTTAAGACCGGTGAGTCTACCGCCGTAACAAGCAAGATGTCGGCGGTTTTTGATCACGGATCATACCCGCATGGCTTCAGACAGTATGGTAGACTGCTTTGTTAATGTGTTGGGATGTCTTTGGTCATCCTAGGACTCCCTGGAGTTTAGATATTTGGGTCACTGTAACAAGAAAAAGCTCGATGATTTTTAACCGCGCACCATAACCGCAAAGATTCAGTGAGTATGGCAGACTGTATTGCTGTTATGTTGGGATATTCTGGACCATTCCAGGGAGTCCTTGTAACAGCCGTAGACCTACAGATCTTAACTCCACGGAGTCCTAGGAGAACCCAGGACACTCCAACACATCAGCATAGTAGTCTACCATACTGTCTGAAGCCATGCTGGTATGATCCGTGGTCAAAAACCGCTGACATCTTGCTTGTTACGGCAGTAGACTCACCGGTCTTAACTCCAAGGAGTTCTCGGATGACTCAGACCAACATTGCACTGAAGCCTTCCATACTCACTGAAGCAGTCTGGGTTGGACTCGGTTTCAAAACCTTGAAGTTTCGACTTGTTTCTATGGGATGCCTCTTGCACAAACGGTTCAAACGGATAAAAACAAGAGAAATCATGTTTCAATCATGCTAAGACATATCAGAACTCATAGTTTTTGCTGATACGCGTCGAATGAAGTCAAGAAAATCGAAATCCATAATGAAACAGAGATTTTATGAATGATTTTAGAAATAGCAAAAATACGATTATTTGTACATTTTAACCCAAAATGCTCAAACTTCAACAACTAGTAACTTTTGAGCCCCGGGGTTTAGAGAGTTGGTCCAGAAGACTTTTTTTGATGTCTCGGCGAGATCTTTCGAAAAAAGTTGGTCCCGTTCGTGTACATCCTTGGACCAAATTTGCCCATTCTCCTTTCGATTAGGATTTTTTATTATACATTTCGAATAGAATAACAACATTTATTGGAAATACTCAAAATTTTCACAAAACCACGTATTTTTGAAAAATACTCTGAATTTTAGTTTTTTCAATATGGGTAAAAAGTAAATTTCACAAAACTACGTATTTTCGAAAAATACTCAAAATTTCAGTTTTACAATGTGGGTATCAAACGATCAGGATTTTGTCATACATTTCGAATGTGATAACAACATTTTTTTCAAATACTCCTAAACTGCCCATGATCGCATAAATGTCCCATATGCATTTTCGTCACTTTTGAGTTATTTATGCAGTTTGGTACAAAATCGTGTGCTCTTTCTAAAGAGCCTATAACATCCAGTACTTTGTACTAGAAATCAGGAGGAAATCCAGTTTTTTCGTGAAAACTTAACACGTAGCCTTATGTGTGGGACAAACTTGTTTAGCGTTTTTCTCAGCTTGTTGTTTTTGCATATGAGACATTTATGCGAACATGGGCAGTAAAGCCGTTGCAAATGTTTTTCAAAATTTATGTCGCCCCCTTCAAAGTTGGCCTGATTAATCAGGGGGCAAACATTTTTTTTCGAAAAACTTAAATTTTTTTATGAAAATTAAAGTTTAATTAACTGAAAACTAGTTAAAATGCATTTCCCGCGCTTATAATCATATTCAGCATGTTTGAACTCCTTTGAAAACATTTTAAATTTTCATGAATTACCACTGTACAGTCCCACGAAAAGTTGTTTTATTGCGAAAAAAATCCGTCAATACGTCGATATTTCAAAACTAATGATTGGAAAGCAACTGTACGCCTGTAAAATGCATTTAAAAAAAATCATTCAAATGTTGAAACCAAGGCTTGTAACTTCAATTTATATATATTTTTTTATTTTTTGCCCCCTCGACTTTGGTCAGAGCCGAGGGACAAAAACTTCAAAAAATATTTACAACGGCCTTATTTTCACAAAACTACATAATTCGAAAAAATACCAAAAATTACAAGTTGTACAATATAGGTATCAAATGATCGGGATTTTTCACACATTTCAAAAGTTATAACGCAAATTTTTGAAAATATCCAAATTTTCACAAAACAACGAATTTTTGAAAAAATATTAAAAAAATTTTCGAGTATTTAAAAAAAGTTATTTTAAACAAAATGTATGGAAAATCTTGATCGTCTGATACCCAGATTGTAAAAACGGAAATATTGAGTACTTTTTCGAAAATACCTAGTTTTGTGAAAATTTTGAGAGATTTTGAAAATGTTGTTACCGGGGAATGACTGTAGTTGCTTACTTTTTCTTGGATTTCGTCAGCAACGGTCTTAAGGAAAATCGCCGAACTCGTCCGCGTGCAGTCGATCAATGATCATTTTCGTCAGCTGAAATTTAGTAGGATCAATCCAAAACCAAGATAACCGGCTACACTCTTTTGGAAACTTACTACGGAATTACTATTTTATATTTCCATTGTGAAACTACTTTCTTTTTTTTGTAATCCCGGATGACAAAATTGCCTACATTTTGCCAAAATAACAGAAATGAAAGGTATTTGAAGCACATGTACACAGAAAAAAATAATGTAAATTTGGAAGCTGTTATTTTGGAAGGTTGAATATTACCTCTTTTATGACGTAATTTTACCTCAATTTAGACTGAAAACGTGACATTACAACAGAAAAGTGGTAAAATTACACATTCCCAGAGGTAAACACCTTTTTTCTGACATAAAAGACGTACCCCTTCCCAGTTGTAATATTACCATGATTTTTTTCTGTGTAATGTATTTCGATGCAAATTAAAAATAACAATTTATTTAACTCTGATACTTTGTATAACACGTTAACTGTATCATTGAAATTCACCAAGTTCTGTTTCTTCTTTTTCCACCGTAAACACATCACGATTCTGCATTCTTTGGTTAATGCCTGATGTGGTCACATCGCTCATCACCATTCACAGCCTCAACGATATGTGACTTGTATGCTTTACTCGCGTTCAAAGGACACAAAAATCCTTTTGAAAAACATTCACGACAAGGACACATAAACATTTACAGAAGCGCGGTGGCAATTTTCTGCCCAGAGAGAGGTGGCGATGTGAGTTGCGGAACGGAAACCATATGGATGGTTTGGTTGGAGGAGGATGAGGAGTCGTTTTATGGCCATTTTCCAGCTTTTCCAGGAGAACATGTGAGGGTCGTTAGCAGACGCTCTAACGAAAGCCCCCGAAGCGCGCTTCCCGAATGATGATGAAAATAATGCATTTTTCATGATTTACATATTTCAGCAACCGTGCGGAATAATGTATGGTCTCACTCTCTGTCTCTCGCTGGCTTTCATTCCTTTTCATATGGTCGCCATTTTCCTTTTCAAAACACGTGCCTCCAAAGTATGCTCGCGTGCACACATACACATGGTCCAAAAGCGTGACCATTCATGGAAAGAACGATGATGGCATTTTTTTTCGCTGTCCCCAATATCCAGGTGGTCGGTCTGGTACGCAAAGCTCGTGTCCTTAGAAATTCCTTTTGTGTTCGCCTTTAATTAAATTTCCCACTTTTTGCATAATTCCCTATTAAAATTGAAGCACGAGAATTTACCGCCTGACCCTCACACTCACCCACTCAAAATATCCTCAGCGCATATGAAAACCGTATGCACGTAATTGCAGGTGAGCGGGAAAATTTATCTCTATTAGCAGGAATAATTTTCCCGCACTTTTTCCCTCCCGAGTCATCCCTTAAGGCAAGAAGAGTGTGCATCTCACAGCTGGCTGGCTTGGCCTGGCCTGGCACAAGATGACATTCGCTGCGTTTGTACGATGCACTCATAAGAAAAGCTTCTTCTTTTATACAATTTAAAACTTTTTTTTGTGCCAGCGCAGCGGTGCGATGCGGTGGTCCCTCGAGAAACAAATAGATTATGTATCATCTCTCATCCGTATGCAAAAGTGGTGAAAGCCCCAGCTGGTGTCCTCGAGAGGAAGAGCCACAGCATGGAGCAAGATGGTTCACCTAGTGGTGAGAAGATGACTTTCTTGTTTCTTGTTTCTTGTTTCTTGTTTCTTGTTTCTTGTTTCTTGTTTCTTGTTTCTTGTTTCTTGTTTCTTGTTTCTTGTTTCTTGTTTCTTGTTTCTTGTTTCTTCTTTCTTGTTTCTTGTTTCTTGTTTCTTGTTTCTTGTTTCTTGTTTCTTGTTTCTTGTTTCTTGTTTCTTGTTTCTTGTTTCTTGTTTCTTGTTTCTTGTTTCTTGTTTCTTGTTTCTTGTTTCTTGTTTCTTGTTTCTTGTTTCTTGTTTCTTGTTTCTTGTTTCTTGTTTCTTGTTTCTTGTTTCTTGTTTCTTGTTTCTTGTTTCTTGTTTCTTGTTTCTTGTTTCTTGTTTCTTGTTTCTTGTTTCTTGTTTCTTGTTTCTTGTTTCTTGTTTCTTGTTTCTTGTTTCTTGTTTCTTGTTTCTTGTTTCTTGTTTCTTGTTTCTTGTTTCTTGTTTCTTGTTTCTTGTTTCTTGTTTCTTGTTTCTTGTTTCTTGTTTCTTGTTTCTTGTTTCTTGTTTCTTGTTTCTTGTTTCTTGTTTCTTGTTTCTTGTTTCTTGTTTCTTGTTTCTTGTTTCTTGTTTCTTGTTTCTTGTTTCTTGTTTCTTGTTTCTTGTTTCTTGTTTCTTGTTTCTTGTTTCTTGTTTCTTGTTTCTTGTTTCTTGTTTCTTGTTTCTTGTTTCTTGTTTCTTGTTTCTTGTTTCTTGTTTCTTGTTTCTTGTTTCTTGTTTCTTGTTTCTTGTTTCTTGTTTCTTGTTTCTTGTTTCTTGTTTCTTGTTTCTTGTTTCTTGTTTCTTGTTTCTTGTTTCTTGTTTCTTGTATTTGAATTTAAAGCCTTTTTACTGAAGAATAATAAAACGCTCCTTCACGCTTTGCAACCTCTCCGTGCTCGAATGGTAGTGCGGAAGCACTTTTTATGCGCCACCACCGTCGTCGAACGAAGATGAAGATGTCCTTCCTTCCTTGGATGCTGTGCGGTGCTGCGCTTCTTGGGGCTCACATTTCTCCACCGGAAGTGTGCACTTTCGTACGGCAATTACTATACATTGGGTGGGATAAACTTTTTGTTCCCAGGGGAGCTTAAAACACCCGGAAAATATCGTTTCCTGGCAAGAAAAACGATGCTGGCGCCTGCAGCCAATCATTAAACATGAACTCAATTTGCGGCGAGATATTTTGACTTTAATCTGGATACATTTGCATTTAATGATTCTTTGCTTTGTTATAAATATAAGAAAATCTTCTAATATAAAATTGCATCTCTAATATAAAATTCAACCCCTTTAATTGGCTCGTCACAGTGATTTACATTTTGCGCAATAGCTCTGATGATGATGCTCTCTGCTCAAGTTGTGCTGTAATTACCGCAAAGAGATCACTCGTCGCGTTCCCCATCATTGCCATGCCAAGCAGAGATACTTGCGAAAGTTTTTGTGGGAACGGATTTGCTTCTCTCTCTCTCTCTCTCTCTCTCTCTCTCTCTCTCTCTCTCTCTCTGTGCAAGTTGGAGTCTTCCAATGAAAGGCAAGCGCGCTAATTCGATTTAATTCAAATCTAAAAGACGACCCCCAACCCATTCCGAACCACGAACCACAGAGCGACCGCGATTACGGGGAGATATTACGTGGAGAAGAGCAATTTGGAGCCAATTCATCTCGCGTTAATGGCAGATGGGTCACATCTGAAATTGGAGGGCTCTTTTCGTTTGACATTGTCTGTAGTGGCAGGTTTGGCGCTTCTTTGAAGGCAGATTTAAACGGTGAGCTGATCGAATTACACTTTTCATCAGTCAATGCATTTGTGTTGTGTAAGATTTATATAATATTATTCAGTTTTTTTTTGTAGTTCAGAAGATCCAGGACAAACTATTATGGATGAAGAAGTTTCATACATGTTAATAGGCAAACATTTGAAGAGTTGGTTTGGACACAAACTTATTTTTTTTTAATTGGACGTATATCAACTCGGTGTTTCGAGAAAACGTTTTATATGGCAATATTTTAACCACAAATTGTCTGTTACTCACTTTAATAAAAATATTATATCTAAAAATGAACTTTTTGAAAAAACATCGTAGGCCCACCATCATGTTTATCTCTCGACTCAGAATTGAAAACTGAACAAATGTCTGTCTGTGTGTCTTCTGTGTTTCTGTTAGTGTATGTGTGTTACCAATAATGTCACTCGGTTTTCTCAGCACTGGCTAAACTGATTTTGATCAAACCCGTCGAATTTGACTTGGTTTAGGGTCCAATACATCGCTATTGAATTGTTTGAAGTTTCGATAAGTAGTTCAAAAGTTATGTATAAAAATGTGTTTGCACATATACAGTCCAGACTCGATTATCCGAAGTTTTGATTATCCGAAGGTTTGTGTGGGACTTTGGATAATCGAACCACGAACATTTTTTTTTTAGCCTAGGGAAGATTTAATTGTAAGGAATCCAACCACATAGGTGGATTCAGATTGTTTTTAAATACATACAGTATGTAAAAAAAGTATTTACACCCCTTGGGCACTATGCACATTTTGTGATGAAACATGTAAACAATTTAATGTTGACATAAACCTAGTACTACGTTTTGTTCAGAAACTCATGCCGAACATTTGCTGCAAAGCTCATGAAAAGATGTTTTCTATAAAAGTTATATAACAAATACTATTACAAAATAAAAGGTGCAAAAAGTTTGTACACCTTTCGAAAAATTAACATAAATAAAGTTATTTGTTGACAAAACCATAAATCCAGTCTTCAACTCCAAATAGGCATCCTTGACTGATTAAAATATAATTTGGATTGAAGATAAAATTTACTAATTACTTAGTATAAAAGTTTATATAACTCTGGAAATTCTAAATAAAACTTATCTAAACTTAATTTTGCAAACTTTCAATTTAACTAAATGTCAATATATTACCATAGAATTGCTAAATAAACATTCTGGAGTGGGTATAACACCGTTTTGGGGTCTTTGTATCGATAGAATAGATTTTCGTTATTTCGCATCACCCGGAATTACGTCGTAGGAAATCCGCCGGCATTCGAACCGGGTCAACCATGGCATCGGAAAGGGCATAAAATTTCCGATCTTTTGATACCAGACATCTAGGTTTTCTAAAACCCACGTTTTTAAATACCTAGGCAAAAACGTTGTTATGGTTTCGTTTGAGCAATCTGCCAAAAATGTATGGAATTTCGTAATTTTTTTCTCGTGGATCAAACTTACTTTTTGCCCAGGTATTTAAAAACGTGGGTTTTATAGAAAACCTAGATGTATCGGTATCAAAAGATCGGAAATTTTATGCCCTTTCCGATGCCACATAGGTTAACTTGTGAATTGTGGACCGGTTCGGATGCCGGCGGATTTTTCGACGACGTAATTCCGGGTTGGTACGAAATTCCAACGAAAAATCTATTCTAGCGATACAAAGACCCACTCCAAAATGTTTATTTAGCAATTCTTTGGTAATATATTGACATTTAGTTAAATTGAAAGTTTGCAAAATTAAGTTTAGATAAGTTTTATATAGAATTTCCAGAGTTATATAAACTTTTATTCTAAGTAATTAGTAAACTTTATATTCAATCCAAATTATTTTTTTAATCAGTCAAGGATGCCTATTTGGAGTTGGGAGACTGGATTTATGGTGATTTGTCAACAAATAACTTTATTTATGTTAATTTTTCGAAAGGTGTACAAACTTTTTGCACCTTTTTATTTTTGTAATAGTATTTGTTATATAACTTTTATAGAAAACATCTTTTCATGAGCTTTTTGCAGCAAAATGTTCGGCATGAGTTTCTGAACAAAACGTAGTACTAGGTTTATGTCAACATTAAATTGTTTACATGTTTCATCACAGTATGTGCATAGTGCCCAAGGGGTGTAAATACTTTTTTTACATACTGTATCTTCATGATTTGTTTCAGAAAAGATCCTCGTTTGCCGGCCCTCTGCGAGTCCTCGAGTGTTTTGACGGACTAGAGCTTCGGCTGTTCCCGAAGGTACTGCTGGTCTTGCCCGGTTTCCGGCGCAGGGTTTGATGGCGTAGGGATGGTCTTCGTGGGTGGCTCGTGGTTCCCGGATGGAGAACTCACGCGGCTCAGCTTTGAGCGGCTGGTCGCTGGTCGACACCGATTGTACGGGTTCCTTCTCCTTGGTGAGTCGCGGCACTTCACTTAATCACGCCGCGGAGCTTTAAGCGTAGCTTGGACGGCTTCACTCGCGATTTGTACGATACGTACTCTTTTCGATACACCGCTCAAATGGCCGATTTTCGGCAGGACACGGAACCGCGAACCTCTGATCCGACGAAGTCCCATATTTCGCGCCATCATCATCATCATCCCTTTTCGCCACGGCTACCAATCCTTGCGATCCTCTTCGGCCCTCTGGTGGTGGCTAGCGGCGTTACTCCTTCTCATTGGCGATCTCATACGGGGTGGTCGCGCTCGCTCTCCGTGGGTGACACAAACCGAATCGTCTCACTTTCAACGAACGCACTCGCTAACCTGCCCCGGTGTCACTGGAATTCACTCACTACACACCACCTGGTTACAATTTTCAACCTTTTTTGAATCCATTGATGAGCAATAAGTTAAAACTAAAAAAAAAATTACGCAATTTTAAGGTTGACACAATTTACCAATTTTTTTTTATTTTATGGATTTTTAAGAACCTCCCACGCTGTAACAATACCCATTTCCAAAATATGTTATTATCAATTTAAAAAAAAAATCGGCCTGTATCGGATAGTTTTTTGACAACTCTCGGCAATTCAAATAAAGCAAATTATTTTCAAAATATCTTAAATTTCTTCTATCCAATGCATCTTAAGAAAAGGGTATATCAAAATGTATACTTTTGAAAAACGTTACAAGGAACATGCCCAGACTTTTTACAAAAGTCCTATAATCTATGGGAATCTCAATTTAAAGTAAACTCTAGACATATGCTAAATCCGGGAACCGTGGTGTAGGGGTAAGCGTGGTTGTCTCTCACCCAGTCGGCTTGGGTTCGATTCCAGACGAGATTTGTCTGACCACGCCTTCCGTTGGACGGAAGGTCCCGGTTTAACCTAAAAACAATCAAGCCTACGGACACCAAGTTTCGAGTAGGAATCTCGCAATCGAGAACGCCAAGGAAATGCTGTAGAGCGAATAATTTGATTTTTTTTTAAATGCAAAATTTCATGCTGCTACTGCTACTTAAATCATCGTAATTGTAGCTTATAAAGCAAGCCATTGACTAATCGGTGCATTTATTGTTCTCGCCTGTAACAAAGACCCTAATGGGCGCCACACTTGAAGCGACCACCTTCAACACTCAAAGGCCGGAAACACTGTAACTAAACACCATTCCAAGAACTTCTTGTACCATCATCAGATTGATATTATTGATACAATAATCGTTAGGTGAACAATTCCATCCGCACCTCGATTGCACCTTCCTCCACCAAAGAGCCTGAATGGGTCTAATCCAAACAATAAACATGTTCGCTGAACTGTCGGGTTCTGCCTCCAAGCCCGGCCTCTTTCAGGTTCAACGACGTGTCGTATCGGCATAATTATCCTCTCCGGTAACAATAGAAAATCACCAATATACACACACACCGTACCACTATTGTTATAGTTCAAGCGCGTGTGTATATGTAATGATAATAATCAGTATTTATGGGCTTTGTTATACGACTTTATGACGACCTCCTCTGTTGTTCAGGCACCGTGATTATGGCGGCTTTTGGCGACGGTTCTTGCTTCGATTCCTTCCTGATAGGGAGGAGAATTTTGCGTACCCAAACGACGACGACAGCTTAGCCCTCTGGGGACCCATTCTACGTGGTGGCGGCGCGCGCGGCCAAAAACGAACGATAATCTGAAGACAACATAAACGGGACTTGCCTCAGTACCACCACCGTATTGCGTTTAATGGAACGTAAAGGAGGTATCATCACTCGGGGTTGGATTATTTTATTTCCCTTCTGGCCAATATGCGTAGTCTGTAGAGGTGAAATGTTCATAAAAATAATCTGTACATTTGATCCAGTTGACATGGAAGGATAATAGCTGGAGGAGTGTGTCTTTTGCTTGCTTTTATGGCAATTAATTGATGTCGAGTGTCAGAGCGGATGTTATTTCACAACCAATTTAGCATTGCAATGCTTGATAGTCATCGCTCAAAATTACCATAACCATGTGGATTTTTTTTAAGCATAGGCTCATTCTCTCTAATATTTTCTCAGCATGCATAGCGGGGGGCCATTTTCATTCATTCAGATATATAAACTATTAGACTCATTGGAAAGGTCTTTTGATAACCGGCAACAACAAAGTGTTTAAATATCACTTAAGTAACTATTACCTGAGACAGGGTTGTCAGATCTTTATTCATCTAGACCCTTTTGGAAAGCCTTTTTAACCTATCCAATGTTGGTTCTGGCATGAAAAAGTACATAAATATTATTTAAGAAACCTTTACAGTGGGGATGGCAAAAATGAAAAATTGTAATATTATTTACATTAGTTTTAACTTTGTAGGTACTTCAAGAGAGATTATATGCGCAATACGTAGTGAAGTTTTCAATCTTCCAACAACGAGTAAGGGCATAATCTCATTTGTTTGGCAAGTTGAGGATTCCCATCTTATTTCCATCAAATTCGGAGATTTTCACTGTTTAAACAACTTATCTGTTTTGAGGGCAGCTTGCTTGTTCACATCACATTAAGTTATTTATTACATGATTTCAGGCGAAAACACCTTTTAAAAGCTTAAATTTTAGTTAAAACAATGTAAATGGTCCAACTCCAAAGTGTGAACAGTCAATCCTGCTCGTTCCTAATGTAAACATCAACTGATATACCAACATAAGGTGCCCGATAGAATTCATTTTATACCCGACAATTGAATTCCATCAGGTTACAACGAGCTGCCAACTAAATTAGCATATATTGATCTGATTTGGCTTAATTCAGACATTCAATAGCTGCCATCATTAGTCAAAACAGTTGTTTGCACAGCCCCAAATTCGTGTTGATTCGAAATATTTGCGCCTGCATCCGGCAAGAATCGAGCATCTCGCCAAACTCCAACGCTCTTTTGGCTTGGCCTGTGGACATCCACGCCGAGGTTGTGTCCGATTCCAGCAGTGGCACTACATCAAACGTCAATTTCGGGATGCAGTAGTAGGCGGTGTGTGTGTGTGTGTGTGGATGTCATTTGGAGCAGCTGCAGAATCACAAAACTGACACTGACAGAGTGGGACTTCATTTTGGGCCCCTTTTGCCAGGCCCGTCATCAGGGGGAGGGGGGGGAGGCTTGCAACGCGACGGCAAACGAGATCTGGGACGACGATATTTGATTTATTTTTAATTAAATCAAATTCGTGAAAAATCACTGCAGATCCAGTTTGGATCGGTGATTGGGAAATTGAGCTCGTAGAAACCGGGATGGGACGGGGAGCGTTTTTATTCGATTTGTTTTCAGTTGCTGTTTTTTATGCTTTTTTGTAGCAAATATTTGGTTGCACCTTTTTCGTTGGTTTGAATGATTTTGATCCGATTAACGTTTGCAATATTTTCACTCATAAATCTGTTTTCTTTTAAATAGGAATCTTGGTTTAATACCTGAAAAGCAGATTTTCAAAAATTCTAGAAAATGCTTTGCATTTTCACTTGAACTATTAGATTTGCATTGAAAAGAGAGAAAATTAATCTCTCCTTCCTAAAGCAATATCCAGCAAAATACAACCAGCAAGAAAAATCTCAATCACTGTCACTGAACAGGTGAATAAGATGGCAAAGCTTAAGAAAAATGCACTCTCTGCTAAAGTGAACTGATTGATTGAAACAAGCGCAACGATGAAAAAACAGGTGCAATTATTTTCTGTTTTTCCAGGGCGAAGAAAAAATTATGTCAGAAAATCAATTTTGTTTGGTGACAAACATCTGTACAGAGTCACTCATCGACATAAGTTGGTGCAAACAAGTCTAAATTGAAACCGAATGTTTGATTGCAGTAATTGGCAAGCACGTAGTGCATTATTTTTGTTTATATTTCTAATAAGTTCGAATATTAACTTTCAAATAATGAGCACACGTGTGCTGTCCGAAAATTTGAACCCAGAATGTGACACAATGGATACTTTGTCGAATCGAGGGTCAAATTACTGGTTTCTGAAAACTATCAGATGAGCACGATCCTCATAAAGCCCAGGTGCCAATAAAATCACCAGTTTCCGGGGCACGTAACTGCAACGGAAGTCCTGCCTTAGCTTCTGTTTTGCAATTAAATTTGATTACTACGTAGAGTTTAGTCAAGTCGGCTTTCATAATGCAAATAATCATCGGGCAGGCTTAATTTGTAGTTCGTATGGCAATGGAGAGATTTGTACAATAGTTTACATTTGATCTTTTACCGGAAAATTCATTTTTCACTTGCTTGATTAATTATCATAATTGAGGTGATATTTTGAAATTTCAAGCTATTGCAAATTTTTTTTATCTGAAAAATCTGTAAGATAAGCTGAATTTAGTGAATTCTGGATTAAAACTGGCTTTTTGAAATATCGAATGATTATTTAATTTCCTTAACCTTTTCCAGACTGTTTTTGTAAAAGAGAAAAATAATCATTTAGTACACATGGGATAATCAATGCATATTGGTACTAACAAAAAACAAACACTTTTTTGTTCAC
Source organism: Culex quinquefasciatus (assembly GCF_015732765.1). Lineage (NCBI taxonomy): Eukaryota > Metazoa > Arthropoda > Insecta > Diptera > Culicidae > Culex > Culex quinquefasciatus. The sequence goes on along the minus strand of NC_051861.1, from coordinate 74,299,189 downwards.
GAAATTTATGTCAGTTGGATTGTATATTAAATTTTAGTTGTGCTCATTAGTCGAACATATTCTTGAAAGTACAGAGACGTTTGTTTTCAACCAAGTTTTATTTAACACTAAACGATCTAATGAAAATATTTCACATTTTTAACTAGAAATAGTTTTAAATTGATTTACATCAATGTGTCTAACATTAATCATTATTGTCAGTTCTCTTTTGGCCTTTGCAAATACATATCAAAGTAAAAGTCATCCCGAAAAGTTATCGGTTATAATCGACGATCTTATCCAGACTCTTGATGTTTTTGCTGGAAGCATTGCTTTATTATATCAATCTAATTAACAGCTGTAATTAAAAAAATGTTTTCTTATTCTAAAAAGATCTTGCTACAATAATTACCTTCGTATCGTTCGATAATCGTATTTCTATAACGATTATGATAGTTCTGTCGAAATCGTTTATAAAATAACGATAACCCTATAGTTTTAGCCGATAATATATCGATTAACAACGTTGATTAAAATGTAAAGTATCGCAAAAAGATTTTTGTCGCTAAGTATTAATTTCGTCAGAACGTAGATCTTTATTAAACTTATGCAATGTCTTAAATACAATCTACAATACTTTTTTTCATCAAAATGTTGAAATCATGGCTTGCTTATTCAGTTTTGTTTGTTCCTTTGGATAAAGTCTAGAGGCATCAGGGTAGAAGTTTGTATGGGAACATCGTCAGCATGTGTGAAGAAAAGAAACTATTTCAGTTTTTTTTTTCCTGTGGAGAGCGCCATAGTTATCAAATTCTTACCATTCCTCGGATGTAGAACCTCCACTAAATTTGGAAAAACTTTCCCGAGGACATTTTTAGAACTTTTTGCTTCCGACAGTGAACATTTTGCGCGACCGGCTCTAACAAACTTTCATCTTAACCAACTACCACATGATTATGTGTTGATTTCAAAACGTTGATAAAATCGACAAATAAACTCAAAGTTTCAGTACTGCCGGGCAAACAATCGTAACTTTCCGCAAGCGGTATTCAATTTCCTAACCGAATCACCACAGAATATACTGTTTTTATTTATCTTCCACCAAATTAGGCCGTGCAAACCACAAATCCAAACAAAGGGGGGAGAAAAAGCTCGCAAACAATGAGGTGAAAAAAAAGGAAAATGTCTGTAGTTTACGCCATATATTTTTCCTCCCGTCCGAAGGGAACAACGCGCACGCGACAGTGATACAAACGGTGGAGGCTGCGGTGATGGAACTCTCACTTTCGTGGCAGTCACAAAAGGAAAAGCGTTTCGCGTAAGGGTGGCGTTTTAAGCGTTTGCTTGGATGGTGTTAGGATGACCCGTTTAAGGATGTTCATTTGCCTTGACTATTATTGGAAAATTCAAGTTATTATTTTGTATTATCTGAAATAAAAAATTTCTGACTGCAATAAAATTGGGACACCCTATCCGATTCCAGATTACACTGCGAGAATCCTTTGCAGAATCCCCCTTCTAAAATTCAAGGCTTGCTGCCTGAGCGGATTCGAACACGCACGGATGAAAAGTGCGCGCTCGCGTTGCCTTTCGCGCTTTCCACGTGGTTGAAGGTGGTGGCGTGATGGCACCATCCCGATTTCCACGATGTTTGTTTGTCACTGTTTGTCTACCAACAACATCAACAGTTTTTCTCGCCCCTTCTTTGTCGCTTCACTTTCTTTTCTCACATTGCGCGTTTGCGTTCTGTATTTGGCTGGTTGTTTGACTGCAAGTTTTCTAGTGCTTGCTGAACGAGGGGGAAAAGTGGAAGAAAGTCGATTGCAAAGAAAGCATTACCCAGTTAAAACAGCATTGGGGTTTTGCCTGTTTGCCTGCATTTGTCAATGAGTAGGTTTAGTTGAGATCTCGGGATTTTTTGAATGGTTGTAATAATAAAATCGACGTGGAGTCTGCCTTGCTACGTTTACTGTAATCTATAGTTACTTTTTGTTATTTTTTTTTCTTTATTGGAGGTGGACAAAAGCCCCCTTGAGCTGTGTCTGGTATTATTCAAGACACTTTCTCAAAAAGGCACAACACCACCTCATCTTATCGCATCAACAAGTACACAAAACTCAAATGATACAAGACGGGTCACTCTTAAAACCAGGGCTGTGGAGTCGGAGTCAAAGTCGGAGCCGGAGTCGGTGGAGTCGGGTCTTTTTGGGGACCTGGAGTCGGAGTCGGAGTCGGAGTCGTTAAAACTCGAGCAGCTGGAGTCGGAGTCGGAGCTGGAGTCGGCTAAATTTTAAGAGCTGGAGTCGGAGTCGGAGTCGGAGCCGAAGATTTCTGATAACCCGGAGTCGGAGTCGGAGTTATCTTAAATTCAACAAAACATATGTTTTTTTTTTTTGTTCAGTTATCCTATATAACAGCATAATTTTCTAAACATCTTATATTTTTAATTGATTTATCAAATGCCATTATGTTTTTGAAGCTTTTTATTGTGATTGGAAAGCTCTGATTGTGTTATTACACTATAATCACTAAATGATAACCTCTTACCCTAGTATGTAGTATCATAATTTAAAAAATATAAAAAAAATATTGGTTATGTAGTCAGACATATCCAATTGATTCTTGACTGCTTCATTTTGCCTATATTTATGTGACTTTTGAATCCAAATTTGACCAAATTTCATCCAGTTCTTTCTGAAAAAAGTACACACACAGTCATCTTTTACCTCAATAGAGAATGTCTTGGACGTTTTAACTTAAATCATTTTTTAGGAAAAAAAAAATTACGAGGTACATAAAAAGATTAAAAATAGTAATCACTGTTTTTGGAAATCGAAAAAGAGTCACTGACAGTTTAACTTTTGATACAAATAATCAACGATAATAACAATCTTTTACTTGGAACTCAACATGCGCATTGTGTTTATAACTGAGTACAAGAAAATCGAAGTGTTGCATTTAAAATAATTGAAACTAACAAAAAATATCAAAAGAAGTTGCAACTAATTTTGAAATAATCATTGATTGTTGATATTGATGTTGATTTTCGGTAAACTATTTTGATATCGTTGCAAATTATCGTTGAACAAATCTCAAGAATTCAGTACAAAAATGAACTAATAAAAAATGTATAGAACAAAATATAGGATTTTAATTTATTTTTCAAGTATTATTAAAAAAAAAACAAAATCAACAAATTATCAACTGGTACGAATTTCCTCATACTGTACAGTATGTAAAAAAAGTATTTACACCTCTTGGGCACTATGCACATTTTGTGATGAAACTTGTAAAATATTTAAAGTTTGACAGGAACCTAGTACTACGTTTTGTTCAGAAACTCATGCCAAACATTTTGCTACTAAAAGCTCATGAAAAGATGATTTCTATAAAAAGTTATATAACAAATACTATTACGAAAATAAAAAAAGGTGCAAAAAAAGTTTGTACACCTTTCAAAAAATTAACATAAATAATGTTATTTGTTGACAAATCACCATAAATTCAGTCTCCCAACTCCAAATAGGCATCATTGACTGATAAAAAAAATAATTTGGATTGAATATAAAGTTTACTAACTACTTAATATAAAAGTTTATATAACTCTGGAAATTCTATATAAAAGTTATCTAAACTTAATTTTCCAAACTTTTAATTCAACTAAATGTCAATATATTACCATAGAATTGCTAAATAAACATTTTGGAGTGGGTATAACACCGTTTTGGGGGTATTTGTATCGATAGAATAGATTTTTCGTTGGAATTTCGTACCAACCCGGAATTACGTCGTAGGAAAATCCGCCGGCATCCGAACCGGTCCACGATTCACAAGTCAACCTATGTGGAATCGGAAAGGGCATAAAATTTCCGATCTTTTGATACCCATACATCTAGGTTTTCTTTAAAACCTACGTTTTTAAATACCTGGGCAAAAAGTAAGTTTGATCCACGAGAACAAAAATTCCGAAATTCCATACATTTTTGGCAGGTTGCTCAAACGAAACCATAACAACGTTTTTGCCTTGGTATTTAAAAAAGTGGGTTTTATAGAAAACCTGGATGTATGGGTATCAAAAGATCGGAAATTTCATGCCCTTTCTGATGCCACATAGGTTGACTTGTGAATTGTGGACCGGTTCAGATGCCGGCGGATTTTCCGACGACGTAATTCCGGGTTGGTACGAAATTCCAACGAAAATCTATTCTATCGATACAAATACCCCAAACGGTGTTATACCCACTCACAATGTTTATTTAGCAATTCTATGGTAATATATTGACATTTAGTTGAATTAAAAGTTTGCAAAATTAAGTTTAGATAACTTTTATATAGAATTTCCAGAGTTATATAAACTTTTATACTAAGTAGTTAGTAAACTTTATATTCAATCCAAATTATTTTTTAATCAGTCAATGATGCCTATTTGGAGTTGGGAGACTGGATTTATGGTGATTTGTCAACAAGTAACATTATTTATGTTAATTTTTCGAAAGGTGTACAAACTTTTTTTGCACCTTTTTTATTTTCGTAATAGTATTTGTTATATAACTTTTTATAGAAATCATCTTTTCATGAGCTTTTAGTAGCAAAATGTTTGGCATGAGTTTCTGAACAAAACGTAGTACTAGGTTCCTGTCAAACTTTGAATTTTTTACAAGTTTCATCACAAAATGTGCATAGTGCCCAAGGGGTGTAAATACTTTTTTTACATACTGTATATCCCAAGCCAATATAACGGAAGGTGATTATCATTGCAAATCAATGTACCTTAAAAAAATGGAATACTTGTGACCTAGAAAATATTTTACTTGTGGATATAAGTTTTTTATAATATTTTAAGTTTTTTCATATATTTTGATGGAGGCGCAAGATCATTCATAAAGCTTCGTTTTAGGTGAAGATTCACGAAGTATCGCGATTTTAGGTGATTTAGGAAGCGTATTTTGATTGAAATGTCGAAGTCGAAAAAATCTGAGCACAAGTTAAAAATACGACACATGCTAGAAATCGGTTCGTTCTGCCCGTAGATTGTAAGAGCCCTGCGGACAGTCAAGAACGGGTGATTGCGAAGTACGCGAGGGCGAGTGTTCATGTTGACCATTTGCAAAACGGCAGGACAATCGATGGATGAACGAAGGAGATCTGCAACGAAAATAGCCTTGGCAACGTCACGTCTTGCGGTTAGATGTTCGAGATTAAGTTTTTTACAGCGTTCTGCGTAACTCGGCGGATTGGCGGGATCCGGCCAGATAATGTGACGTTGCGCGTACGAACTTACGAACTTACGAACTTCCGTTGGACCGACTCCACGCGTTGAACCGCGTTCTAGTAGAAGGGGGCGCTAACAGTACAACAATACTCCAAAGTAGAGCGAACCAACGAACAATAAAGGGCTTTGAGACAGCCTAAATCCCGGATGTTTTTAGCTATCCTGATCATGAAGCCAAGAGTTTTGGAAGCCTTGGAGACTGTATAAGTGATGTGGTCAGTAAACGTCATTGAGATGACCGAGCACTTGGAAGCGTTAAAAATCATACAGATCTTCAAAGTTTGACATTTTTTCGAAAAAATTTCCCCGGCAAAAAGATATGCGTCGCACCTCGCAAAGCCCGAGACGCCATTTGATTTTGCTGGGACCGATTTTTCAAAAAAAAGTCAAACCTTCAAGGTCTGCACTCCAGGGTGCTACAAACTTCATTGTTATATATACCAAAAGATGCACAAGGATCTGGCCAACACGCCAGTGATGTTGAAAATAAACGCTTCAATGGTCAAAATGCCTCAAAAAAGGACATTTTTGAAAAAAATCTTTTTTACGAATAAAATCCCATTTAAAATTGAAGGGCGGAGCGCCAGCTCCTGTTACGTCCAATCATGCTCATATTTAGGATTTAGGCTCAGTATGCCCACCGAAACAAACCCCTGAATGGCCGCAAAAAAGCCATTTTTGTTACATCCTAATAGGTAATCAAAAGACCTTTCCAACGAGCCCAAAAGATTGAAGATCTGACAAACCTATCAAAAGTTACAAGTAACATCCATAAAGTACGTCACGCAAAAATCAGCCAAAATTTACCCCCCCTCCCTCTCCCCCCTTTGTCACGCTTTTCTATACTTATAACATGTAATGTCACACTTGCTCTGACCCCCCCCCCCCCTAGAGCGTGACATACTTTATGGATGACGCCTTTAGTGTTTTTAATACACTATTTCTGAGGCCGGATCTCAGATATTTTGATAAAAAAAAAGTTATTTATACACTATTTCGAGGCTCACCTAATGAATGCGAGGAAGGCATCAACCACCTGGATTAGGTAGTTTTATACTCATTTTTGTTTCTAATTATGTTGTTCTCTCCGTTGTCAGTTTTTAGACATGTTTTTTTCAGTTTGGTATTAAAAAATAAATCAAGAACGTATTTTAAAACTTCCAAGCTACAACAAATCTTTTAATCATCATACATATCTTTTATTTCAGAACTCTGCCCAAACTGCTTGTCAATTATGCTAAACCAAAACCGTAGAGATTATGATTGGGTCGGATAATGTTCAATCCCGGCCGGTCGTTTCTGGTCTTGGAAATAAGTACGGGCGGAAATGACGGCAACTGCTGCTGCAAGATTGAGATTGAAGGGCAAATTTGTGCTTCCATTAAGTGAGACCTTTTATAGTTACTTGGAAAACACTGAGGCAAAACTTTTCTCACAACTTTTATGCTGCATGCGGCTGTACGACGAGTTTACTTTATTTCTTGAACCTAAATGAAAATTCATACTTCACATTTACTCCACGACTGGAGTTATGATTTTTCCAAGCAACGATTCCATTTACGTTAAAATTTAATGCCGGGCCCTTACTCGTATTCTAGTTTTTTTCACTTTTCAGCCCACTGTAAAAGGTTTTTTTTCGGTACAAAAAAGGCATGAAAATTAGCAACACCATTGTGTGGCAGAAGGGGAACCACACTTGCACATTTTCCCGGGCCGAGTCTTGCTTGGGTTTCGGAAAAAAAGTGACGCAAACTGCTTGGAAAGTTGAGAAGCCGGAAAAATTAAGGTTGCCACTTTGAAAATGGAAGGAGCGAGGAAGGTTGCGTCTCGAAAACAACGAGTTTTTGACTGTGATTGAGAAACTTTTGCGCTACATAAGCAAAGACCAACGAGGGGAGTTGGGCGGGAAAACCAACCTAACGAGATGAGTGTGCGAGAATAACGTAGGAGGGTTCATTCCAGGAAAAAAGAGGGTGGTTGATGGTTAGTTGGGTGATGGAGAACCACTCACAGAGAGTGGAGTGGAGTCTTGTTTTAAGGAGGTTTTTTTCACACCAGAAGCTTCGAGGGAAAGTGTGTAAACAAGTTTGTCAAATAAGTTGAAGTATTTTGTCGACGTTTTTGTCCAAGAATATTGATTTCAAAGGATTAAGAAATTATTTAAAAAAAAAATCAAGAAAATATTTTTGATTGAAAAACATAAAAAATGGCTGTGTGATTAACCGGGTCCGGTGGTGTATTGCCTCTCGCCCCAGCTGGACTGGGTTCGATCCCAGATCGTTGGCTAAGTCAAGGTGTAGGAGTCGTCTTCCCGGGAAAAAACGATATGCCTCGGTAGAGTCGTTGGTTTGTAGTTGGACTCACAATCCAGAGATCGTCAGTTCGAATCCCGGAGTGGATGGGAACTTCGGTGTAAAGAGAGGTTTGGATTGCCTCAGCGTTTCAAGCCTTCGGTAACCAGTGTCTAGTAGGAATCTCGCAATAGACAACGCCAAGGTTATGTGAACAATTTGGTTTATGAATTGATTATAAGATTGGTATATTTTTAAAACTTATGTGATTTATTTTTATTCTGTTGTGTACGACACTAACATTCATTTAACACTTCAAAATGACTTTAGACGAAAGTTTTTGATAGCTTATAAAATTTGGTCTAGAGGATAATTTGGAATTAATTTTCAATTGGGCCTTTCAGCGTTAGATTTCAAACAGTTTTGCCGGCATGTATTTTACATTTGTGAGATATGAATGAGAGGCTTTATAGTGTTGTTTGAAATGATAATACCATGATGGTTCAAAGATAAATATTTACAGTTGTGTTGAAAAGCACCGTGCACAGTTTGTACAGCTGTTGAAATCATAACTCACATTCAACAACCATTCTATTTCATCCAATTGACATAACCATCACGCGTTCAGCTCTCGAAGGCTTTGTAATCCGATAATCTCCATTGTGTAATATTTTCCAATAGTGACAGCCTTGCACAGCACTGGCACTAACTCTTAACGTTTATTTAACCCGTTAGCCATTATCTAATTGACGTACTGTGGCCGCCCCTGAGTGGTGTTTAAATGTAATAAATAATTCAAAATTCCTCCCCTCGTCCTGTATCGTGGCCACCCACCGCCGACGTCCGTGTCCGGCATGTCGAGATGGACACTTTCGATTTGGAGACCAGAGTCCGCGGGACAGAACCGCGTGGAGTAGCATTCTGATAAGTTTGGTGGATAATTATCTCTAATTAATCGAATAATTAGCTTATTAGTGTCGCCGATTTGCGCGTGATAATGAGAATAAACGATGCGGACGCGGACCGGACCGTCACTGGATTGCCGCGGAGCAGTCGGAATCAAGTGCAACAGCAGTGGCACGTCGACAATCGATTCTGCTCCTTCTTTGGACGTGTGAAGAATGCATAAACACTTGGCACTGACGGAGTGGCTTCCGTCGGACAATCAAACGGGCGAGGTCCTGAACCAGTCACATCCACAACGGGACGCTAATGGGTGTGATGGTTATGCAAATTTGATAGCGATTGTATTGTTTGAGCTTAAGAGTAGTCGATTAGTACGTGGATTAAATTGTTGTATGTTTTGTCAATCATCAATGTGATTACTTTAAAAAAATATGAGCATAACATTAAGTTCTCATTTTATCATGATTAATTCCAGACACATCTTACTGCACCGGACTTAGTCCGTGCGACCTACCCTAACTTAAATTATAGCAAAGACCCTCACTTGAGTTGGCCACAGTGGTCAACGGTGCTTTCATTCACACCGTCAGCAAAGACGAGCGCCCCGCGCGGCGGTGCAGTTTTTGCGACACACGGCCAGCTTTGCTGATGTGGGTTTTTGGGTTTCCCCTGGGGACATCGAGTGTCTTACCAGAGAATTGATTGATTATTTGCTAGGCCACGGTAGTGGTAACTTCAATTTCATTAATTAATCTAGTTACATGATATAGCATGAGCATGAGCATGAGAGATCACCCATGGTTGCCCCTCCGTTGCTGAACAGAACCGTAATATCCTTTCAGCACTACTGATTATAGGCTTCGACGATCTAGTGGTGTTTCCCTTATCAACAGCATGTATCAATGCGCTGAAAAGATAAAACACCATGATTGCTAAAGCTAGATCAGTTGCGAATAGGTAACAGTCATTGGCCACCAACGGCGCCCGCCATGTCAGTTTGTAGACCTCGATTTTAAGGGACGGAAATGTTAGTTAGCGCAGGTTGCTACTAGGGCAGCTGATTTACTCTGTGCTTACACCCCACGAGCGCCAGGAACCTGAAAACTTGTTAGTAGGATATGGTGTTTGGTCAGGATTCATCATAGAAGATGATGATGCGACCCAAAATCATAGCACGGTGCTCAAAATACCGTTATTATGAAAAAAAATATGCACTCCGAGATTTTGGGGTCTATCGATTCCTTACACCATAGCGCATCTCTGTGCAAAAAATAAAAACATTCGCTGATGTAGTTTTCGAGATACAGCCCTTTTAAGATGTTACATCCGATTTTTAATAAGAAAACCAAAACAATCAATACAATTTCAGCACTTTAAAGAATATGCATTTCGAGATAAAGGTGTTTTTTGCTTCATATAACTGTCAAGTATCTCTGGGCCAAGTTTCAGAAGGTTTGCTGATGTAGTTTTCGAGATACAGCCCTTTTAAGATGTTACATCCGATTTTTAATAAGAAAACCAAAACAATCAATACAATTTCAGCACTTTAAAGAATATGCATTTCGAGATAATGATGTTTTTTGCTTCATAAGACTGTCAAGTATCTCTGGGCCAAGTTTCAGAAGGTTTGCTGATGTAGTTCTCGAGATACAGCCATTTTAAAATGTTATTTCCGATTTTTTCAAAGAAAATCCATGAAATCAATTTAATTTCCGCATTTGAAAGAATATGCATTTCGAGATAATGATGTTTTTTGCTTCATATGACTGTCAAGTAACTCTGGGCCAAGTTTCAGAAGGTTTGCTGATGTAGTTCTGAAGATACAGTCATTTTAAAATGTTATTTCCGATTTTTTCAAAGAAAATCAATAAAATCAATACAATTTCAGCAATTTAAAGAATATGCATTTCGAGATAAAGGTGTTTTTTGCTTCATATAACTGTCAAGTATCTCTGGGCCAAGTTTCAGAAGGTTTGCTGATGTAGTTCTCGAGATACAGCCATTTTAAAATGTTATTTCCGATTTTTTCAAAGAAAATCCATAAAATCAATACAATTTCAGCAATTTAAAGAATATGCATTTCGAGATAATGATGTTTTTTACTTCACATGACTGTCAAGTATCTCTGGGCCAAGTTTCAGAAGGTTTGCTGATGTAGTTCTCGAGATACAGCCATTTTAAAATGTTATTTCCGATTTTTTCAAATAAAATCCATAAATTCAATACAATTTCAGCACTTTAAAGAATATGCATTTCGAGATAATGATGTTTTTTGCTTCATATGACTGTCAAGTATCTCTGGGCCAAGTTTCAGAAGGTTTGCTGATGTAGTTCTGAAGATACAGCCATTTTATAATGTTATTTCCAATTTTTTCAAAGAAAATCCATAAAATCAATACAATTTCAGCACTTTAAAAAATATGCATTTCGAGATAATGATGTTTTTTGCTTCACATGACTGTCAAGTATCTCTGGGCCAAGTTTCAGAAGGTTTGCTGATGTAGTTCTCGAGATACAGCCATTTTAAAATGTTATTTCCGATTTTTTCAAATAAAATCCATAAATTCAATACAATTTCAGCACTTGAAAGAATATGCATTTCGAGATAATGATGTTTTTTGCTTCATATGACTGTCAAGTATCTTTGGGCCAAGTTTCAGAAGGTTTGCTGATGTAGTTCTGAAGATACAGCCATTTTAAAATGTTATTTCCGATTTTTTCAAAGAAAATCCATAAAATCAATACAATTTCAGCACTTTAAAAAATATGCATTTCGAGATAAAGGTGTTTTTTGCTTCATATAACTGTCAAGTATCTCTGGGCCAAGTTTCAGAAGGTTTGCTGATGTAGTTCTCGAGATACAGCCATTTTAAAATGTTATTTCCGATTTTTTCAAAGAAAATCCATAAAATCAATTTAATTTCAGCATTTTAAAGAATATGCATTTCGAGATAATGATGTTTTTTGCTTCATATCACTGTCAAATAACTCTGGGCCAAGTTTCAGAAGGTTTGCTGATGTATTATCTCGAAATGCATATTCTTTAAAGTGCTGAAATTGTATTGATTTTATGGATTTTCTTTGAAAAAATCGGAAATAACATTTTAAAATGGCTGTATCTCGAGAACTACATCAGCAAACCTTCTGAAACTTGGCCCAGAGGTACTTGACAGTCATATGAAGCAAAAAACATCAATATCTCGAAATGCATATTCTTTAAAGTGCTGAAATTGTATTGATTTTATGGATTTTCTTTGAAAAAATCGGAAATAACATTTTAAAATGGCTGTATCTCGAGAACTACATCAGCAAACCTTCTGAAACTTGGCCCAGAGGTACTTGACAGTCATATGAAGCAAAAAACATCAATATCTCGAAATGCATATTCTTTAAAGTGCTGAAATTGTATTGATTTTATGGATTTTCTTTGAAAAAATCGGAAATAACATTTTAAAATGGCTGTATCTCGAGAACTACATCAGCAAACCTTCTGAAACTTGGCCCAGAGATACTTGACAGTCATATGAAGCAAAAAACATCATTATCTGGCAATGCATATTTTTTAAAGTGCTGAAATTGTATTGATTTTATGGATTTTCTTTGAAAAATCGAAATAACATTTTAAAATGGCTGTATCTCGAGAACTACATCAGCAAACCTTCTGAAACTTGGCCCAGAGATACTTGACAGTCATATGAAGCAAAAACAACTTTATCTCGAAATGCATATTCTTTAAAGTGCTGAAATTGTATTGATTGTTTTGGTTTTCTTATTAAAAATCGGATGTAACATCTTAAAAGGGCTGTATCTCGAAAACTACATCAGCGAATGTTTTTATTTTTTGCACAGAGATGCGCTATGGTGTAAGGAATCGATAGACCCCAAAATCTCGGAGTGCATATTTTTTTTCATAATAACGGTATTTTGAGCACCGTGCATAGTGTTTGTTGAAAGATGTTATATATTATTCTCAAGGCAAACAATCGAATGCTGCGGATGAGACATTTCCCGTTTATCGGTTGTTAAATTTTAAATGAAATGGTCTAGTCTTAGACAGCCGGCTGTGGAAAGATAGAACCAAAATCATTTGTAATTAAAGAATGAAGGATTAAACAATGTAACTTTTAACTTGAGATAATTTTACGAGTTTAAAATGATTGATGTTTAGTGAGGTACTGATTAACGGTGCGAACGACGAGTTTCGATGTGTATCGAGCTGAAATGGTATGATAGGGTGTTGATAGGGTCAAATCAAACTGGCTAGCTGTCATCGGGACAGCCAAAGCCAGCCGCACCTTCACACGCACACACGCACGCGAGAAAACGAAAACACACCGACGGCGGACGCGAAAAATTTACGACCCTACGGAAAGGAACCGCAAATCTGACTGGCTCAACTGTCATCGGGACAGCCAAAGCCAGCCGCACCTTCACACGCACACACGCACGCCAAAAAAACGAAAAACACACCGACGGCGGACGCGAAAATTCTACGACTCTACGGAAAGGAATCGCAAATCTGACTGGTTCAACTGTCATCGGGACAGCCAAAATTTCATTATTTAATTTCATTAATTTCATTAATTAATCTAGTTACATGATATAGTTGATAAAGATAAACGGGTAATTCTCCGCCAACTCACACAGCAGTTGCCCCGACCCCTCTTCGATTTGCGTGAAACTTTGTCCTAAGGGGTAACTTTTGTCCCTGATCACGAATCCGAGGTCCGTTTTTTGATATCTCGCGACGGAGAGGCGGTACGACCCCTTCCATTTTTGAACATATGAAAAAAGAGGTGTTTTCCAATAATTTGCAGCCTGAAACGGTGATGAGATAGAAATTTGGTGTCAAAGGGACTTTTGTGTAAAATTAGACGCCCGATTTGATGGCGTACTCAGAATTCCGAATAAACGTATTTTTCATCGAAAAATAACACTAAAAAAGTTTTAAAAATTCTCCCATTTTCCGTTACTCGACTGTAAAAAAATTTGGAACATGTCATTTTATGGGAAATTTAATGTACTTTTCGAAGCTACATTGTCCCAGATAGGTCATTTTTTCATTTAGAACAAAATTTTTCATTTTAAAATTTCGTGTTTTTTCTAACTTTGCAGGGTTATTTTTTAGAGTATAACAATGTTCTACAAAGTTGTAGAGCAGACAATTACAAAAAATTTGATATATAGACATAAGGGGTTTACTTATAAACATCACGAGTTATCGCGATTTTACGAAAAAAAGTTTTGAAAAAGTTGGTCGTCATCGATCATGGCCATTCATGGTCACCCGCGACAGACACGGACGACGAAACAAAGAGAAACGCAAAAAGTAACTTTTTCAAAACTTTTTTTCGTAAAATCGCGATAACCCCTTATGTCTGGGTAATTCTCCGCCAACTCACACAGCAGTTGCCCCGACCTCTTCTGATTTGTCCTAAAATCTTGTCCCGATCACGACCGAGGTCGTGTTTCCATTTTACGCGAAAAAGAGGTGTTTTTTTGTGCTGAACGGTGGAGATAGAATTTGCAGGGACTTTTTATAGACGCCCGATTTGATGGCGTACTCAGAATTCCCGTTTTTCATCGAAAACAACCTAAAAGTGTTTTCTCCATTTCCGTTACTCGACTGTAAAATTTGAACATGTCATTTTATGGAAAATTTAATGTACTTTCGAATCTCATTGTCCAGAAGGGTCATTTTGAACAAAATTTTTCATTTCGTAATTTCGTGTTTTTTCAACTTTGCAGGGGAGTGTAACATGTTCTACAGTTGTAGAGCAGACATTACAAAAATTTTGATATATACATAAGGGGTTTGCTTATAAACATCACAAGTTATCACGATTTTACGAAAAAGTTTTAAAAAGTTGGTCGTCATCGATCATGGCCGTTCATGGTCACCCGCGACAGACACGGACGACGAAACAAAGAGAAACGCAAAAGTAACTTTTTCAAAACTTTTTTCGTAAAATCGCGATAACTTGTGATGTTTATAAGCAAACCCCTTATGTCTATATATCAAAATTTTGTAATTGTCTGCTCTACAACTTTGTAGAACATTGTTACACTCTAAAAATAACCCTGCAAAGTTAGAAAAACACGAAATTTTAAATGAAAATTTTGTTCTAAATGAAAAATGACCCTTCTGGTACAATGTAGATTCAAAAGTACATTAAATTTCCCATAAAATGACATGTTCCAAAATTTTTACAGTCGAGTAACGGAAAATGGGAGAATTTTTAAAACTTTTTAGTGTTTTTTCGATGAAAATACGTTTTTCGAATTCTGAGTACGCCATCAAATCGGGCGTCTAATTTTACATAAAAGTCCCTTTGACACCAAATTTCTATCTCATCACCGTTTCAGGCTGCAAATTATTGAAAACACACCTTTTTCGCATGTGCAAAATGGAAGGGGTCGTACCGCCCCTCCGTCACGAGATATCAAAAAACGGACCTCGGATTCGTGATCAGGGACAAAAGTTACCCCTTAGGACAAAGTTTCACGCAAATCGAAGAGGGGTCGGGGCAACTTTTCCCGATTTCGTGTGAGTTGGTAGAGAATTACCCGTCTATATATCAATTTTTTGTAATTGTCTGCTCTACAACTTTGTAGAACATTGTTACACTCTAAAAAATAACCATGCAAAGTTAGAAAAAACACGAAATTTTAAAATGAAAAATTTTGTTCTAAATGAAAAAATGACCCTTCTGGGACAATGTAGATTCGAAAAGTACATTAAATTTCCCATAAAATGACATGTTCCAAAATTTTTACAGTCGAGTAACGGAAAATGGGAGAATTTTTAAAACTTTTTAGTGTTTTTTTCGATGAAAATACGTTTATTCGAATTCTGAGTACGCCATCAAATCGGGCGTCTAATTTACACAAAAGTCCCTTTGACACCAAATTTCTATCTCATCACCGTTTCAGGCTGCAAATTGTTAAAAACACCTCTTTTTCGCATGTTCAAAATGGAAGGGTCGTACCGCCCTCCGTCACGAGATATCAAAAAACGGACCTCGGTTTCGTGATCAGGGACAAAAGTTACCCCTTAGGACAAAGTTTCACGCAAATCGAAGAGGGGTCGGGGCAACTTTTCCCGATTTCGTGTGAGTTGGTAGAGAATTACCCAAACTTTGTTTCTTAAAATACTTAAATATCACTTCATATGCGCCAATAATTACCGCTCGGCGGCGCATTACCAATTTTTTCTTGAACCTTTGAAATTTCATATTTTCAAATGATCGAAACTAAATTGATGTCATCACCCGGGATCATCAACGCCAAGTGCCAGGAAGAGATTAACCTCATTCGAATGATTCTTCTTTAGCCTTCACCATGTTCCTGGCCAAAATCCAGCAGAAAATATCATACATTCTCATTCACCGTGGGCCTCCTGGCGTGTTACGGACCACCATCAACCCAGCTGATGATAGCATTTTATTACTATTATGCCACTACGGTTAAGTCGTAAAAATATTTCCTGGTCCTTAGCAGTGATCCCCTGTGATCAGGCCCTCAGTCAGCAGTGACCGAGCACTAATTCTGATATCCGACGGCCCAAAGGCTCCTCGACAATGACGACCAAAAGCCATAACCAGTGAACCAAATCGGTCGAAACAGCTCGATTGCTTTCGCATTCTTCGAAGAATGAAGGGTATTTCATTTCCTGCATCATTTCCTGAACCAACGACGACGACGACGAATTCTGCAGTATTCACCCGACATGATGCGAAATGTCTTCCTTTTGACTGGTTCCTGAACACCACCCTGGCCCTGCGTGCCCAAGCCCTGGCCAGTTAGTCGTCAACTGTTGGCAAAAGACGCGCCAAAATCCGACGCGGCCAATGTATCGAACATCAATCAGAAATGTCTGTCCAAATGTAGGATTTATTAGGTCACAAAGAGACGAACGTGCAACGTAAGCAACAAAAGGATTTTGCGAGAGATATTTATTGTGCGCGTGTTGCTGCTGTGCTGCTGGTCAAGGAAGAAGCTTGTCGCAGAGCGACGCCATTGTGCTATTTTGCTATAAAAGCAAAAATGCAAATCTTCGATAACGTCATGATTCGAAATCCGGACACTTAGTAACATATCATTTTTGTTATAGTTGGCAAAAAATCATGTAATAAGTTGGAAATGTAGAAATATCATTAGGATGTAGTATAAACAGTCAGTTTCAATAAAATGCATGAAAAATACGTCTTTTCTAACAATTTTTAATCAGAATTTTAAAATTAAAATGACTTGTTGTGCTTCGAATCCCGGAAACTGATAAAAGCTGATTCGAAATCCGGACACTTTTGCTTCGAATTCCGGACACTCGATTTTACTTATGAATCGCACAAATTTGGACTGAAATGTTAGTGAATGGCATTCTTTAGGTCTCAAATAAGCTGATAACATCAAAACAATCGATAGTTTATATAAACATTTGCTAGAATTTAAGGAAATCGTAACCATAAAATTCTGCTTTGCCTTCCCGGTGCTTCGAACGCATATGAAATATTTCAAGTGAAATGTTTCGCATTTTTGGTAAACTTATAATTTTATTGTTTTGGCATTAACTACAGCGATCAAACAAACTTTAAATGAAAGTTGATGTTGGAGTTCATCAAATAACACAGTTTTGGCATTCATAATGCGAACTTATATTCAAATAATTGATGAAACAAAATGAAGTGTCCGGGTTTCGAAGCGTCCGGGAATTCGAATCATGACGTTATCAAATTAAAAACAAAGATCCATCCAAGATTCTTGATTGTTAATTGTTATTTGTTAATTGTTAATTGTTAATTGTTAATTGTTATTTGTTAATTGTTAATTGTTAATTGTTAATTGTTAATTGTTAATTGTTAATTGTTAATTGTTAATTGTTAATTGTTAATTGTTAATTGTTAATTGTTAATTGTTAATTGTTAATTGTTAATTGTTAATTGTTAATTGTTAATTGTTAATTGTTAATTGTTAATTGTTAATTGTTAATTGTTAATTGTTAATTGTTAATTGTTAATTGTTAATTGTTAATTGTTAATTGTTAATTGTTAATTGTTAATTGTTAATTGTTAATTGTTAATTGTTAATTGTTAATTGTTAATTGTTAATTGTTAATTGTTAATTGTTAATTGTTAATTGTTAATTGTTAATTGTTAATTGTTAATTGTTAATTGTTAATTGTTAATTGTTAATTGTTAATTGTTAATTGTTAATTGTTAATTGTTAATTGTTAATTGTTAATTGTTAATTGTTAATTGTTAATTGTTAATTGTTAATTGTTAATTGTTAATTGTTAATTGTTTATTGTTAATTGTTAATTGTTAATTGTTAATTGTTAATTGTTAATTGTTAATTGTTAATTGTTAATTGTTGATTGCTTTGACCCAACATCGAAAAGGAAACAAGATAGCACAACGGTGTCGAAAAAAACCTTCTCCTTCTGGTTCATACAAGGAAGAGATACGCTGCTGACTCTGCAGAAATTCCTCAACAGCACATCAAAAGACCAAACCGATAAGTGTGACGTTGCGTATCGAAAGTTGGTTCGTGGTGATGATTACGTCAAGTAGCCAAAAGTGTGTCACACACGTGCACTCTGGGAACGGGTTTTGATCGGCGGTTGGGTAATTGCGCGGTAAGGTAACCGGTTTAACCGTAATTAGTGATAAGCGTTTTAAATTGCGCTTTTCAAAATAATTAGTTTGCCGTTTATTACAACAGAAATATAGTTGGTAATGTTTCTTTAAATAATTAACATGCAATTAAGCCTCGATTTAGCAGCGATAAATAGAATTTTTAGGAAATCCTAACCCAAGCAAACATTTCAAAGTTGATAAGTTTTATAAAGATTCTGGAGACTTCCATTCAGCCTAAATAGGCATTTATAACCTGTTTAAAAACTATCATGTTAATAGGGATGAGGTTTATATATTTTTGTCTTGAAGCACAATTTAGTGTTGCATGAAAAAAAAAATTAATTGTACTTTAGTCACGATTGCATTTCGGCTCACCTTGATAAATCGTCTCGTATGTTGGTTGTTTAGATTTGTCAGCAAATCAAACCTGAAATGTTTCAAATCGTAGTAAATTGCAGCTTGCATTTTTTTAAATGATTCCTTCAAGGTTCTCAAATTGCAACTAAAAAAAGATTTCACGGTTTGCTTTTTGTGATACAAAACTGCAAAAGCAACATGCTTTAAGCTTCTTTTCGAATGTTCGAAATCGTGCTCAATTTTGCTTCTTCTTTTTAATATAAGTACATCTTTTGATACCCGAGTGAACAAACTAATAAGAAAACTGCTTGAGCGTAAAGAAGCTTCCTGAATCCGACTGCTTCAAGTTTGCAAGAGAGAGCTTTGGTTCTACTTCTTTTCCCAGCACTCCCCGGAACAGAACGGAAACTTTCATATTATATATCATAGGGAAAAATTGTGTACACAGCAGCAGCAGTGGTGGTGATTTCCTGTTGAGCAAAATATGACCAACTGCACACAAAAGGAAACTCGCTTTCTCTGACTGAATATATTCATGCATCAGGGTGGGGGCCACCGTTGGTGATTCTAGGTGGATTATTTAACAAAAAGTCGGCAAAAGTTTGCATCCTGTGGCCTCGGGACAAGCCTTCAGCGGTTCAGCGGTGGAACGAACGTTCCGGGACAAAAAGTGAAAATTAATAATTCACAACCTCAAGTTGGAATTTTCGAAGAGCTTTGGCGACGGCAAGCAGTCCAGGAAGAAGCGGGGGAAGCGGTTCTTGAGAGTCGTCATCCTGGGTTCAATTCCCCCATGGGAGGTCGGCAGCAGATCTTGTGTGCATGTTGAAGAGCAGTTTGAGAGCTTGTTTAAGCTCAAGTTTTGTGTAGATATTTCGGGTGGACCAACACGGATGTCGGACCCGGCGACGATGGTGGAACTTTTGATCCGCAATTCCACCGGGAACAACTCTGTGGAGAGGTTTCTTTTGGAACAACTGAGGCCAGCAACCTACCGACCTGAAAGCGGCGACGACGACTACCAGGACGACGAATATTTAGTTTGACATGTTTGACCAAAAATATTGCCGGGATTAAAGAGAGAGCAGTTTCAGCAGTTTTACGATGTTGTAGAATTTTATTGGGGTTGATAGGAGCATAGTGACAGCTTATACGATGGCATCGTTTCAGAGAAATGGCTTCATTGGGAATTCGACGTGCTAAGTTATTCTTGTTTTGCCTTCCTCACTGAGGTAAGGCTATAATCCTGCTCTAAAAATGAACTTCGTATAAAAACGTCGTAGACCCACCTTCATGTATACATATCGACTCAGAATCGAAAACTGAACAAATGTCTGTGTGTATGTGTGTGTGTATGTGTGTGTGTATGTATGTATGTGACCAACAAACTAGCTCATGTTTCTCGGCACTGGCAAAACCGATTTGACCCGAACTTGTTGCATTCGACTTGGCTTAGGGTCCCATAGATCGAGTTTTATACAGATTGAAGTTTCGATAAGTAGTTCAAAAGTTATGTATAAAAATGTGTTTTCACATATATTTGGATCTCACTTAACTGTATGTAAACTATGTCCGGGTCCATCATCCGACCCATCGTTGGTTATGTTATCAAAAGACCTTTCTAAAGAGTCCAAAACATTGAAGATCTGGCAACCCTGTCTTGAGATATGGCCTAAGTGGTATTGATGTACTTTTTTGAAGCCGGATCTCACTTAAATGTATGTAAACTATGTCCGGATCCACCATCCAACCCAACGTTGGTTAGATTATCAAAATACCTTTCCAACGAGTCTAAAACATTGAAGATCTGGCAACCCTGTCTCGAGATATGGCCTCTTAAGTGATATTGATATACTTTTTTAAAGCCGGATCTCACTTAAATGTATGTAAACTATGTCCGGATCCACTATCCGACCTATTGTTGGTTAGATTATCAAAAGACCTTTCCAACGAGTCCAAAACATTGAAGATCTGGCAACCCTGTCTTGAGATATGGCCACTTAAGTGATATTGATGTACTTTTTTGAAGCCGGATCTCACTTAAATGTATGTAAACTATGTACGGGTCCATTATCCGACCCATCGTTGGATAGATTATCAAAAGACCTTTCCAACGAGTCTAAAACATTGAAGAGCTGGCAACCCTTTCTCGAGATATATTGATGTGAATATATTGAAGTGATATTGATGTACTATTTTGAAGCCGGATCTCACTTAAATGTATGTAAACTATGTCCGGATCCACCATCCGACTCATTGTTGGTTAGGTTATCAAAAGACCTTTCCAACGAGTCCAAAACATTGAAGATCTGGCCACCCTGTCTTGAGATATGGCCACTTAAGTGATATTGATGTACTTTTTTGAAGCCGGATTTAAAAATAGATGAAACTTGTGTACAGCCATTGTTGTGAGGAAGGCTCCAACCACATAGGTGGATTAAGTTAGTTTTTATTTTTTATTTTATTTTTGTAGGATATGTGAGCAGTGCGTGGCCGAATGGTTACGCTGTCCGCTTTGTAAGCGGATGATTCTGGGTTTGATTCCCATCTGCTCCAACCTTCCATCGGATGAGGAAGTAAAATGTCGGTCCCAGCCTTGGTTGTTGTTAGGCCGTTAAGTCGCATCGCACATAACTCTGTCAATTTCTCACAAAACTATAAACTTTTTGCATGAATTGAAAGCTTAAACATTCATCTATGTTTGGCTAATAAGGATATTTCATCAGATGAACTCTTCGAATCATGCCAAGCGTTTTAAAAAAATATTTTAAACCGGCATTTTAAAAATGTTAGGGGTAACTTGATCCCCCTTTCAACATTTTGAAGAAATCTTAAGCAAAATGTTTCTTATTCATCCAAACTTTTAATTTTCTATAAGTTACAGCAATTTCACATAAAACCTGTACGTTTGTGTTCAAAATATAACAAGTTTATTATGTTAAATATTAAAACATAAAATATTATTTTTTATACCAAAATTAAGCATGTTTACAAAAGCTGGAAATTTTTGTTTACGAAACTTTTGAAAAATGGTTCAAACTGCAGTAAGTTATGTACAACTATACTAAAGGAAACTATGTATGAAAACCCAGCTCAATTAATTAATTTTGAGGCTGATTCCAGTGACTGTAAAAATGCAGGGATCAAGTCTCCCTAAACGCACTTTTTTAAACAATTGATTATAAAAATAGTATGACGATAAATTTAACATCAAATGCGTAAGGGTTTTGGAGTTGATAAGTTTATCAAACAATTCATGTATAAAAAATATGTTTTTAATAATTTTTGAGTGTTTTCAATACAAAGAAAAAAAGATCTCTTGGAAGTTTTTTGCAGCTCGTTTTATAAAAATGTGTTTAACTGTATCTAAAAATTTTTTAATTTTTTTCTTTGTTTTCTACAATGAGTTTTAGTTAATTTCGCACAACTTTCTAGAACAAAGCTTATTGTTTTACCCACATGCTGACGAGATACAGGCTTGGGATCAAGTGTCCCCGGGGATCAAATCTCCCCACTCTCCCCTATAGGAGTCGTCTCCATGCCATAAGTACAAACAACACCGGTGGAATCGCTGGCGGCGGTTGGACTCGCAATCCAAAGGTCGTCAGTTCAAACACTGGGGTGGAAGGTTCCTTGGAGTAGAAAGAGGTTTGGGTAGGGTAGAGTAGTCATCAATGAGACACGGGGAACAATGATAAAATGGCTCTCACAAGTCGTAGTTTCAACCAATCAGGCTCATATTTGGGGGAAAGGTGTGTCTACTGAATACACGTCTGCCATTATAGTGGCTTTGGTTATGGACGCTTCCTTGAATAGTTATTCATAAATGTTTGATTCTGGGATGTAAAAGTAAATTATGGACAAAAATTACTTTTTCGCTCGTAGGCTGCCATTAACACCAAAACTAATATTTCTTCAAATTTCTTTCGACGTTCCATAGGGATTGAGTTGGGCTACAATGTCCTTTCATTAGGTTTGGCCAAAATTTAGAATATACCCAGTATCCAGGACTGTCTCATTGTTCCCCACTCATTTCAGCTCATGGGTAACAATGAGACACTTTGATTTTCTTCATTAAACATTTCAAAATCTATGGAAATCTTTCAAAACATGAATTAAAAGTGATTTTTGGCATATTTATTGAGTTTTAACTTCATTTAACCAAAAATACAAAGTTATTTGGTATAAATATACGGATTTTACAAAATTTAAATGCTTTTTAGTATAACTTTTGTTAATTAAAGTTTCATGTTGGCAAAATTGCTCTAAAATGTTCAAGGCAAGTTACCTGCAATGGAACAATACAAAAACATGATGTTTTACTAGAAAAATCTTGATTTTCGTAGTGTGTCTCATTGTTCCCCAGCTGTCTCATTGTTCCTGCCAAGTGCGTCTACAATGAGACAGTTGAATAACTCTGGCTGTAGATGTCGGATCGATCACATATTTTGGTCGATGTTAGAACACATTAAAAGAAAGAAAATGCAACAAAAAGCTCATTAAAACATGCTGATGAAAAAATGAGAAAAATCTTTAAAAGTTGAAAACCAAAAGTGTCTCATTGATGACTACCCTACCCTACTCTTCCCATTCAAGCCTTCGGACTCCTAGGTTCGAGCAGAAACTTGCAATAGAGACCACAAAAGACCCGGGGGTCGTTAATGTGGATGGTTTTGATTTATTAGGATATGGTAGGCTTATTTATTCAAGTTTTGCTGAAGATTCTTGTAAAAATAATCAATTTTGAATTTATTGAAATCTTGAATATTTGCACAAAAATACTTTGTTATATAAAAAACACAAAATATATCTCATATGTTATCTCCTTTATTGAATGTTACGCTTTTTTTTTGTTTAAAAAGGGATTTTTTACCTTTTGTAACTAGTTATGTTTAGATATACCCTGCATGGGACAGAAAGTTTTTAAAAACGGTTGACGTGACCTCCAGTTCTGCCACTATATTACTGTCCTAGGTAAGTTGTTGCTGTAGATTATCACTGAAAAATACTTTTTTTTCAAGCATGCAATTGTTGCCCAACGCAAAAAGAAAATTATTAAAAATAAGTGATGGTATCAGGACCAACGAGCTGATAGCTTCAGTTTTTTTTCCATGATTCCATAAAATTTTACTTTTTTTACAAAACTTTTTTTCGTGCAGTCGCGATAACTCGTGATGTTAAACAGCAAACCCCTTATATTTTTATATCTAAATTTTTGTAATTGTCTACTCTACAACTTTGTAGATCATTGTTACACTCTTAAAAATAACCCTGCAAAGTTAGAAAAAACACAAAATCTTACAATGAATTTTTTTGTTATAAATGAAAAAAGACCCTTCTGAGTCAATGTAGAGTCGAAAAGTACATTAAATATCCCTTAAAATGGCATGTTCCATTTTTTAACAGTTGAGTAACGGAAAATGGCAGAGTTTTTAAAACCTTTTAAGTGTTTTTTGCGATGGAAAATTCAGGTTTTTAAGCGAAGATGGCGTTCGAATGGTGAACGTTCGAAATGTTAAAATCGCGCAGTAGCACCAACATTCAAAACAAAAATTTGGCGGTCATGCAATGGCACACTTTTTTTCGCAATGTTGGTACCACTGCGTGATTTTGACATTTCGGACGTTCACCATTCGAACGCAATTTTCGCTTAAAAATCTGATTACGTTTTTTGGGAATTCGCCATAAAATCGGGCGTCCAATTTTGCACAAAAGTCCCTTTGACACCAAATTTCTATCTCATCACCGTTTAGGCTGCAAATTATTGAAAAAACACCACATGTTCAAAAATTGAAGGGGTCGTACCGCCCATCCGTCTCGAGATATCAAAAAACGGACCGCAGACAAAGTTTCACGCAAATCGAAGAAGGGTCAGGGCAACTGCTGTGTGAGTTGGCGTAGAATTACCCAAATGTCATATCTGAGAATCCTTTAAATGGATATTCAAAATTTTTGGATATTTTACGTAAAACATTCTGAAAAGAGTATCGTGTGAGCAGCAGCGTTGGGAAGATGTATTTTTGTGGTGTTCTTTTTGTGCTGTATTCGTGGCCGTGTTCATGTCCTATTCTGTGGAAGGTGCGAAGCCGCGTGTTTGGATTCTTGTGTCTTTGTTGTTTTGTTTGTGGTTCCATCTGGAATATTTGTTTTACAATTATTTTACTTTTTACAGCTTGCTGGAATTGTTTTAAATTGAATGTCTACTTATAAATTTATCTACTCACTATATGATTAATTTAAATGTTCATATTATTCCTTATCCTATTCCTTTCCTGGAACATAAAATCTCCTCATACCATATTTGATCAAATCGCTTTAATCAACGAAACTTTCTAAATCAGCATGGGAACCATCTGGAGCATTTATATTTTAAATTACTGCTATTTTTTCACAGCTTCCTGGAGTCATCTTGATTATATTTATTATATTTATTCAATGTACTATATTTATTATACTTATTATTTATCATTATTACAAAACTATATGCTTATTAGATAATACACTACAGACTGACATTTACACTTACAAACATCCAAATCATGTAATACATTACGCATTCAACCATATTCATCGGCCCGATGAAATTTCTGTAACCCTCATTCCAAACCTCCCAAAAATATTCCGTTCACTTTTAAAAGTCGCATGGGAACCCTGCACGATTATGGCGATTGTCCACACTCCATACATTTTTTTTTCTTTTTATATGGACAATGGTCCACGAGGGGGGGGGGGGGTTGTTGAGATTTCCAAAAAAGTGTCCACGTGGTTTTATGGATGGTCCCCTTGCAACTATCTTAATTTAACAACACATTTTTTTGTAACCCGAGCAGACGGAAACAACTTGGGAATAACATTTTTTGATATTTGAAAATGCTAGGCCAATAACATTTTATGTTATTTATATCATGATTTGTTATTCATCGGAATGATTTTTTTGTTATTTGATTGTTATTGTAATAACAGACTAATAACATTTTAAGTTATTTTTCGAACAAATCTTTGTCATTATTTTTTGTTATTTTAACAACTAGTCCGATCATCCCAATAACAATTCTCGGTATTCTTCCATAACAAAAAATGTTATTCCCAAGTGGTTTTGGCTTTCAATCAATATCAGACCAATAACACATTTTGTTATGATAACATAAACTGTTATTTAACTCTTTTGCAAAAATGTATTTTTCATGAAGAATCCATAACACTTTTTGTTATTTTAACAGTATTTGTTATTGAAATGGCATGAATTCAGCTATTACCGTCTGTTGCGACGGAGCACGTCCCAAATACGGCCGAAGCAATCCCCTCGTACTGCGTCAGTATTAGTGTTTGTTTTCGTTTTGACTGGTTTTGGCTGTCGCTTGGCGATCGATCAGAAGTTGAAAACAATCTGAGCAAGCGGGAGCACGGGCGCAGCTAAGAAAGTAGCTGCGAAAAGACACCGTAAATGTAAGTTTATTGTTTATTGTGAACGTTGTTAGCTGTAATTAATTTCTAAATAAAATTACAGTTTTGTAGCATGTGGTGAATAAAAGAGTTTTATTTACCCTGCTGACGGAACCGGTGCCCGGTTGAGAAATTCCCGCCTGTCTCAAAACCGTCTGTTCGGGAATCGCCAAACAAAAAATACGAACAAATTATTATAAATTAGGAACTTCCATGCCAAATTCGAGCTTTATAAGAGCCCTTTTGATCTTGATCATATTGGTTCGACGAGGAATCGCTTTATTCTTGTTTCATAGAAATTCATTAGTTTATTTGTTTTTATAAATATAATAAGTTGTATAACGAAAAGTATGTTTGACGACTTTAGTATTATTAAAAAGAAAAAAATATTCACGAATCATAACGTCATGATTCGAAATCCGGACACTTAGTAACATATCATTTTTGTTATAGCTGGCTAAAAATCATGTAATAAGTTGGAAATGTAGAAATATCATCAGGATGTAGTATAAACAGTCAGTTTCAAGAAAATGCATGCAAAATATGTCTTTTATAACAATTTTTTATCAGAATTTTAAAATTGAAATGATTTGTTGTGCTTCGAATCCCGGACACTGATAAAAGCTGATTCGAAATCCGGACACTTTTAATTCGAATTCCGGACACTCGATTTTACTTATGAATCGCACAAATTTGGACTGAAATGTTAGTGAATGGCATTCTTTAAGTCTCCAATAAGCTGTTAACATCAAAACTATCGATAGTTTATATAAAAATTTGCTAGAATTTAAGGAAATCAAAACCCTAAATTTCTACTTTGCCTTCCCGGTGCTTCGGACGCCTATGAAATATTTCAAGTGAAATGTTTCGAATTTTTGGTAAACTTATAATTTTATTCTGTTAAATTGTTTTGGCATTAACTACAGCGTTCAAACAAACTTTAAATGAAAGTTCATGTTGGAATTCATCAAATAAAACAGTTTTGACATTCATAATGCGAACTTATATCCTAAAAAAGATAAAACAAGATGAAGTGTCCGGGTTTCGAAGCGTCCGGGAATTCGAATCATGACGTTATCAACTGGTTGGTATGCTGTTTCCTTTCAAACTTCCAAATTCGCAAAAGCGTGCTAACTTTGATTGAATCCAGCGTCCACTCTTGACCATCTTAGTTGGCCAGTTGGGCCACTTCAGAACTGATTTGATGGATGAAGTTTGTCAGTCGATTGGCACAGTTGGCGGCGGTCTCTCGCAGAGGAGCAACATCACATCGCAGTAGCCCATGCCAACGATGGTCTCTCCACGGGAGCAAATCGAAACAGCAGCTGCTGAGTTGTGGACCTACTTCGATCTAGTCACAGTCGTCGTCAATACTGTGCCCTACTGCGTCAATCTTTGCGAGTTTGCTTTTAAGTTAGGCTCGCTGTGCCGTGAAGCGTCACGTTGGATGTAGTTCTGCTTCCGTAATTTGCAACGCCACGCCGTTGGCACTGATTTGCCATCCGTCTTACTTTGGTATCGTTGAATGTTTGGCAAAGCAAGTAGGTCAAAAGGAAGAGTTTTATTTGAAGTGATATTGTTGATAAAATTATGAGGATTTTTAATAAGTACTTGTGTACTTAATATCCATGTACAGAAAAAATATAATCAGATTGATCACTGAATCGTTATCACCTCTTAAACAGCCGTTGGCATCATCAGTTGTATCAGTCACGCTCAACTGAAGCATCAACAGAAAAGAATGAAAGCTCAGAAAGCAGAGAAAGAGATATCGTTCGTACACGGTGCACATAAAAGCTTCTGGCCAACCCAGGACAAGATTATCCAGCAAGCAGCCGCCGTGGCACAGCCCTCATTGAATGGCCGTCACGCACCGTCGATTCTCATGGTCTTTACTTTATTGAGCTGTTTGGCTGCGCTGATCGCGAGAGACGAAAACGTGAGCCAATGAGAAATCAATGCGCAAACACCTGTTCTAATTTCCACCCAGCTGACGTGAGTCGAATGAGAGCAATCGGCGCCTGGTACGCTTGCACGTTAAACAATTCCACGGTAGAAGCATTCCATTACTGTAACAGGTCCCTCGTGGAAGTCGATGTCGCAAAAGAATGGTAACAATTTCAACTGCGTATCAATTAAATGTGTTTTGTAACGACGACGATTGTCAAACGGTTTTTTCTTGATTTAATTGGTGCCAACCACCAGCTGTTGTAATGAATTATTGATTGAAATAGTTTTCTTCAGAATCGAGAAAAAACCTTAGCTTCTATATTGAAATTCTGTCTAGAGAGACTGGCTACTCGGACAGGTGAGAGTAACGAAACGAAGGCCATTTCAGTAATTTTTTCTATTAAAATAACATTTAATTGATCCCCCTAGAATAACTTTAATATTAAAAAAATCAAAATGTAAAAAGGTAAGTTTTCCGATACAAAATTCCAATGCAATGCGGACGAAACCAATCGTTTCTATTTGTTGGGGAGTTGTGTAAAAACAGGGAAAACGAGCAAAAAAAAAAATAACAAAATAGACATAAAATATAATGAAACAAAATCAATTTCTATTTCCAAATTTCGTGGAAAAATTGAAAGATTTTTTTTTTGTTTATCAAACAATCAGTGGTTTAAATTAGTGAAGGCCGATGCAATCTTTTTTTCAAAGTTTTTGTCCTTCGGCTCTGGCCGGGGTCGAGGGAGGAGGGAGGCAAAAAATATAAATAAATTTAAATATTGAAATAACAAGCCATCATTTGCATAAAAAAATGCATTTTACACTAGTTCAGTTGTTTGGCAAATTGGAGAAAACAAAAATTTTAGCAAAAACAAAAAAATTTCGCGGTAGTGATCATCAAAAGTTTTTATAAATTCTACAGTCAATCAACCTAAACATAATCAAAATGATTCTAAACGCAGGAGAATACATTTTTATTTGATTTAAGCTAATTGAACTAAATTTCCATGAAAATCTTATTTTTTTGATTTTTTTTTGTCCCCTGATTTTTGGGGACAACTTTGAAGAGGGGGGGCATTGTACCAG